>NC_090445.1:9298057-9602557 GCF_031143425.1 Pleurodeles waltl
CACAGTACTTCGACGTCGAGGAGTGTGTCGACGTCGAGGCGACAGTCAAAGAGGCCTAGAAGGGTTTATACCACTTCAGAATCCTCGGCCTCACTCATCCTTCTTCCAGCTCCGCCGTCGAGGACCGGTTCACCATCGAGAAAGAAGCATCTCTCGACGTCGGCAGCTGTTTCGCCGTCGAGACGGCGTGGACGCTCGCCGTCTAGAAGATCTGGGTCCGGGTCGCCGTCGACGCGACGAGGACGGTCGGCGTCAAGAAGATCTGGGTCCGGGTCGATGCGATGAGTACGATCGGCGTCGAGGGAGAGTGCTCGTCGTCGAAGACGGTCGCCATCATCACATCGACGTCGAGGAAGGTCATCGTCGAGAGGATCTCAGCGACGGGGGGATCAACGCCAAGAGGCACCCGCCGTCACAGTACTTCGACGGCGAGGAGTGTGTCGACGTCGAGGCGACAGTCAAAGAGGCCTAGAAGGGTTTATACCACTTCAGAATCCTCAGCCTAACTCATCCTTCTTCCAGCTTCGCCTCAGCTGTCTCCTCAACAGCCGCCGTTGCAGCAGACACCGGTAACACCTACGGCTCCTCTTCCGGCTCCTCCTTCAGAGTCTGTTCCGGTGACTCCAGCGGAATCCATAAGACATTCCAGGCATTCCTCTAGACGTTCGTCTTCCTCTCGGCACCATCGACATGAGTCACTTCAGAGATCTTCACATTCTCGTCATAGACATTCCTCTTCGTCTACACGGGATTACTCTCCAACCCTGTCGGACTCACCATCCCAGAGGGTGTCCCCCATAGATGACGTAAATACCTTCCAAGAGGTCCTAGTGCGAGGGGCGACCAAACTAAATATCCCGCTGGCGGTACCCGCCCCATCGACCTCAGTGATCTTTACACCAGAGAGCATCCTCAAGACCTTTACTTCCACTAGTCCCGGGTCTTCTTGAACCGGCAATGGATATTTTTCTGACACCGGCCACAACGAAATCTGCTCCTTCCAGGCTTATTAAAAAGTATCGCCCACCGGAACAAGACCCTCTATTCCTAAGGTCGGACCCAGTCCCGGACTCAGTGGTTATAGTAGCGGCAAAGAAATTACACTCTACATCTCCGTCTTCCTCCTCGCCTCCGGACAAGGAGAGTAGAAAGATCGATGCCGCAGGCCGAAAAGTATGTTCTACCGCAGCCATCACAATGAAAGCAGCCAGTGCTACTGCTTTATTAGGAAGATACGATCGTGCTCTTTGGGACTCTATGCTACAGTTTGCGGAGCACCTACCCAAAGACAAAAGGGAAGATTTCTTGGAGGTCGTGGGTGAGGGTGCCATGGTTTCCAACCAGGTGATAAGCGCTGCTGCTGATTCTTTGGTGCTGTCGGCACATAACCACGCTCATGGAGTAGCTTTAAGACGACACGCTTGGTTGCGATTGACATCTCTCAAACCAGAGGCACAGCAGAGAATTCAGAATTTACCATTCTCAGGCTCCACCTTGTTCGGCTCACATACCGATGACGAGATGTCAAGAATGAAGTCTGAGCTAGACACTTTAAAAGCGGTAGGCATCGAACGCCCAAAGGAACAACTAAAAGTATTCCGTCCCTACCAGCGAAGACTATTCACCCACAGGTATCAGACACCACACTGGATGTCCTCACGTCCCCAGCAGCAACAACCGCATCAAAGGGCCTTCTCGACACAGCAAAAGTCGACAAGGGGTCGTTCCACGCCGCAAACTCAGGCAACTCGCCAGGCTCCCGCGTCTAAGCCCTGAATCTTCGCTTCCCCCTCCTCCGTTATCCACTCCGGTAGGGGGAAGTATCTCAAATCATCTGGACGAGTGGCTACGCATCACATCAGACGCCTGGGTATTGAATATTGTGTGAAATGGTTACGCTCTCAGATTCATCAGTCCTCCTCCATCTGTTCCACCCAAACCAGCCAGCCACCACCTCGAAGCTCTTCAGTTAGAAGTAGCAATCCTATTACAAAAAAGAGCAATAGAGCCCGTCCCGATCAACCAACGCGGGAAAGGAATTTATTTGAGGTATTTTCTAGTGCCAAAGAAGGACAAACAAGAGCTTCGTCCCATTCTAGACCTAAGGACAGCAAACAAGTGGATTCACAGAGAGAAATTCAGGATGCTATCCTTACACCAAATTTACCCGCAACTTCGTCAGGGCGACTGGCTCTGCGCGATAGACCTACGCGACGCTTATTTTCACATTCCGGTGAGCGAGAAACATCGAAAATTCCTAAGGTTCACCGTCGGCAAAAGTCATTACCAATTTGCGGTTCTACCCTTCGGCCTCAAATCAGCACCGAGAACCTTTTCCAAATGCATGGCGGTGGTAGCCGCCCATTTGAGAAAGCATCGAATATTTGTCTACCCCTATCTAGACGATGGCTCATAAAGGCCTCCAACTATCTAGAGGCTCAACAACATTTCAACTGGGCTCAACAGCTGCTCCAGAATCTCGGTCTTCAAGTCAATCTTCTCAAGTCCACAGTAACGCCTGTTCAGAGGCTGCATTACTTAGGGGCCATTATAGATACCAATCAAGGAAAGGTGTTTCCTTCGGAGGAACGACGATTATTGATTTTCCAAAAGTGCAAACAACTAGGGAGAACACCACAGACCACTGCAAGAGTAATATCCTCACTACTGGGCTCGATGGCGTCTTCTACCAGGGCTCACCCTGTTTCCTCTACAACTCCTACCAGACCTGCTCAAAAACGGCACAGGTCTCCGACGACGTCGAGGGCGTCGACGTCGAGACCGGGAACGGCGCCAACATGCTCGCCGTCGAGGACTGGTTCACCGGCGAGGAAGAAGCATCGTTCAACGTCGACAGCCATTTCGCCGTCGAGACGGCGTGGACGCTCGCCGTCGATAGGATCTGGGTCGCCGTCGACACGGCGAGGACGATCCACGTCGAGGAGATCTGAGTCCGGTTCGCCGTCGACACGGCGAGGGCGATCGGCGTCTCGAGAGAGTGCTCGCCATCGGAGACGTTCGCCGTCACCACATCGACGTCGAGGGTCGTCGTCAAGAGGTTCTCAACGGCGAGAGGAATCAACGTCAAGAGGCCCTCGCCGTCACCGCACTTCGACGTCGAGGAGTGTGTCGATGTCGAGGCGACAATCAAAGAGACCTAGAAGGGTTTATACCACTTCAGAATCCTCGGCCTCACTCATCCTGCTTCCAGCATCTCCACAGCTCTCTCCTCAACAGTCGCAGTTGCCGCAGACACCAGTAACACCTACGGCTCCTCTTCCGGCTCCTCCTTCAGAGTCTGTTCTGAGGACTCCAACGTGATCCATAAGGCATTCTAGACATTCCTCTAGACGTTCGTCTTCCTCTCGGCACCATCGTCATGAGTCACGGCAGAGATCTCCGCATTCACATCATAGACATTCTTCTTCGTCTACACGGGACTACTCTCCAACCCTATCGGACACACCGTCCCCGAGAGTGTCCCCCATAGATGACGTGAATACATTCCAGGAGGTCTTAGTGCGAGGGGCGACCAAACTGAATATCCCGCTGGCAGGTAAGGCGGTACCTGCCCCATCGACATCAGTAATCTTCGAGACCTTGCACCAGAGGACATCTTCAAGACCTTTGCTTCCTCTGGTTCCGGGTCTTATTGAACCGGCAATGGATATTTTTCTTACACCGCCCACAACGAAATCTGCTCCTTCCAGACTTATTAAGAAGTATCGTCCACCGGAACAAGATCCTCTATTCTTGAGGTCGGACCCAGTACCGGACTCGGTGGTTATAGTAGCGGCAAAGAAGTTGCACTCTACATCACCGTCTTCCTCCTCACCTCCGGATAAAGAGAGCAGAAAGATCGATGCTGCAGGCCGAAAAGTATGCTCTACTGCAGCCATCACAATGAAAGCAGCCAGCGCCACTGCTTTATTAGGGAGATACGATCGGGCCCTCTGGGACTCTATACTGCAGTTTGCGGAGCATCTTCCTAAGGACAAAAGGGCAGATTTCCTGGAGGTCGTGGTTGAGGGAGCCATGGTTTCTAACCAGGTAATAAGCGCTGCTGCTGATTCTTCGGTGCTGTCTGCACATAACTACGCTCACGGAATAGCGCTAAGAAGACATGCATGGTTGTGATTAACATCTCTCAAACCAGAAGCACAGCAGAGAATACAGAATTTACCTTTCTCAGGCTCCATTTTGTTCGGCTCTCATGCCGATGACGAGATGACCAGGATGAAGTCTGAGCTAGACACTCTAAAAGCAGTAGGCATGGAACGCCCGAAAGAACAACAAAAAGTATTCCGTCCATATCAGCGAAGACTTTTCACCCACAGGTATCAGACACCACACTGGATGTCTTCACGCCGCCAGCAGCAGCAGCAGCATCAAAGGGCCTTCTCCACACAACGAAAGTCGACAAGGGGTCGTTCAACACCACAAACTCAGGCAACTCGACAGGCTCCTGCGTCTAAGCCCTGAATCTTCGCTTCCCCCTCCTCCGTTATCCACTCCGGTAGGGGGAAGTATCTCAAATCATCTGGACGAGTGGCTACACATCACATCAGACGCCTGGGTATTGAATATTGTGCAACATGGTTACGCTCTCAGATTCACCAGTCCTCCACCATCTGTTCCACCCAAACCAGCCAGCCACCACCTCGAAGCTCTTCAGTTAGAAGTCACTATTCTATTACAAAAAAGAGCTATAGAACCCGTCCCGATCAGCCAGCAAGGGAAAGGGATTTATTCGAGGTATTTTCTTATGCCAAAAAAGGACAAGCAAGAGTTTCGTCCCATTCTAGATCTAAGGACAGCAAACAAGTGGATTCGCAAAGAGAAATTCAGGATGCTATCCTTGCACCAAATTTACCCACATCTTCGTCAGGGCGACTGGCTCTGTGCGATAGACCTTTGCGACGCTTACTTTCATATTCCGGTGACCAAGAAACATTGAAAATTCCTAAGGTTCACCGTCGGAAAACGTCATTACCAATTTGCGGTTCTACCCTTCGGCCTCAAATCAGCGCCGAGAACTTTTTCCAAATGCATGGCGGTGGTAGCCGCCCACTTGAGGAAACATCGAATATTTGTCTACCCCTATCTAGACGATTGGCTCATAAAGGCTTCCAGTTATCTAGAGGCGCAACAACATTTCAAATGGGCTCTACAGCTGTTACAGAATCTCGGTCTTCAAGTCAGTCTCCTGAAGTCCACAGCAACACGTGTTCAGAGGTTGCATTACTTAGGGGCCATTATAGATACCAATCTAGGAAAGGTGTTTCCTTCGGGGGAACGACGATTATCGATTCTCCAAAAGTGCAAACAACTACAGAGAACTCCACAGACCACTGCAAGAGTAATAGCCTCTCTACTGGGCTCGATGGCGTCTTGTATCCATCTCGTTCCCAATGCTCGCCTCCATATGAGACCCTTACAAGAAGACCTGGAGGATCAATGGTGTCAACTGATGGACGATTGGGAGAGCAAAGTCCTCCTTTCTCCCCACGCCCTACAGTCCCTCAAGTGGTGGTGTTCACCCAACAATCTCTTGGTGGGGATTCCTTTCCAACAACAGCCTCCAGCTCAGACCATCGTAACAGACGCGTCACTGCTCGGATGGGGAGCGCACATGGATCATCTTCGAGTCCAGGGCAAGTGGTCACAGAGAGAGAGTCTCTATCATATCAACCTGCTGGAGCTTCCCGCAGTCCACCTTGCACTCAAAGCCTTCCTTCCCTCTCTGAAAGCGGAAACTCTCCTTCTCCAGACGGACAACGTGGCCACTATGTATTACGTAAACAAACAAGGAGGCACCAGGTCCAGGATATTATCCAGAGAGGCTCAGACAATCTGGCATTGGCTTCTAGCCAGGAACCTGTCGTTAGTGGCAACTCACCTGCCGGGCAGGCAGAATGTTCAAGCAGATGCTCTCAGCCGCGTAATGGACGAGAACCATGAATGGGTATTACACAACGACGTCGTTCGTTCCATTTTCGCACTATGGGGTACCCCCTCTATAGACCTATTCGCAACCCCAGAAAACAAAAAATGCCAAAGCTTCGCCTCCAGATATTACCATCCAGGAACGCTGGGGAATGCCCGGTGGATAAACTGGTCAGGAGCATTTCTTTACGCCTTTCCATCGCTTCCCCTGATACCGGCAGTCCTCCAAAAGCTATCCAATGCTCAATCCAAAATGATTCTAATTGCTCCAGAATGGCCACGCCAATGGTGGTTTCCAGACCTTCTTCACCGGTCACTCAAGCCATACATCAGACTGCCTCATCGTCCGGACCTTCTCACGAAGTTCCGAGGGCAGATATCTCATCCCAACCTCTCATCGTTGAGTTTGGCAGCATGGCTCCTGAGTTAGTGCAATATGGACACTTGAACCTACCTCAGGACTGTATGGAAATCCTAAGAGAAGCAAAGCGCCCTTCCACACGATCGGCTTATGCATGCAAGTGGAAAAGATTCTGTGTGTGGTGTTTGGACAACAACGTTGACCCGATATCCTGCGGAGAGGAAACTATCCTGCCATACTTGCTAAGTTTGGCAAATCGGGTTTACAATTGACATCAATAAAAGTGCACTTGGCGGCTCTAACGGCATATAGAAAGAGCCCCTCTCAACCCTCCTTTTTTGGGATCCCAATTATCAAGGACTTCCTGGAGGGCTTAAAAATGGTCTTCCCTCCCATTAGGAGACCATCTCCTCCTTGGGAACTGAATGTTGTCCTCTCGCGTCTGATGCTACCTCCGTTCGAGCCAATACATAAAGCATCACTTCAACATCTCACGTGGAAAGCTTTTCTGGTTGCAATCACATCAGCGCGTAGGGTCAGCGAAATCCAGGCCCTTTGCGCTCAAGAACCCTACACGGTCTTTCATTCTGCAGAAGTAGTGATGAGGACGCATCCAAAAATTTTGCCTAAAGTCGTTTCCGACTTTCATGTGAACCAAACCATTTCATTACCAACTTTCTTTCAAAATCCAACTACCCCTGCCGAGAGAACCCTGCATTCCCTGGATGTAAAGAGGGTTTTGAAATTTTACTTGGACAGGACAAAATGCTTGCGTAAATCACAGCAGCTCTTTGTTAACTATGGCCCAGTTAGAACAGGGTTGGGCACGTCTCAGCAATCATTATCCAGATGGATTGTTTCATGTATACTGTTGTGTTATCAGTTAGCGAACAAATCTCTTGGTGGCAGGCCAAAAGCCCATTCTACTAGAGGGAAGGCAGCTACTGCAGCCTTAATGAGAAATATCCCTTTGGCTGAGATATGCAAGGCAGCCACTTGGAAATCAGTCCATACCTTTACACAGCATTACTGCCTTGATACAGACGCTAGGGCAGATGCGCAGGTTGGACAGGCCTCGCTTAAGAATTTATTTGCATGATTCATGTTTTTTCAGTATTATTTTGTCTACTCCGCCGCGGTTATGGGGATGGGCTTGCTAGTCTATTCAGTGCTTATGACTATACATGGAAATCCCCTACGAGAGAAGGAATGGTTTCTTACCTGTAACTCCAGTTCTCTCGTAGGGGTATTTCCATGATAGTCATAAGCAACCCTCCCTCCTCCCCAGTGGAGTTGACATAAGAATAGTTGCCATAGTAGTATCGATGTTGGTACTCTAACTAATGTTTTGTTCCTTCATGTCAGGTTACAAGCCTTCAAAAAGAACTGAGGCAACTGCCTTTTGCTGTGCATGATGGGATACAGGAAGACTTTACTTTCTTAAAGGCACAGCTCTATTTACATTCTGTATAATGGCGGCCTATGGGCTACACTGCCCTGCATTGTTTTATTCTCCTGGGAGGTGTAAATAAAGTATGAGAATGTATTTTTTATTACATTTCTAGAATAAATGAGTGTTTGAACGTGAATTTACAATACAGCTGTTTTCTTTTCAACAATTTGGCCTGTGTAGCTGTTCACATAGCCTGCACAGTGTTATTCTTAAGTGGTTTTGACAGACCTTTTTCAAAGGGCTGGTATCTGCACTTAAGAATATACTTCACATCCGTGCTCCGGGGTCCCCGCAGGCGCACGGAACTATTCAGTGCTTATGACTATCATGGAAATACCCCTACGAGAGAACTGGAGTTACAGGTAAGAAACCATTCCTTCTGTTCACCACAAAATTACTATATGTAACTGCACAAACTCAGTCGAGTAATGGTAAGAAAAAAAAAAATAACTCTTTAAATACGAACCACGTCTGTACCATTGTGCTGCATAAATTAGCCCTCATATAATCTTCTGTAAGAAGGGAACATGTTCATCAAATGAGCAAAGAACAAAAGCAGGATTGAAACTTGTGCTTGTCCAAGAGTCCAAGTGATGATGGATCTGTCTGATGCCAGTCTACATGATCACACTCCTATAATGAGATGTCGGTGGCAATAAACGTATTGGCACCCTCTTTACCCAGACACAACCTTAGCTTGGAAACACAGTCAAGCACTGTGGCGAAAGAGGAAGGCTCGTTCGCAGCAAGTCATCAAAAACGGGCAAGCTCGATTCATAATAAATCCGATGCAGGGAGAACCACAAAGGCAGTGTGTCCAAGCCCCCTTCTACTCAGCAGTCAGAGAGACCCTCTGTCTAGTGGCATTTACACATACAATTTTTTCCATTACATAAAATAAAATTGATTTCGTTTCTGTAGATGCATTCTTTGTTCAAAATATCTTCATGTTCGATGGCATGTGTAGCTGCAGATACACATGCTGTGCATAGTCTGCCATCTAGTGTTGGACTTGGAGTGTTACAAGATTTTTTTTTTTTTTTAAATCTCTTATTGCTTTATATTTGCATGACAACGCATACATAACAAAATAACTTCCTAATTTTTTGATCCCCCTCCCCCTCCCTTTTCCCTTCTGCACATTCTATCAATTGCATTAAATGTGTTTGATCAGTTCACAAATGGATAACATATTTGACCTCTTGTATGAGTATCTTAGTTATGCAGGGTCTGGCTCTGATAAATTAGCCTCTGTATCAGAATTAGAAGTGTCGGGTGTTCTAAAATTGTCCAGTATCGTATTCCAATGCTGAGCATTGTCTCTAGGCCCTTGAGAGCTTCCCTCAGTAGTACTGCCCCTTCGGTTTCCGCCCATTTAATTAATGCATTTCTCCAACGATTTATCTGTGGGCCCTTCGGATCTTTCCAGTGCGAGGTTATTTCTCTCCTTGCTAATATCAGGGCCAGGTCTATGAACCGGTTTGTAATTTTATACTTGCTGGGGCGTGGGAAATCTCCCAAGACCACCACCATGGCTGTTCAGGGTAATGTTCTACCCGTGCAGGTGGAGAGCGACTCAAATATCCCCGCCCAGTAATCCCCGATTAGTGGGCAACTCCAGAGCATGTGCAAAATTCCGCTGCCAGTTCTGCACAGCGAGGGCAACTGGCATTTTCTACACCATAAATCTTTGATATCATATAGGGGGTTAAGTAGGCCCTATGAAAGACATATACATTTATTAATTTAAACCTGGCATTTCTGGAAACTGTATATACAGTATGTGTGAGGTTATTCTGGACCACTGTGCGTCGTCTATTGTAACACCCAGCTCCCCCTGCCATTTGGTCTTAAGTTTATTTAAGGGAAGACATGTGCTGGTTAGCAAGGAAGTATATATCCCTGATATCATCCTCCCTTGGTCTCCTATAGTGCATATTTGGTCACAGGTAGGATGTCTGGGGGGTTCCTCCAGCCCTGTACCCCACTGTCTACAAAGAGTTCTGGCAATCGCGTTATAGGTTAGGTTAGGAACAGCCCTGGTGGGAACCTTTCTTGCAGTTCTGCATAGGTACATAGTTTCCCATTATTATATAGAGCCCCTATGGTGTTGATCTGAAATGACATGAATCGGGTGATACCCCCCTATCGGATGATTTTCCGCAATAGATCTCACGCAAGTCAGGGGGGCTTCTGGTGAGTATGGAGCTCTGGTGTGCGTTCGCTTTAGGTATTGTTCCCAGCAGTAACGTGATGCCTCCCATTCCACCGGCAGCGGTCTATTCTGTTTCTTGGGGTTTAGTAATATGCCCAAAATTCTATCTCGGGAGCAGTGGAGAGGGGCTCTCAGGGCCTCTCCCACTGGGGGTGCCCTGAGAAATCGCGCCAGCCACTGGAGTTGGCTCGCCCAATAGTATAATTCGAAGTCGGGAACGGCTATACCACCCTCCGCTGTTGATCTTTGGAGGGTGCGCAACGCAATCCTATGTCTGCCGGTTCCCCATATAAATCCTGTAATCAAGGACGTGATTGTTTTAAATACTACCCTCGGAATTATGAGTGGAATGGTTGCGAAGTAGTATAACACTCTAGGCAGCACTATCATCTTAATCAGCGCAACTCTCCCAGTGACCGCCAACGGAAGTGTCTGCCAGAATACCATGCTGTTTTTGATATTCCTAATTGTGCTCTGTATGTTCCCCTCCAGTAGTTCTTCAGCAGAATGATAGATATTAACCCCTAGGTATTTGAATGTGGACGGGGACTACTGGAGGCCCCGATTATCTGTTGGTTCTCTGATGCCCCTGGTAGCAGGAAAAATGGACGACTTCCCCCAATTAATCCGGAGCCCGGATGCCGCACCAAAGTTGTCTAACATTGTCATTGCTCCCGGCAGGTCGGCCTCTACGTTCTGGAGAAAAAGTAACATGTCGTCCGCATGTAGTGCAATATGATGTGTCCGGCATTGATTGTAATGCCTTTATAAAACCTCTGGGATCTAGCCGACTGGGCGAGAGATTCAACCGCCAATGCAAAAAGTAAAGGTGACAGCGGACAGCCCTGTTTGGTGCCCCTACCTATGACAAAAGAAGGGGATATTGTACGGCCTGTGCGCACTCGCGCCGTGGGGTTTGTATAAAGAAGCCTCGTCCATTTGACAAAACCTTCCCCCAGTCCCAGCTGCAGCATGACTCATTCTAAGTAGTCCCATCGCAGGCTATCAAAAGCCTTCTCGACATCAATCGAGATGATCACTGCTCTAGATGCATCAGAAGGCAGGGCATAAAGGAGTGAAATCAATCGTCGAATATTTTGGGCAGTGCTACGCTGTGGGATAAATCCCGATTGGTCCTGATGGATTAATGAGAACATGTGCAGTAGAAGTCTATTAGCTAGCACCCTGCTTAGTATTTTATAATCTAAGTTCAACATTGATAGTGGGCGGTATGATCGAACGTCCGGGGGGATTTGGTGGGTTTCAAAAGAGGAATCATTATAGCTTCCGTAGTGGAATGAGGCAAGCTATTGTTATTCCATGCCTCCGCATATAGTATGCTGAGCTGGGGAGCTAATGCATCCTGGTACGTAAGGTAAAACTCCAGGGGGAGACCATCCGCTCCCGGGACCTTGCCCCTGGCCATACTTTGAATTGCAGTCTTTATTTCTGTAAGTGATATGGGAGTCGCCAGGGCTATTCTATCCTCCCCTCCCAGTGTTGGGAGGTTGAGGTTTCCCAGTTCTTGTAATTGAGCGTCGCTAAGTACTTCGGTGGGGGGGCATATAGTTCAGAGTAGTATTCAAGAAAGGTAGCATTGATCTCCTTCTGCCCATACACTTTAGTACCCAGGGTAGCCTCCAGCTCTACCACTATGATTTGATGCTGAGGTGGTTTAGCCAATCAGGCCAGGAGGGCACCCGCCCTGTCACCCTCCGCGTGTTGCCTCTGCAAAAATTGCTTGTAATCGAAACAAGACAGTCTAATGTTAGCTTCCGCTATTCCAGCCCTTGTCTCTTCTAGTTGTGCTGAGAGGTCGGGCTGTGCCGGGTGTTTGCGTTCAAGATCTCTAAGGGAATTCTCGAGATCTCCTAGTTCAGTCTCCAACACCTTGCGTACTCCTACAGTCGTGCTAATACAATATCCCCTGACCACTGTTTTAAAGGATTCCCATTCGATGGATCTGGACGAGGCAGTTTCAGCATTGTTCCTAAAGAAGTCAGTGATCTGCGTACTCAGTAGAGCCTTAAAAGCCTTAGGCGCCAAGTGGGAATCAAAGGTCTCTCGCCGCACCAGGTCAAAGAAATTAGTAAGGGATTATTATCTGAGATGGTGCGGCCAAGATACTCGGCCTTCGCCACCACAGATTGCACCTCCGGAGATGCCAAAAAGGTGTCCAGTCGTACGTGCAGGTCATGGACTGCTGAGTAAAAAGAATATTCTCTGTTGAGGGGATTAAGTTTGCGCCAACAATCCGTCAGTTGCCAGTGTCTTTGCCACTGCCGAAAGTGCAGTGCTGTTTTATGGATTGCAGATTGCAACAATGGTGGGTGCGATCTGTCCATTGTGGCATCCGTTACACAATTAAAGTCCCCTCCTATTAGTGTGGTGCTGGTGAGGAGTTGATCTAGAAATCTCCCCTGGTCGTGATTTAGGGCGTATAGTCCCGCAATGGTTACCTCCCTCCCGTCCAATCTACCAGAAATCACTACATATCTCCCTTCCGTGTCAATCAAGGTATGGAGAACCTGCAATGGAACACCTGGTCGGATCCATATCAACACTCTATTTGCACTCCCCTTCGTTTAAGGAAATTGTGAACTTTGTACCTTTTGGACATGTTATTTAGGCCCCTAATATTCCATGTGATTATCTTGTATTCTGTGGCCATAATTTAAGGAGGAACGTAAAGGCGGCCTGCCAACGCCGCTCTGTTACTACTAATGGATGTACCTATCGAGATCAGTAATCTAAGGTGTGAACTGTCTGTGCCGTGAAGTAGATGTGCATAATGTACCCTTAAAACAACAAAAACAAAATCAAAACCCCTTTGCAACTCCCTCTCCCCAGGACCGGTACCTGCAACTCTCCCCGTCCAAACCATTACAACTATTGTAATCTTAATTATCAACCTATTGGAAGGAGGTGCGCCAGAGACCAAGAGATAGCTCTCCGGACCATTCCCCAGGCCCGACCACATGGAATGTGCCAGTTAGGAAGTGTTATCCAGGGTCATATCGTCATATATTCACGGGTGGGACCCAGCAGGGCCCCCAAACAAAGCGAGGTTCTCCCATAGGCGCCAGCTCACTTGCCAGCTTGTTCCTTCAGTGAGGTCATATAAGCTTGTCCGCTGTTCTTGGGGTGATTGGTGGCAAACCGATAAGAGTGTCTCGGGAGGATGCTGAGGAGTGTTCGCAGCTTGAATCGACATCCGATGTAGCATCCGGGGTCCGACGTGTGTGGAAGTCTCCTCCGCTCAGCGCTGCTGCTGTTTCCACCGCATCACGCATCTCCTGAAGTGACTGATGTTTCGATGGGGCCGCCTCTGTGGTCTTCTTCCGAGATCTACTACTTTTCTTCCCGGGGTTTCGAGATGGTCTATCGTGGGCTGATCTGCAGTGGATGTTCAGTGATTCAAGCCAATCCGTCGCCAATTGAGGGGTGAGAAAAAAATGGGTCCTATTATCGTATTCCACTCGGAGTTTAGCTGGAAAGAGCATGGCATATTTTATACCATGCTCACACATGGTACGTTTTACTGCAATGTAGGATGCCCTCTGTGATTGCGTCTCTCTTGTAAAATCAGGGAATATCATGACTTTTTGACCGTCCAATTGTATCTCTCCTTGCTGGCGGGATTGTGACAGTACATAGTCCCTATCCTTGTGGTGGAGTAATCTGGCGATTATCGGCCGTGGCCTGACTCCCGGTGGAGGGGGTCCGCCAGGGACTCTGTGGGCTCGTTCCACTGCGAAAAACTGCGAGAAGCCCTCTGGGGCCATCGTGTCGCTAAGCCACTGTTCCAAGAACGTTTATATATTGGCTGCGACGGACTCTGCTCCCTCCGGAAACCCTACCAGTCTGATGTTGTTCCATCGGGCTCGGTTCTCGGCATCTTCCGCCCTTGCTTCCAATGTTTTCAGCCGGATGGCCAGATCTTTAACTTCCGAGGATGAAGTTTTGTGTGCCGCTAAAACCCCCGTCAGCGTACTCTTCTGCGAACCCACCATTTCCTTTAGTTTATGGTGATCATCTCGTAATAGGGAAAGGTCTGTGGTAAGGTTGTCAATCTTGCGTTCAAGTGCTTCGCGGGAATCTTTAATGGCCAGCAGCACAGTGTCCAGAGTTGTTTCTTGTTGCTCGTGTCCAGCTTGTGATTCTTTGACGGGTGTTGGGGGCGGATTCCCAGTGGGCGAGGAATCCCCCGCTGACGGCTTGTCGTGTTTTTTGGGTTTTACCATTGTAATAGGCCTCAGGGAAGCGATGGCCGTTCAAATTTGTAAAAGGTGATACCGCTCGTCAATGCCGTCCAACCTGGGTGTCGCCTGTCCCCAGTCCCGGTATTCTCATATGGAAAGCACTGTGAGATGTTCTCTGTTTAGGGCAGCTTGTCCACGAGGGGGTTCTCCCACTGTTATGCACGTGCTGGCCGCCGGCTGGGGCAGCCTGAGAATGTAGAAAGGCATTGCTAAAATCTCACCTCCGGCCGGGCATCGGCTGGCGGCATCAGCTTAATGTTCTGGCAGCAGGGGGGAGTGCTGCACCGATGTCCCCGATCTCTCCCTCCAACTGAGCATCTGTTGTGCAAGATATCATGGATTTCTGGGGTGCATGAGAACAGGGTCTCTGACTCCCCTTAATGTGCCAGCATCAGCTCCCGTCTCAGCAGGCGGCCTTCACACTCTCTCTGGCCTTGCGGCAGCCGGGGACCCAATCCGTCGAAGCCGCCTCTCTCCGACTCGAAGCCCCAGGGACTCAGCACCTCATCCGCTCCCCCCCACGCTCCCCAAGGTCCGCTGGTGCTCCGCTTCGTATCTTTACTCTTGCCGCTGGGGGCAAAGGTGCTTGTACCCCTGGTGCTCCTCGATGGATGGCGTGGGGGTCCTCACCTCCACAGGTCCGCTGCACTCCCCCGGCCGAGGGCCGCGGCCGCGACGGGCTCACTGCTCCGCCGTGGCCACCATTTTGGATCGCAGCAGCCGCGGAGTTGTCGAGGTGATTTTCGGGCAAAATCCACCTCAAAGTAGGGGTGCCGCGGTCCCTACTCGTGCCGCATGTTCTCCGATCACTTCTCTTCAATTTTCAGGGCCTCTGGTCGTTATTATGGCAGGATTTATGCTTCGGGCCTGGTTTGGGGCCCGGGAACGTCGCACTATGCGTGCAGCTCCATCGGCCCCAGGCCACGCCCCCCCTTGGAGTGTTACAAGTTGTTTTTCTCTCGTAGGGGATTTCCATGTATAGTCATAAGCATTGAATAGTTCCGCGCGCCTGCGGGGACCCCGGAGCACTGATGTGAAGTATATTCTTAAGTGCAAACACCAGCCGTTTAAAGAAAAGGTCTGTCAAAAAACACTTAAGAATAACATTGTGCAGCCTATGTGAACAGCTACACAGGCCAAATTGTTGAAAAGAAAATCAATAGTAGTGTAAATTCATGTTCAAACACCTATTTATTCTAGAAATGTAATAACAAATACATTCTCATACTTTATTTACACCTCTGATGAGAATAAAACAATGCAGGGCAGTGTAGCCCATAGGCTGCCATTATACAGAATGTAAATAGAGCTGTGCCTTTAAGAAAAGTAAAGTCTTCCTGTTTCCCATCATGCACAGCAAAAGGCAGTTGCCTCAGTTCTTTTTTCCGGCTCCTGCTGACAGGACCCTGAAGCATTGAGCTCTACCTCACAAAAGCTTTTGTGACAGAAATTCATTGAAATATCTTCTGAATTTCATTTTCACTCGACGTTTTTACCTTTGAGTGATCATTTTCTACTGATTTCTGTTAAATTCTGACAGAATTTTGAGGTTTTTCTAATTAGAAATGCCTTCACTTTTTGATAAATGTCCTTCTTGTGGAAGAAAGAAGGCTAAAACAGATTCACATAGGGTCTGTATAATTTGTCTTCCATCCAGCCACAAACCGGAGTCGTGTGACATCTGTAAAACATTCTCTAGAAGAACCCTTCGTGACAGAGAGAAGATCCGACTCCAGGCGAAAGAGGACAGGAGAAAAAGTGGCCATTCCACTACAGAGCGAGGAGAAGGTCAGACTTCTACCAGGGCTCAACCTGTTTCCTCCATGACTCCTTCCAGACCTGCTGAAAAACGACATAGATCTCCGACGACGTCGAGAGCGTCGACGTCGAAGCAGGGAACGGCGCCAACATGTTCGCCGTCGAGGAGTGCTTCGCCGGCGAGAAAACGACATCGTTCGCCGTCGACAGCTATTTCGCCGTCGAGGCGGCGAAGACACCCGACGTCGAGAGGATCTGGGTCGCCGTCAACACGGCGAACACAGTCCACGCCAAGGAGATCCGAGTCGGGCTCGCCGTCGACACGGCGAGGGAGATCGCCGTCGAGAGACAGTGTTCGCCGTCGGAGGCGTTCACCGTCACTGCACCGACGTCGAGGTTCGTCGTCGAGAGGTTCTCAGCGGCGAGACGAGTCGACGTCTAGAGGCACTCGGCGTCACCGCAGTTCGACGTCGAGGAGTGCTTCGACGTCGAGAAGACCATCTAAGAGGCTTAGAAGGGTTTATACAACCTCAGAATCCTCGGCCTCGCTTATCCTACTTCCAGCATCACCACAGCTCTCACAAAGGCAGTCGCCTTTACCACAGACGCCGGTAACACCTTCGGCTCCTCTTCCGGCGCCTCCTCCAGAACCTGTTCCGAGGACTCCAACGCGATCTGCAGGGCGTTCTGGTTATTCCTCGAGACGTACATCTACCTCAAGGCACCGTCGTCAATCACATCATGGACATTCTTCATCGTCCACACGAGACTACTCTCCAACCTTATCAGACTCACCATCCCCAAGAGTGTCTCCCATAGATGATGTCAACACATTTCAGGAGGTCTTAGTGAGAGGGGCAACCAAGCTGAATATCCCGTTAGCAGCTCCAGCCCAATCGACATCAGTAATCTTTGAGACCTTGCATCAAAGGACATCTTCACGACCTTTACTTCCACTGGTTCCGGGTCTTATTGAACCGGCAATGGACATTTTTCTCACGCCGGCTACAACAAAGTCTGCTCCTTCCAGACTCATTAAAAAGTACCGTCCACCAGAGCAAGATCCTCTATTCTTGAGGTCGGACCCAGTACCAGACTCGGTAGTTATAGTGGCAGCGAAGAAATCGCATTCGACGTCACCGTCTTCCTCTGCTCCCCCAGACAAAGAAAGCAGAAAGATCGATGCTGCAGGAAGAAAAGTATGCTCGACGGCATCTATCACCATGAAAGCAGCCAGTGCCACTGCTTTATTAGGGAGATATGATCGATCCCTCTGGGACTCTATACTACAGTTCTCAGAGCATCTCCCTAGGGACAAAAGGGAAGATTTCCTAGAGGTCGTGAGCGAGGGAGCAATGGTTTCTAACCAGATCATAAGTGCTGCGGCAGATGCTTCAACTCTATCCGCACATAACTATGCTCATGGTATAGCGCTCAGGAGACATGCATGGCTGCGGCTTACATCGCTTAAACCCGAAGCACAGCAGAGGATACAGAACCTGCCTTTCTCAGGCTCCACTTTATTCGGCTCTCATGCCGATGATGAGATGGCCAGAATGAAGTCGGAGCTGGATACCTTAAAAGCGGTAGGCATAGAGCGACCTAAAGAACAGCGAAAGGGATTCCGCCCATATCAAAGAAGACTGTTCACCCACAGGTATCAGGCTCCACATTGGTCGTCTTCACGCCCTCAGCAACAGCAGCAGCAGCAGCATCAGAGGGGCTTCTCCAGAAAGTCGACAAGGGGTCGTTCAACACCTCAGACCCAGACACCTCGACAAACTCCCACGTCTAGGCCCTGAATCTTTGCTTCCCCCTCCTCCGTTACCCACTCCGGTAGGGGGAAGTATCTCAAATCATCTAGACGAGTGGCTACGCATCACAACAGACACCTGGGTATTGAATATTGTGAGACATGGTTACGCTCTCAGATTCACCAGTTCTCCACCATCTGTTCCACCCAAAACAGCCAACCACCATCTCGAAGCTCTGCAGTTAGAGGTCAATATCCTATTGCAAAAAAGAGCCATAGAACCCGTTCCCATCAGCCAACATGGGAAGGGGATTTATTCGAGATATTTCCTTGTACAGAAAAAAGACAAACAAGAGTTTCGTCCCATCTTAGATCTGAGGACAGCAAACAAATGGATTCGCAAAGAAAAATTCAGGATGTTAGCCTTACACCAAATTTACCCACATTTACGTCAGGACGACTGGCTATGTGCGATAGATCTTTGCGACGCTTACTTCCATATCCCAGTAGCCAAGAAACATCGAAAATTCCTAAGGTTCACTGTCGGAAAACGCCATTACCAATTTGCAGTTCTACCGTTCGGCCTAAAATCAGCGCCAAGGATTTTTTCCAAATGCATGGCGGTAGTAGCCGCCCACTTGAGGAAACAGCGAATATTCGTCTATCCCTATCTAGACGATTGGCTCATAAAGGCCTCCAGCTATCTCGAGGCACAGCAGCATTTCGAATGGACTCTACAACTGCTACAAAAACTTGGTCTTCAAGTCAATCTTCTGAAATCAACAGCAACACCTGTTCAGAGGTTGCATTACTTAGGGGCCATTGTAGATACCAAGCTAGGAAAGGTGTTTCCTTCGGAGGAACGACGGTTATCGATTCTCCAAAAGTGCAAACAACTGCAGGAAAGACCTCAAGCCACTGCAAGAATAATAGCTTCTCTACTGGGCTCGATGGCGTCTTGTATCCATCTGGTTCCCAATGCTCGTCTCCATATGAGACCATTGCAGGAAAATCTAGAGGATCAGTGGTGTCAACTGAGGGACGATTGGGAGAACAAAGTCCTGCTGTCTCCTCACACCCTACAATCCCTCAAGTGGTGGTGTTTGCCCAGCAATCTCTTGGTGGGGATTCCGTTCCAACAACGACCTCCATCTCAAACCATCGTAACAGATGCGTCACTGCTCGGATGGGGGGCGCACATGGAACATCTTCGAGTCCAAGGCGAGTGGTCACAGAAAGAGAGTCTCTATCACATCAACCTGCTGGAACTTCGCGCAGTCCACCTTGCGCTCAAAGCCTTCCTTCCCTCTCTGAGAACGGAAACTCTCCTTCTTCAGACAGACAACGTGGCCACTATGTACTACGTGAACAAACAAGGAGGCACCAGGTCCAGAATTTTATCCAGAGAGGCCCAGACAATCTGGCATTGGCTTCTAGCCAGGAACCTGTCGCTAGTGGCAACTCACCTGCCCGGCATCCAGAATGTTCAAGCGGATGCCCTCAGTCGGGTAATAAGCGAGAACCACGAATGGGTACTACACGACGATGTCGTTCATTCCATTTTCGCCCTCTGGGGTACCCCTTCTACAGACCTATTCGCAACCCCAGAAAACAAAAAATGCCAAAACTTCGCCTCCAGATATTACCATCCAGGGACACTGGGGAATGCCCTATGGATAAGCTGGTCAGGGGCATTTCTTTACGCCTTTCCACCGCTTCCCCTGATTCCGGCAGTTCTCCAGAAGCTGTCCAATGCTCAGACCCAAATGATCCTAATTGCTCCAGAGTGGCCACGCCAGTGGTGGTTCCCAGACCTTATTCACCGGTCACTCAAACCACACATCAGGCTACCATATCGCCCGGACCTTCTCACGAAGTTCAGAGGGCAGATATCTCATCCCAACCCCTCATCGTTGAGTTTGGCAGCATGGCTCCTGAGCTAGTGCAATATGGACATTTGAACTTACCTCAGGACTGTATGGAAATTCTGAGGGAAGCAAAACGCCCTTCCACACGATCAGCCTATGCAAGCAAGTGGAAGAGATTCTGCATTTGGTGTTTACACAACAACATTGACCCGGTTTCTTGTGGAGAACAATCTATCTTACCATACTTGTTAAGTTTGGCAAAATCGGGCTTACAACTGTCGTCAATAAAAGTTCACTTGGCGGCGATAACAGCATACAGAAAGAGTCCTTCACAAACTTCCTTTTTTCGGATTCCGATTATTAAGGATTTCCTAGAAGGTTTAAAAAAGGTTTTTCCTCCCATTAGAAAGCCTTCTCCTCCATGGGAACTGAACGTTGTCTTATCACGTCTGATGCTGCCGCCATTCGAGCCGATACACAAGGCATCGCTGCAGCATCTCACATGGAAAGCTGCTTTTCTGGTGGCAATCACTTCAGCGCGTAGGGTCAGCGAAATCCAGGCCCTTTGCGCTCAGGAACCCTACACGGTTTTTCATTCTGCAAAAGTGGTAATGAGAACTCATCCAAAATTTCTACCTAAGGTAGTCTCCGACTTCCATGTGAACCAAACAATTTCATTACCGACTTTCTTTCAGAATCCAGCTACTCCTGCTGAGAGAACTCTGCACTCTCTGGATGTAAAGAGAGTATTGAAATTTTACTTGGACAGGACAAAAAGCTTACGAAAATCACAACAGCTTTTTATTAACTATGGCCCAATCAGAACAGGTTTGGGCACATCTAAACAATCTTTATCCAGGTGGATTGTTTCATGTATAATGTTATGTTATCAGTTAGCAAACAAATCCCTTGGTGGTAGACCAAAAGCCCACTCGACCAGAGGGAAAGCAGCTACTGTAGCCTTGATGAGAAATGTCCCTTTGGCAGAAATATGCAAGGCTGCCACTTGGAGGTCGGTCCATACCTTTACTAAGCATTACTGCCTTGATACAGACGCTAGGGCAGATGCTCAGGTTGGACAGGCTTTGCTCAAGAATTTGTTTGCATGATTCATGTTTTTCTCAGTATTCTTATATCGACTCCACCGCGGCTATGGGGATGGGCTTGCTACTCTATTCAATGCTTATGACTATACATGGAAATCCCCTACGAGAGAAGGAATGGTTTCTTACCTGTAACTCCAGTTCTCTCGTAGGGGTATTTCCATGATAGTCATAAGCAACCCTCCCTCCTCCCCGGTGGAGTTGACATAGAACATGAATATTATGGAGGTGGGTACTCCAACAAATGTTTTGTTTTTTTCTTCATGTCAGGTAATAGCCTCCAAAAAAGAACTGAGGCAACTGCCTTTTGCTGTGCATGATGGGAAACAGGAAGACTTTACTTTTCTTAAAGGCACAGCTCTATTTACATTCTGTATAATGGCAGCCTATGGGCTACACTGCCCTGCATTGTTTTATTCTCATCAGAGGTGTAAATAAAGTATGAGAATGTATTTGTTATTACATTTCTAGAATAAATAGGTGTTTGAACATGAATTTACACTACTATTGATTTTCTTTTCAACAATTTGGCCTGTGTAGCTGTTCACATAGGCTGCACAATGTTATTCTTAAGTGTTTTTTGACAGACCTTTTCTTTAAACGGCTGGTGTTTGCACTTAAGAATATACTTCACATCAGTGCTCCGGGGTCCCCGCAGGCGCGCGGAACTATTCAATGCTTATGACTATCATGGAAATACCCCTACGAGAGAACTGGAGTTACAGGTAAGAAACCATTCCTTCTTTGACGAAGCTTTTTCGAGTCACAAGATCAAGTGACTCCTCTACTCGGTGATAATGTGCAGGGGAATCGAGTCCTTTGTTAGATTGTTTTCTTTCTGCCGTCCGGTTCGGACATGTTCCCTCTCGCTCCGGTAGATCTCGGTTTAGTACTATCTGAACTTCTCTATCTTTTCCTTCAACGTCAATCTAATTTTCCAAACGCGTTTTCTGACTACACTCGATCCGATTATAGCATCGGGATCGATTAAATGTCCTCTTGGGTGCCCGCGCCCTTCTCGGTCTACTGCGTCAGAGGCTCATGGATCGGACTCCATTTTGATTCTGCCATCGGTGCCACGCCAAGTTCCTCTACACCGACCAACACTCGGTGTGTAAACTCTACCTCTCTCCAGACCATAAGGAAGAAAGCTGCGAGACGTGCCGATCCTTCTGATCCAAGAAGGCTTTACGGGATCGAAGAGCAAGACGGCTAGAGATGGCATTGAAGTCGACAGAACAAACTCCCGACATTTTTGGTGAGGAACAGGCGCAAATTGCACTCTCCATCACAGACTCGGACCGTGACCCAGATGGGGACAGCCAAGTTATTCCTGCGGCGCAGTACGTGAGTACACCAGCCCCTTCCCATCATCAAAAACTGTTTTAAAAGTCACTGCTTGCCGGCCATGGTCAGACCCGAAAAATACATCTTGTCGACCGACCCTCGGGTTCGGCGTCGAAAAAGGCCAAAATGCACTCCGCCGAACAGACTGTTTTGGGATCGAGTGGTAACATGGAATCTTCCACATCTGAACCAAAACTGCTACATACCACCTCAGAGCCGAAAGATCCAAGCTCTTCTTTGGAGCCGAAACCACATTTCCGGCCCATTGAAAGCAGTCTATCACCAAGCGTTCGGAGCATTCATTTATGGGAAGTAAACAGGTTCCATCTCCATAGGAGTCAACAGACATTAGACCCATATTCTTGAGGTCATGGACTATAAGCAGAGGAAAATACAGATCCAAAAGCATACAGGGAAAATTATTGCCTCACCTCCTCCTATAACGAAGAGGAAACTCATTCCAAGAAAGTTTGGAACCTGGCCCTTCACCGGCGAAAAAATGTAAGCACAAGGAGAAGCGAAAGACAGTGCATCAGCCTTCTCCACCGCACTTGCCTTTTCTTTCCGCTTCTCCACCACCTCACACTCCACCACCTTCACCCACACAGTTTTCAGAACAATCTCCTGTCTCCTCACACAGGGATTATATGGGTGATAATCCTTATAATATGGACCCATGGGATATGTAGGATCCTGATCCAATTCCATCTAACGACCCTGATCTGTATCCCACAAGGCCATCTCCACCTGAAGACACCACGGCCTATAATCAGGTCATTGCTAGAGCAGCCAAATACCACAATGTGCAGATACACTCTGAGCCCATAGAGGATGATTTCCTCTACACATAAGCAGTACCAATGTTTGCCAATGTTACCAGGCATGTTAAAACATGCTGATGACATTTTTAAAGAGCCGGCAAAGGCTAGTGTACTAACACCTAGGGTGGATAAAAAATATAAAGCTGCGCCATCAGATCCAATTTTTATATCAGAACAATTGCCACCTGATTCCATTGTGGTCAGTGCAGCTAGAAAAAGGGCAAACAGTCAGTCCACAGGGGATGCTCCTCCCCCTGATAACGAAAGCCACAAATTCGATGCAGCAGGCAAAAGAGTGGCAACTCAAGCTGCAAATCAGTGGAAATTGCCAATTCCCAAGCTCCTTTAGCCAGGTATGACAGGGCCCATTGGGACAAAATGCAGGAGTTCCTTCAATATCTCCCTACAGAACACCAAAAAAGGACACAGCACGTAGTGGCAGAAGGACAAGCTATTGCCAACAATCAGATTAGATCCGCACTAGACGCAGCTGATACCTCAGCTAGGGGAATTAATACTAGTGTTATGATTAGAATGCATGCTTGGTTGCGGTCCTCAGGATTCAAACTTAAAATGCAGCAAGCGGTCCTTAATATGCCATTTAATAAACAGCAACTATTTGGACCTGAGGTGGATACCACCATGGCAAAATTAAAAAAGGACTCCGATACAGCAAAGGTCATGGGTGCCCTTTACACAACACCTTTTAGGGGCACTTTTCGCAGGCCCCAATTCAGAGGGTTTTTTAACCCCAAACATCAGAGGCCTCTACATCCCAACAAAAACAGGGGCAACAGTATTTTTACAGGGGATCTTTAAGAGGTTCCTATAGAGGACACAACTTTAGAAGTAAGGGCAAATTCACTGCCACAAGAGATGCCTCCACCTCATGAAAGCAGTGACTTTCTCTCCTGTGAGGAATACTGCAACATTTCTACCATCAGTGGCACAAAATTACATCAGATCAATGGGTACTGTCAATTATCCGCAACGGTTATTGCCTAGAGCTCATCTCCACTCCACCAAACACCCCCCTCATTCACAGTCTTTCTCCCAACCACATTGTTCTGTTAGAACAAGAGGTAGAATCTCTTCTACTCAAAGGTGCAATAGAGGTATGTAGGAAGTTGGCTCTGTATATACTATTTCAAAGTAAAAAATAGCATGCACAGAGTCCAAGGGTTCCCCTTAGACGTAAGATAGTGGCAAAAAAAGATAATTCTAATGCTCTATTTTGTGGTAGTGTTGTCGAGCAGTAGGCTTATCAGACGGTAGTGTTAAGCATTTCTTGTACACACACAGGCAATAAATGAGGAACACACACTCCCAGACTTACTCCAGGCCAATAGGTTTTTATATAGAAAAATATATTTTCTTAGTTTATTTTAAGAACCACAGGTTCAAGATTTGCAGTAAACACTTTAAATGCAAGGTACTTCACTTAGATACTTTAGGAACTTTGAATAAAAGCAATATCATATACAGTCTTTGTAAAAATGGCAATAAGCTATTTTCAAAGTGGACACTGCAGAAAATCAACAGTTCCTGGGGGAGGTAAGTAAAGGTTAGATTAGGAGGTAAGTAAAAGACTTACAAGTCTCAGTTCTGGGGCATAGGCAGCCCACCGTTGGGGGTTCAAGGCAACCCCAAAGTTACCGCACCAGCAGCTCAGGGCCGGTCAGGTGCAGAGGTCAAAGAGGTGCCCAAAACACATAGGCTCCTGAGGAGAACAGGGGTGCTCCGGTTCCAGTCTACCAGCAGGTAAGTACCTGTGTCCTCGGGGGGCAGACCAGGGGGGTTTTGTAGAGCACTGGGGGGGACACAAGTAGGCACACAAAACACACCCTCAGCGGCACAGGGGCGGCCGGGTGCAGTGTGCAAAGCAGGCATCGGGTTTTGTATTGGTTTCCATGGAGAAACCCGGGGGTCACTCTAGCGGTGCAGGCAGGCATAGGGGGGGGCTTCTCGGGACAGCCACCACCTGGTCTAGGCAGAGGGTCGCCTGGGGGTCACTCCTGCGCTGAAGTTCGGTTCCTTCAGGTCCTGGGGGCTGCGGGTACAGTGCTGTTTTCAGGTGTTGGTCCCTTGTTACAGGCACTCCAAATTCTCTCTGCAGGTGTCGCTGTCGGGGCTCAGGGGGGTCGTCTCTGGCTACTCACGGGCTCACAGTCGCCGGGGAGTCCACCCTGTGGTGTTTGTTCTCTGGATCTCGAGCCGGGGGCATCGGGTGCAGTGTGTGAAGTCTCACGCTTCCTGCGGAAAATTTGCAGTCTTTGAAAGTTGCTTCTTTGTTGCAAAGAAGTAGCTGGTTTCGAGCAGGGCTGCTGATCACGGGAGTTTCTTGGTCCTTTAGTCCAGGGCAGTCCTCTGAGGCTTCAGAGGTTACTGGTCCCTGTTGGATGAGTCGCTGGTTGCAGGTTTTTCGAAGATGGAGACAGGCCGGTAGGGCTGGGGCCAAAGCAGTTGTCGTCATCTGGCTTCTCTGCGGGCTTGTAGGTCAGCAGTCCTTCTTGTTTCTTCAGGTTGCAGGAATCTAGTTTCCTAGGTTCTGGGGTTCCCCTAAATACTGAATTTAGGGGTGTGTTTAGGTCTGGGAGGGCAGTAGCCAATGGCTACTGTCCTTGAGGGTGACTACACCCTCTTTGTGCCTCCTCCCTGAGGGGAGGTGGGCACATCCCTAATCCTATTGGGGGAATCCTCCAAACTCAAGATGGAGGATTTCTAAAGGCATGGGCCACCTCAGCTCAGGACACCCTAGGGGCTGTCCTGACTGGTTGGTGACTCCTCCTTGTTTTTCTCATTATCCTCTCCTTCCTTGCCGACAAAAGTGGGGGCAGTGGCCAGAGGGGTGGGCATCTCCACTAGCTGGGATGCCCTAGGGTGCTGTAACAAAAGGCATGAGCCTTTGAGGCTCACTGCCAGGTGTTACAGTTCCTGCAGGGGGAGGTGAGAAGCACCTCCACCCAGTACAGGCTTTGTTCCTGGCCACAGAGTGACAAAGGCACTCTACCCATGTGGCCAGCAACTTGTCTGGTTGTGGCAGGCTGGCAGAAACTGGTCAGCCTAGCACTAGCAGTCGGACTGGTGTTCAGGGGGCATCTCTAAGAAGCCCTCTGGGTGCATTTTACAATAAATCCCACACTGGCATCAGTGTGCATTTATTGTGCTGAGAAGTTTGATACCAAGCTTCCCAGATTTCAGTGTAGCCATTATGGAACTGTGGACTTTGTGTTTGACAAACGCCCAGACTATATACTCTTTATGGCTACCCTGCACTTACAATGTCTAAGGTTTTGCTTAGACACTGTAGGGGCATAGTGCTCATGCACATATGCCCTCGCCTGTGGTATAGTGCACCATGCCTTAGGGCTGTAAGGCCTGCACAGGCAGTGTGAGGTGGGCATGGCACTCTGAGGGGAATGCCATGTTGACTTAGTCATTTTCTCCCCACCAGCACACACAAGCTGTGAGGCAGTGAGCATGTGCTGAGTGAGGGGTCGCCAGGGTGGCATAAGACATGCTGCAGCCCTTATAGACCTTCCCTGGCATCAGGGCCCTTGGTACCAGGGGTACCATTTACAAGGGACTTATCTGAGGACAAAGGTACAGTTTAGGGAAAGAACACTGGTGCTGGGGCCTGGTTAGCAGGCCTCAGCACACTTTCAATCATAACTGGCATCAACAAAAGGCAAAACGTCAGGGAATAACCATGCCAAGGAGGCATTTTCTTACAATGTACATATACAACTCTTCACTCCTTACTCCACCCTCCTGCGGGAAAACAATCTAACAAAGGACTCAATGCGCATGTGCACCATCACCGAGAGGAGGAGTCACTCAATCTCGTGACTCGAAAAAGCTTCTTCGAAGAAAAACAAATTGTAACACTCCGAGCCCAACACTAGATGGCGGACTATGCACAGCATGTGAATCTGCAGCACTACATGTCATGAATAGATGTACACTAGATAAGTGCCATTTTTCTTATTTTACAAAAGGGATAAACAAACATTAGGACATATGGAAAAACAAACAAATAAGAGACAGAATGTGCTCTTGAGTGCAATCCATATTACAGTTGTATCACAGAACATATTAAGCACAGGCGGTACAGGAATAGAAACCTAAGGGGAGGTGGGAGGTGACGACTGTGCAGTAAATACATTTGTTAATAACATCTTTGGCTGCACAGTAGAAAGTGCAGGCAGCATTTGAATTAATACAGTGAGTACGAGTAGTTGATCTGAGTTCGTTAGAGGTTGCATGTTAGAAATGGGGTCTCTAGCTGGCAGTCGGTTTGCACCCTGTCCAAGCAGGGACCCTCACTCTAGTCAGGATAAGGGAGATACCCACTCAGATAACCCCTGCTCACCCCCTTGGTAACTTGGCACGAGCAGTCAGGCTTCTCTCAGAAGCAATGTGTAAATCATTTGCACATAACACACAGTCATAAGAGAAAACACTACAGAAGGACACCACACCAGTTTTAGAAAAATAGCCAGTATTTATCTGTGTAAAACAAGACAAAATACGATAAAAATCCAGCATACAGTAATAAAAAAATATGAATTCTGGCAGATTTACTCAAAAATACAGTTCCTTAAAGTCGATAGCTCCACCTGGGGCTATCACGGCGTCATGATCAACAAAATCAACAGTTCAGGCCGGCTGCGGTGTTGCGGGCCAGCTACGGTGCCGGGAAGACCCGCAAACAGTACCTTTGAAATTGCAGGGCGTTGTGATCCTTGCGGTGAGCACCGGAGAGCGGCGGTGCTGGCGTTACGGTGTCTGTTCCGGAGTCGGTGCGGTGATCGTTGGGCCCTTGAAGTCACACGGGTTGCAAATCGAACTCCGGGCTGATGAAGTCGGGAGCACTGGCATGGCTGGCGTCAGGGCTGCAGTGTGAAGCGGGACGATGCGACATGCAGTGCCCACAGGTCACGGTGCAGGCAGCGGCTCAGTGATGGCGTCCAGCGGCGTCGGTGAGACCAGGGCTACGGTGTGAAGTGGGGCGGTGCGACGTGCAGTTGTCACCAGGTCACGGTGTAGGCAGCGGTGTCGTAGTTGCTGAAGCGCTGTCATCGGTAGGCACAAGCCGGCAGTGCAAGACGGGACGGTGCTTCATGACCCTCAGGAGCAGTGTCCACAGGCCACGGTGCAGGCATGCTGAATAATGCAAACATTCACCCCCAGTCACAAAGATCTGGGTTTAATCCATTGTTATTTTGCTCACCATGCCACCCTAGTTTGGACCCAGCCATGTGCAAATCAGTCTTGACCCTGTTCCTCATGGGAACAGTCCAGCCTGAACTGCCAAGGCAGGTCCTCCCTGGACCGGAAACAAGCATCCTAGGACTAGGTTCAGGGTATCACCCTTCATCGGGTAGGCTAGCTTGAATCCAGTGGCGCAGTGAGCAGGCGTCCATCAACTGTTCTTTTTACTTTCTAAAGCTGGCGTTTTCAAACTCGCAATCCAAAAAACAACTTCTCTAAAAGATGTTTTTTTAAATTATGAGTTCAGAGACCCTAAACTCCCCATTTCTATCTGCCCTCAAAGGGAATCTGCGCTTCAAAGTTATTTAAAGACAGCCCCCATGTTAACCTATGAGGGAGATAGGCCTTGCTACAGTGAAAACCGAATTTTGCAGTATTTCACTGATAGGACATGTAAAACACACCAGTACATGTCCTACCTTTTAAATACACTGCACCCTGCCTATGGGGCTACCTAGGACCTACCTTAGGGGTGCCTTACATGTACCAAAAGGGAAGGTTTGGGCTTTGCAAGTGGGTACACTTGCCAGATCGAATTGGCAGTTTAAAACTGCACACACAGACATTGCACTGGCAGGTCTGAGCCATGTTTACAGGGCTACTAATGTGGGTGGCAGAACCAGTGCGGCAGGCCCACTAGTAGCATTTGATTTACAGGCCGTAGGCACCTCTAGTGCACTTTACTAGGGACTTACTAGTAAATCAAATATGTCAATCAGGAATAAACCAATCAACAATATAATTTACACAGAGAGCATATGCACTTAAGCACTGATTAGCAATGGTAAAGTGCCCAGAGTCCTAAAGCCAACAAAAACTGGTGAGAGAAATTATGAGGAAGGAGGCAAAAAGATTGGGGATGACCCTGCAAAAAGGGCCAGGTGCAACATTGCAGTACTGGAAATTGTGATTAAAGAGAAAAACCAGGATTGAGTGTGCAGCGCGTCATGGCTACAGGCCCTAGTGGGAGGCTTATGAGCCTGTGCTGGGCTGAATCACAATTAAGCCCCATATAGGTCTGTTGTTCTTCCAGTTAGTGAGAACCAGACTGCAGGGAGAAGCTGATGCAGGAAACTATGGGCCAATAACGCAACTATAAAAAGTAATTTGGGAAGCTAAAAGAAACGCCAAAGAACAACAGTATCTATATAATGCCAGTCTCTCAAAATGGGGGTGGTTTTGGCGATGGATAAACCCGATTCCCAGAGAAAGTAGAATCTCGATATTCAATAATATGAATGCTCCCTCTTCTCACACCTATGTAAAAGCTCTGTGTGTGACAGAAGAACTGAAGAAGGCGCAGTATTGGACAAATTCAGCGGTCCAGTTTACAGCACCAAAAACAAAACCCAAAAGGCTAAGACTATTGCAGCACTGGAAAACACTAGAACAATTACTGGCAGCAATAAATAAAAGCAGAGGAAGGATGTGGCACCACGACCAAATGGTCTGCCAACAGCAGTGTTTAAGACTAAAATGAGCCACATGGTGCAATAGCTAGAAAAGATCCTTGACAATTGCTACACTAATTCGACAGTGCTGGCATCTGGCATCATGGCAAGGATCCTCCTGCGATCCATTACACAAAGGTAGCAAGCTAGGATCTACTAGCTAAAAGCTCATAACTCTGCTGGAAGTTAACTCCAAACACTGTGCTGAACTGTGTGACTGAGAATCAAACAGAAACCTGGTTCTAAACTGGCATTAGGGCAGAAAGTGGTACCATCAACAAGATTGAGGTATTATCCCTATTGGTCCATGAAACACTGTATTAAGGCATCCATTTATTTGCATGTTTTATAGACTTTAGAAAAGCATTTGTTACCATGAATAAAGCCTTGCTGTGGGCTTTACCAGGCCGGGAATCCAAAATAGAAGCAATAATTTTAGTCCAAAAAATGGATCAACGTTTAACTGGAAACGACTGGTCTATAACTACCAAAATACAGATCAGTAAGAGCCTCAAACAACAGAGGTGTGTTCTGGCCCCAGTCTTACTCAATCTATATGTGGCAGGCACTGAAGAGTCATTAATTGATTCAAGAGATTGTCCACCCAAGCTGAATGAGTGTCCAGTGACAGTAATACAGTTTACAGATGACACAGGTATTTATTCTAGACTCCACCTCAGTTGGTATACAATACACTTAAACCAAGTAGCTGAAATTTTTAAAGCACTACAGTGTTGACAGTATGTGGAAACTGGGCAGTATAAAGATTTTTTCCAATCAGTCTAATAAATACCTAGGCGTCGAGTTACGAGTAAACAGGAAATGTAACTTGCATCTTCAATTACTATAGAATAAAAATAGCATGATTAAAATGTGCATTTATAAAACTATCAAAAAATCTCACTGGCTCTTCAATAACGTCACTAAATGCACACCACTGGATTCAAGCTAGCCTGGCTGATGAAGGGTGATACCCTGAAACTGGTCCCAGGGTGTTTGTTTCCATTCCAGGGAGGATCTGGCCTGGCAGTTTGGGATGAACTGGTCCCCCGGGGAGCAGGGTCAAGACTGATTTGCATATGGCTGGGTTCAAACTGGGGTGGCGTGAATTGCCAAAAACGATGGGTTAAACCCAGATCTGTGACTGGGGGTGAGTGTTTGAAAAGTTTCAGCACTCAGTCCATCATCCTTTTGTGTTGCCAGAGTTGCCATAAGTGAGAAGGGTATGCCCAGACGTGGGTCCCATGCTCATTGTGCCACTGAATTCAAGCTAGCCTGGCTGATGAGGGGTGATACTCGCAAACCAGTCCTAGGATGCTTGTTTCCGATCAAGGGAGGACCTGACCTGGCAGTTTGGGCTGGACTGTTCCCATGGAGAGCAGGGTCAAGACTGATTTGCATATGGCTGGATCCAAACTGAGGTGGCATGGTGAGCAAAAGAACGATGGATTAAGCCCAGATCTCTGAGACTGGGGGTGAGTGTTTGCATTGTTCAGCAGGTCATCCATCTTCTGTTCTTTTTAACAAACATAGTAAAGGAAGAGTTCCTCCCATCACAAACGAATAGTTTATAAGTTTTCCCTAAAAAATGTAATTGCTGCTTAAAGGAAACTCTTTAAAACAGTTTTCCAGCTCTCTATATCAACCAGTCAGGATCAGATTTGTTTAGAGAGGAACTAGTCCTATCCATTACTCACATTAAGTGCAGCCTTATTAAGATACTGATATAAAATGAAAAAAAACATACTCAAACTCATTTGGAAGCTCTCTTTTCAAAAGAAGCAAAGAATCTGATTTCGCAAAAAAACATCATACTATCCCACAGTTACATATTACCATCAGCACCCCGCTATTAGAACTTAAGATGGCTCCTCCATGGGAACAGAACCTCTCTTAACTCAGCCTCAAGCAGATATTAAGGAAGGAAATTAATAACCAATTCAGGAAATGAGCTTTTTGAATCTTTTGGTCCTGGGAAGATATGAACCAAATTAGTTCCAATGCCTCCCATCTTGAGCTTGCAATACCACCGGCAATAAAAATTAAAACACCTAGGTCTTCGCTTTGGTCCATTCCACATAGGTGTTGTCCGCCATCTTTGAAGATACAGAACACAAAACCCTGCTTGCTGCTTTTGCAATTACAAAAACAATTCTCTTACTCATGTCATGTGTTGTTGTCAGTCTTTTTAGTCAGACAAAAAGGCTTTTAATAATGTTCCTAAAATTGAACTCACAATGTTTTAAAGCTGCAATTACTATGTGTTTTAATAAAACAGAAGCCATTTTAATAAGCAGCTTTGTTAAATGTATGAATATGTTTTTTTAAAACAGACAATCTGTATTAAATTAATTGGGTGTATTTATATTCAGTTTTAAAGAAAAAAGATGTCTGTAACTTCTGAATGTTTTTAATTAACTAACAACAATAGCAATGTATCATATTGTAACCAAAAAGGATACTGGCAGCCGCAGCGTATTTCTGTAGGGATCCGATAAAGCGCATTCCTTCGACCTGACATTTCTGCTGTGTGCAAAAAGGGCCAGGCCATAGCAATGGAGAGCAATCCTGCTTGCAGCGACTGGCCTTTCAGAAGATCATTCAGCTTCTACCACTATGAGGTTCACTGTCACGAAGAGACAATATGCAAAACTTTCTGTTTCTTATTCTTTTGTTGGCTTTTATCAACTCTAAGTTCAGCCTGTAATCCTTCTTCAGAGCTAGATCTTTTTTTTAAATATCAAGTAGTACATTGAGTATTTTCTGTGTCCTCTTCATGATGAAGGAATGTATTCTACTGACCACTTGTTGAGATTTTTTCTCAGCAGTTGCAGTGAGATTTTCAGACATTTCTTTGGTGGCAACAAAGGAGACACAAACTTGAAATCGACTGCTAGCATCCATCACTCATCTCCTTCTAGTCCTGCTTCATCATTCTTCCAGCTGTGATGAAATACTTCCCCCCCGTCGTACCCCCCACTTGAATGGAGCACAGAAGGAAGGAAGTGTAGACATCATTAATGGATGTTCTGAGATTTCCTACCGGGGTTGTCTTGTTGAGGACCAGGCCTCTGATGGCCTCTTCTAGTGGTATCGCTCGTTCGGATTGTTGCCGTTGTTGAGGTTGTCAAACAGGGGTTTGAGTCCTCTGAGCTGATGATATAGGTTGTTAACTCCTCCCTTGTGGTCTGAACTGAAATCTGAAGTATCTCGGCCTTTCTTCCAAACAGACCTTAAGGTATCCCCTTCTGCCTTCACCGGTTGGCTGTGTGTGGACCAAGAAGAATTGAACCAGACATTTAACCTTTTTTTGATCAGCATAGAAGAATTACTCTCACACGAATGAATAGGCTATTGGGGTGTATTGTTATGCTATGCAGTGTTTGCAGTGATTACTCTACAACTATATAGTTCACTTTTTGTGCCTTCTGGCTCCTCCTGCGCATATTGCTCTACCCAACCCCCTCCACTACATTTGTTGTTTCTCCTTCCTTCTCCTACTTTTGCCCTGTGTACTCCTTGGTTACCCATACCTGTCTCCCTGTGGCTCCCCCACATCTGTCACCCTGTGGTTCCTGGCTCCTGCCCTCTGTACTCCTTGGTTCCCCAAACCTGTCACCCTGTGGTTGCTAGCTCCTGCGCTCTCCACTCCTTGGTTCCCCACATCTGTTACCCTATGGGTCCTTTCCTCCTTCCCTGTGTGCTCCTTGGTTCAACACACCTGTCAAACTGTGGTTCCTAGCTCCTGCCACTGTGCGCAGCTTAGTTCCTCACACCTGTCACCCTGTGGTCCCTACCTCCTGCCCTTGAGTACTTCTTTGTTCCCCACACCTGACTCCCTGTGCTTCCTACCTCCTTCCCTGTGAACTCCTGCGCTCCCCACTCCTTGGTTCCCCACACCTTTTACCCTGTGGGTCCTTTCCTCCTTCCCTGGGTACTCCTTGGTTCCCCACACCTGTCACCCTGTGGTTCCTAGCTCCTGCCCCTGTGTACTCCTGGGTTCCCCACAATTGTCACCCTGTGGTTCCTACATCCTGCCCCTGTGTACTCCTAGGTTCCCCACACCCGTCACCCTGTGGTTCATACCTCCTGCGTATTCCTTGGCTCCCCACACCTGTCACCCTGTGGTTCCTACCTCCTGCCCCTTTGTGCTCCTTGGTTCCCACACCTGTCACCATGTGGTCCCTACCTCCTGTGTACTCCTTGGTCCCCCAGACCTGTTACCCTGTGGTTCCTACCTCCTGCCCTGTGTGCTCCTTGGTTCCCCACAACTGTCACCCAGTGGTTCCTACCTCCTGCCCTGTGTAGTCATTGGTTCCCCACACCTGTCTCCCTGTGATTCCTTCCTTCTGTCCTTGTGTGCCCCTTGGCTCCCCACACCTGTCATCCTGTGGTTCCTAACTCCTGCCCTGTGTACTCCTTGGTTTCCCACACATGTCACCCTGTGGTTCCTAGCTCCTGCCACTCTTTGCTCCTTGCCTCCCCACACATGTCACCCTGTGGTTCCTTCCTCTTGCCCTGTGTACTCTTTGGTTCCCCACAATTGTCACCCTGTGGTTCCTACCTCCTGCCCCTGTGTACTCCTAGGTTCCCCACACCTGTCACCCTGGGGTTCCTACTTCCTGCTCCTGTGTGCTCCTTGGTTCCCCACACCTGTCACCCTTTGGTTCCTACCTCCTGCCCCTATGTGCTCCTTCGTTCCCCACACCTGTCACCCAGTGGTTCCTACCTCCTGCCCCTGTGTACTTCTTGGTTCCCCACACTTGTTGCCCTGTTGTTCCTAGCTCCTGCCCCTTTGCACTCCTTGATTCACCACACCTGTCACCCTGTGGTCCCTACCTCCTGCCCCTGTGTACTCCTTGGTCCCACAGACCTGTTACCCTGTGGTTCCTAGCTCCTGCCCTTGGGTACTCCTTGGTTCCCCACACCTGTTACCCTGTGGTTCATACCTCATGCCCTGTATACCCTTTTGTTCCCTACACCTGTCACCCTGTGGTTCCTACCTCCTGCCCTGTGTACTCCTTGGTTTCCCACACCTGTTTCTCTGTGGTCCCTACCTCCTGCCCTGTATACTCTTTTGTTCCCTACACCTGTCACCCAGTGGTTCCTACCTCCTGACCTCTGTACTCTTTGGTTCACCACACCTGTCACCCAGTGGTTCCTTCCTTCTCCCCTGTATGCTCCTTGGCTCCCCAGACCTGTCATCCTGTGGTTCCTAGCTCCTGCCCTGTGTACTCCTTGGTTTCCCACACCTGTCACCCTGTGGTTCCTAGCACTTGCCCCTCTGTGCTTTGGCTCCCCACACCTGTCACCCTGTGGTTCCTACCTCCTGCCCTGTGTACTCCTTGGTTCCCAGCACCTGTCACCCTGTGGTTCCTAGCTCCTGCTCTGTGTACTCCTTGGTTCTCTTCCAGGGGATCCTCATCAATAGTCATAAACATTGAATATTCCCGCCCTTGTGCGGGGACCCCGGAGCATATATAAAATATATACACATTATACATGTGTAACAAACAGTCATGCAGGCTATCATGTTAAAAACAGGCTAAAATGCTTTATTTCTATGAAGTTTTTTTTTTTTTTTTTTTTAAATACTACAATAGAGCATAAATAAGTACCCAAGCTCCTAAAACTAGGCTTGGGGAAGTAAGCAGTAGCAAACTCTAGTGAAAAAATAGAGAAAACTGCATTGAAAAACAATGAAGCATTCTTAGCCAATAGGCTGCATGTAGGTTAACACAGGAGAACCATAAAAACTTTGGCACTGTGCCTTTAAGACCCTGAGCACCTCCAGTATCCCACCATGCCTCAGGGGTGAAGGAAAGGTGACAGTTGGTTCACAGTTAGGTCAGTTCTTTTTTCCGGCTTCTTCTGAGAGGATCCTGGAGCATTGAGCTCTCAGTTTTTCTGAGTTTTCCTCAGAAAAATTCTTTAAAAAAGCGTATTTTCACTTTTCACTCGACAAGTAACATCTTTGTCTGAGCTAGGAAGGTTTTTTCTGACAGAAAAATGCCTTCTCTTTTTGTCAAATGCCCTGCTTGTGGGAAGAAGAAGGCCCAGTCAGATCCCCACTCTCTGTGCATAGTGTGTCTGCCTCAGAGTCACTGCCCTGACACTTGTAAGTACTGTAAGAACATGTCTAGGAGGACTCTGAAAGACAGAGAGAAGATCCGACTTCATGGGCTTCAGGAGAGGAAAAGAACATCGTCCTCCTCACTCCCCAGGCATCCAGAAGGCCATTCTCAGGAGAGAATGGCCCGGTCGACGTCGACAGGTAGGAAAATACCTGTTTGTTCACCGTCGACGTCGTCGCTACCACCGTCCCACCGGCATAGATCGCCGTCGACGGCGACGCACCCGACGTCGAAGGGAACGGCGTCGAGGGAACATCAGAGCAGGGGCAGGTCTCCGTCGACGGCAGCCCGCCGATCGACGTCGAGCCACCGCCGGCATGCCCGGTCGCCGCCAAAGGCTGTGCGCCCCCCGACGTCAGGACACACGACGTCGAGATCTCCACGACGGCACGAGAAACATCCGCCGTCAACCTCCCATCGCTCCACGTCGAGGCACACGACGGCGAGCAGGTCGAGGTCCAAGGAACGCCGTTCGACGTCAAGGCACTCAACGTCGAGGCAATCAACGTCGAGGCAGGACCAACCGACTGGGCGTCCTTCGACGTCGAAACAGCCATCGACGTCGACGCAGGTTTTACCTGTCCAACAGGGAGCAGAACATCGCCCCTCGCCAGACAAGGCTCAGTCTCCAGTGGTCTCCATACCGAGCGACTCTTCTCGGTCAAGAGCATCTCCTGGGCATGTCTCGCCCATCAACCTATCTCCGAGATGGCTGGAGAGCCTCAACAGACCAGCGGCCTCCCCAGATTCGCAATATTCGCGAATGTATTCACCCACTGCCTCCCCGCCAAGAACGCCATCGCCGACAGCCGGGGCAGAACGGGCTCGTTCAGCTCCTCGACAGCCGACCGCGAGGCCTAGGCGCTCGGCTACAGCGTCCCGCAGCAGATCTCGCTCTCAACGGAGATCCAGGTCGCGCTCAAGAAGATCACCCTCTTGGTCTTCATCAGGTTCTTCTGTCGGGCGTTACTCACCTACTCTTACAGATTCACCACCTGCTAGAGTCTCACCAGTGGATGACATAACCACTTTCAACGAGGTGTTGCTAAGAGGAGCGCAGAAACTCAATATAGAGGTTCCAGAACCGTCTACCTCCTCATCAATCATCTTTGAGACGCTACAACAGAGATCAGCGTCGAAAAAGTTGCTGCCTCTAGTGCCTGGTTTGTTGCAGCCGACCATGGACACTTTTCTGGCCCCAGCCTCGCTTAAGTCTGCCCCGGCTCGGATTCTTAAAAAGTACAAGGCTCCAGAGCAAGACCCTTTATTCCTTAGGAAGGATCCGCCGCCAGACTCAGTGATCATAGCTGCCGCCCGAAAGACCCACTCGGTGGCATCTTCATCCACGGTACCCCCGGATAAAGAGAGCAGGCATTTAGACTCTCTGGGAAGAAAGATGTGCGGGACAGCAGCTTCAGCAATGAAGGTCTCTAGTGCGTCTGCGCTCCTGGGCAGGTACGATCGTTCTCTGTGGGATTCCCTCAGTAGATTTACAGAACAACTGCCCAGAGAAGACAGGCAAGATTTCCAAGAGATTCTACAGGAAGGATGCCTGGTATCTAACCAAGTTATCAGCGCGGCAGCGGATGGGGCGGATTTGGCGGCTCATGGGTACGCACATGGTATCTGTGCGAGGAGATCTTCCTGGCTGAGGCTCACTGGCTTGAAACAGGAGGCACAACAACGTATCCTGAATCTCCCATTTGCCGGGAATTCTCTATTCGGTGCCCATGCAGACGAAGAGATGGCCCGCATGAAGACCGAGGTGGATACCATGAAGGCGGTAGGCCTCGAAAGAAGGAAAGATTTCAGGCGGAGGTACAGACCGTACGATAGACGCCCTTTCCAACAGAGGGTTCAAACCCCTCATTGGTCGCAAAGGTCTCAGCAACGACAGGGACGCCCTCTGTTTCAGCGAAGAAACACAAGGGAGCGAGGGTCAAGTAGACCTCAACAGTCCACTCCAAAAGCACCCACTAAGCAATGAAGTCTCGCTTCCCTCGACACTGTACACCACTCCGGTGGGGGGAAGTATTATTGCTCATCTTCACGAGTGGCACTCTATCACAAGAGACAAATGGGTGCTCAATATTGTCGAACATGGCTATTCTCTCCTTTTCAAGCAGCCTCCACCACACTTGCCACCAACCAAACACAATCCGGCTCATCTCACCTTGCTACGCAAGGAGGCTCTCGCCCTCCTAAGAAAGAATGCCATAGAAAGGGTTCCACCTGCCCACAGAGGAAAGGGGGTCTACTCCCGTTACTTTCTAGTAGCAAAGAAGGGTCAAGAGGGCGTTTTCAGGCCAATCCTGGATCTAAGACTGCTGAACAAATACATAAGAAAGCAGAAGTTCAGAATGCTAGCGCTTCACCAAATTTTCCCTCAACTGCATCAGGGAGACTGGATGTGCTCCATCGACCTGCAGGATGCGTATTTCCACATCCCAATAGCTCCAAAGCATCGAAAATTCCTGCGCTTTCGAGTAGCGTTACAGCATTACCAGTTCAGGGTTCTACCCTTTGGCCTGAAATCTGCTCCAAGAGTTTTCTCGAAATGTATGGCAGTGGTGGCGGCGCATCTACGAAGACAAAGGATATACATATATCCATACCTAGACGACTGGCTACTAAAGGCTTCTTCTCCGGAGCAGGCGAGAAGCCATCGGGACATTGTACTAGGAGTTTGCGAAGCTCTAGGTCTTCAGGTCAATTACCAGAAGTCAACCTTGACTCCAACGCAGAGTCTTCACTACTTAGGAGCTATCATAAACACAGAACTACAAAAAGTGTATCCTTCGGAGGAACGACTGTCCTCAATAAACATGAAGTGCCAGGACCTGTTGAGAGCCAGCGCACCTACGGCACGTCAGGTGACATCACTACTGGGCTCCATGGCATCGTGCATCTTTATTGTCCCAAATGCCAGACTCCACATGAGACCCCTCCAAGAGGCATTGGAGGCCAATTGGAGCCAAAGAACAGGTCGCTGGGAAGACACAATGCGGCTACCGGAGGTAGCACTGCAGTCATTGAGATGGTGGATGCACAGACCTCACCTGTCAGTGGGCGCTCCGTTTCACCAGGTACTTCCATCCGACACTCTGGTAACGGATGCGTCTCTTCAGGGATGGGGGGCTCATCTGGGTCCTTTTCAAGCGCAGGGTCTGTGGTCAGACAAGGAGAAGCAGTACCACATCAATCTGCTAGAACTCAGAGCGGTCCATCTGGCTCTCAAGTCTTTCACACCGCTAATTCAGGGGAAAACTCTATTGATACAGACGGACAATACAACCACGATGTATTACTTGAACAAACAAGGGGGAACGAGATCCCTACCCCTTTCACGAGAGTCCCAAGCGATATGGCATTGGCTCCTGGCCAGAGGAATGTCAATCACAGCAGTTCACCTGCCAGGTCAGCAGAACGTAGAAGCAGACTTTCTAAGCAGACACCTGGAGGACGTTCACGATTGGGTCCTGCACGACGAAGTCGCAGAATGCATCTTCGCGCAATGGGGTCGGCCTCAACTGGACCTCTTCGCAGACGATGTAAACAGGAAATGCCCAGACTTCGCATCCAGGTTCTACCGTCCAGGATCTCGAGGGAATGCCCTGTTGATCGACTGGTCAGGGACATTTCTTTACGCTTTTCCTCCGATTCCCCTCATTCCGGCATTGATCAGCAAACTTTACGGATCCAGGACCAGAATGATTCTTATAGCGCCACAATGGCCTCGACAATTCTGGTACACGGATCTCCTCAACCTGTCGGAAAAACCTCACAGGAGGCTGCCGTGCAGACCGGATCTTCTGAGCAGAATGGAGGGCAGGATTCTGCATCCCAACCTACCCTCTCTGAGCTTAACAGCATGGCTCCTGAATTCCTGCAGTATGGGCACCTAGGACTCTCGCAGGAGTGCATGAACATCTTGAAAGAGTCCAAACGGCCTTCCACGCGGCGTTCCTACGCTTTTAAGTGGAAGAGATTCTACATATGGTGCTGTCAGCAAGGCCATAATCCCATACGGGCGCAGGAGGTCGTCATACTGTCCTATTTGCTTCACCTAGCGAAATCTGGTCTGCAGGTATCATCTATTAAGGTACATTTGTCTGCTATTACTGCCTATCGCAAGTCACCTTCTCAGGAATCCTTCTTTACGAAACCTGTAGTCAAGGATTTCTTAGAAGGTTTGAAGAAAGTTTTTCCGCCAATTCGGAGGCCTTCTCCTCCGTGGGAACTGAACATAGTCCTAGCAAAACTTATGGGCCCTCCTTTCGAGCCTATCCATAAGGCCTCCTTACAACACCTTACGTGGAAAACGGCTTTTCTGGTGGCCATTACTTCAGCGAGGAGGGTCAGTGAGATCCAGGCCTTGTCTGCAAAAGAACCGTACACGGTTTTTCATGACAATAGAGTAGTTCTACGAACTCACCCATCTTTCCTTCCGAAGGTGGTGTCAGAATTCCATATTAATCAGACCATAACTTTACCGACGTTCTTTCCCAATCCGGAAACTCCGGCTGAGAAAGCATTGCACTCATTAGACTTGAAAAGAGTGCTGAAATTTTATCTGGGCAAGACAAAATCGATTAGACACTCTAACCGCTTGTTTGTGAACTATGGTCATTTAAGGACAGGAGAAGCAGCATCTAAGCGAACAATATCAAGATGGATAGTCTCTTGTATTGTTAATACTTACCAGCTAGCTAATAGACAATTGCTAGCGCGGCCTAGAGCGCATTCCACAAGGGGAAAAGCGGCTACTGCTGCTCTCCTTAACAATGTTCCTATATCTGAGATTTGTAAGGCTGCTACATGGAAGTCTGTCCATACTTTTACAAGACATTATTGTTTAGACTCAGATGCAAGAGCGGATGCCCAAGTGGGGCAGGCCTCTCTAAGGAATTTATTTGCGTAAGACATGTCTATTCCTGCACTTCTATCGGACAGTCCGCTGGGTTTAGGGATGGGCTTGCTAATCTATTCAATGTTTATGACTATTGATGAGGATCCCCTGGAAGAGAAGGATAAGTTACTTACCTGTAAATCCTAGTTCTCTTCCAGGGGTATCCTCATCAAAGTCATAAACAACCCACCCTCCTCCCCGGACACACGTCTACTGCAGGACAGACAGTATTTTGATTCAATTATACAAATTGTCACCGTAAAAAGAACTGACCTAACTGTGAACCAACTGTCACCTTTCCTTCACCCCTGAGGCATGGTGGGATACTGGAGGTGCTCAGGGTCTTAAAGGCACAGTGCCAAAGTTTTTATGGTTCTCCTGTGTTAACCTACATGCAGCCTATTGGCTAAGAATGCTTCATTGTTTTTCAATGCAGTTTTCTCTATTTTTTCACTAGAGTTTGCTACTGCTTACTTCCCCAAGCCTAGTTTTAGGAGCTTGGGTACTTATTTATGCTCTATTGTAGTATTTAAAAAAAAAAAAAAAAAAATTCATAGAAATAAAGCATTTTAGCCTGTTTTTAACATGATAGCCTGCATGACTGTTTGTTACACATGTATAATGTGTATATATTTTATATATGCTCCGGGGTCCCCGCACAAGGGTGGGAATATTCAATGTTTATGACTTTGATGAGGATACCCCTGGAAGAGAACTAGGATTTACAGGTAAGTAACTTATCCTTCCCCACAGCTGTCACCCTGTGGTTCCTACATCCTGGCCCTGTGTACTCATTTATTTTCCCCCACACCTTTCACCCTGTGGTTCCTACCTCCTGCCGTTGAATACTTCTTGGTTACCCACACCTGACTCCCTGTGCTTCCTACCTCCTTCCCTGTGAGCTCCTTGGTTCCCCACACCTATCACCCTGTGGCTCCCCACACCTATCACCCTGTTGTTCCTACCTACTAACCTGTGTACTCCTTGGTTCCCCACACCTGTCACCCTGTGGTTCCTACCTCCTGCCCTGTATACTCGTTGGTTCCACACACCTGTCACCCTGTGGTTGATACCTCATGCGCTGCATACTCTTTCATTCCCCACACCTGTCACCCTGTGGTTCCTTTCTCCTCTCCCTGTGTGCTCCTTGGCTCCCCACACCTGTCACCCTGTGGTTCCTAGCTCCTGCCCCTGTGTACTCTGTGGTACCCCACACCTCACACCCTGGGGTTTCTACCTCCTTCCCTGGGTACTCCTTGGTTCCCCACATCCGTCACCCTGTGGTTCCTACCTCCTGCCCCTCTGTACTCCTTGGTTCCCCACCCATGTCACCCAGTGGTTCCTTCCTCCTGACCTCTGTACTCTTTGGTTCACCACACCTGTCACCCAGTGGTTCCTTCCTTCTCCCCTGTATGCTCCTTGGCTCCCCACACCTGTCATCCTGTGGTTCCTTCCTCCTGCCCTGTATACTCCTTGGTTTCCCACACCTGTCACCCTGTGGTTCCTAGCTCCTGCCCTGTGTACTCCTTGGTTTCCCACACCTGTCACCCTGTGGTTCCTAGCTCCTGCCCCCGTGTGCTCCTTGGCTCCCCACACCAGTCACCCTGTGGTTCCTTCCTCCTGCCCTGTGTACTCCTTGGTTTCCCACACCTTTCACCCTGTGGTTCCTAGCTCCTGCCCTGTGTACACCTTGATTTCCCACACCTGTCACCCTGTGGTTCCTAGCTCCTGTCCCTGTGTGCTCCTTGGCTTCCCACACCTGTCACCCTGTGGTTCCTTCCTCCTGCCCTGTGTACTCCCTGGTTCCCCATACCTGTCAGACCGTGATTCCTACCTTCTGCCCTTTGTGCTCCTTGGTTCCCTACACATGTCACCCTGTGATTCCTAGCTCCTGCCCTTGGGTACTCCTTGGTTCCCCACACCTGTTACCCTGTTGTTCATACCTCATGCCCTGTATACCCTTTTGTTCCCTACACCTGTCACCCTGTGGTTCCTACCTCCTGCCCTGTGTACTCCTTGGTTCCCCACACCTGTTACTCTGTGGTCCCTACCTCCTGCCCTGTATATTCTTTTGTTCCCTACACCTGTCACCATGTGGTTCCTATCTCTTGCCCATGTGCACTCCTTGGGTCCCCACACTTGTCACCCTGTTGTTCCTACCTCCTGCCCTGTGTACTCCTTGGTTCCCCACACCTGTTACCCTGTGGTTCCTACCTCCTGCCCTGTGTACTCCTTGGTTCCCCACACCTGTCACTCTGTGGTTCCTAACTCCTGCCCCTGTGTACCCCTTTGGTTCCCCACAACTGTCACCCTGTGGTTCCTAGCTGCTGTCCTTGGGTACTCTTTGGTTCCCCACACCTGTCACCCTGTGGTTCCTACCTCCTGCCCTGTGTACTCCTTGGTTTCCCACACCTGTTTCTCTGTGGTCCCTACCTCCTGCCCTGTATACTCTTTTGTTCCCTACACCTGTCACCATGTGGTTCCTATCTCTTGCCCCTGTGCACTCCTTGGGTCCCCACACTTGCCACCCTGTTGTTCCTACCTCCTGCCCTGTGTACTCCTTGGTTCCCCACACCTGTTACCCTGTGGTTCCTACCTCCTGCCCTGTATACTCTTTGGTACTCCACAACTGTCACCCTGTGGTTTCTTCCTCCTCTCCATGTGAGCTCCTTGGATCCCCACACCCATCACCCTGTGGCCCCTACCTCCTGCCCCTGTGTACTCCTTGGTTCCCCAGACCTGTCACCCTGTGGTTCCTACCTCCTGCCCTGTGTACTCCTTGGTTTCCCACACCTGTTACTCTGTGGTCCCTACCTCCTGCCCTGTATACTCTTTTGTTCCCTTCACCTGTCACCATGTGGTTCCTATCTCTTGCCCCTGTGCACTCCTTGGTTCCCCACACTTGTCACACTGTTGTTCCTACCTCCTGCCCTGTGCACTCCTTGGTTCCCCACACCTGTTACCCTGTGGTTCCTACCTCCTGCCCTGTATACTCTTTGGTTCTCCACAACTGTCACCCTGTGGTTTCTTCCTCCTCTCCATGTGAGCTCCTTGGATCCCCACACCCGTCACCCTGTGGTTCCTAGCTCCTGCCCTGTGTACTCCTTGGTTTCCCACACCTGTCAACCTGTGGTTCCTACCTCCTGCCCTGTGTGCTCCTTGGTTCCCCACACCTGTCAACCTGTGGTTCCCACCTCCTGCCCTGTGTGCTCCCTTGGTTCCTCACACCTGTCACCCTGTGGTTCCTACCTCCTGCCCTGTGTACTGCTTGGTCCCCACAGCTGTCACCTGTTTTTCCTATCTCCTGCCCCTGTGTACCCCTTTGGTTCCCCACAACTGTCACCCTGTGGTTCCTAGCTGCTGTCCTTGGGTACTCTTTGGTTCCCCACACCTGTCACTCTGTGGTTCCTAACTCCTGCCCCTGTGTACCCCTTTGGTTCCCCACAACTGTCACCCTGTGGTTCCTACCTCCTGCCCTGTGTACTCCTTGGTTTCCCACACCTGTTACTCTGTGGTCCCTACCTCCTGCCCTATATACTCTTTTGTTCTCTTCCAGGGGATCCTCATCAATAGTCATAAACATTGAATATTCCCGCCCTTGTGCGGGGACCCCGGAGCATATATAAAATACACACATATTAACATGTGTAAAAAACAGCAATGCAGGCTATAATGTTAAAAACAGGCTAAAATGCTTTATTTCTATGAAGTTTTTTTTTATTTTTTATTTTTATTATAAAGCTACAATAGAGAATAAATATCTACCCAAGCCCCTCAAACTAGGCTTAGGGAAGTAAGCAGCAGCAAACTCTAGAGAAAAAGAGAAAAAACTGCATTGAAAAACAATGAAGCATTCTTAGCCAATAGGCTGCATGCAGGTTAACACAGGAGAACCATAAAAACTTTGGCACCGTGCCTTTAAGACCCTGAGCACCTCCAGTATCCCACCATGCCTCAGGGGTGAAGGAAAGGTGACAGTTGGTTCACAGTTAGGTCAGTTCTTTTTTCCGGCTTCTTCTGAGAGGATCCTGGAGCATTGAGCTCTCAGTTTTTCTGAGTTTTTCTCAGAAAAATTCTATAAAAAAAGTGTTTTTAAATTTTTCACTCGACAAATAATATCTTTGTCTGAGCTAGGAAGGTTTTTTCTGACAGAAAAATGCCTTCTCTTTTTGTCAAATGCCCTGCTTGTGGGAAGAAGAAGGCCCAGTCAGATCCCCACTCTCTGTGCATAGTGTGCCTGCCTCAGAGTCACTGCCCTGACACTTGTAAGTACTGCAAGAACATGTCTAGGAGGACTCTGAAAGACAGAGAGAAGATCCGACTTCATGGGCTTCAGGAGAGGAAAAGAACATCGTCTTCCTCACTTCCCAGACAGCCAGAAGGCCATTCTCAGGAGAGAATGGCCCGGTCGACGTCGACAGGTAGGAAAGTGCCTGTTTGTTCACCGTCGGCGTCGTCGCTACCACCGCCTCACCGGCATAGATCGCCGTCGACGGCGACACACCCGACGTCGAAGGGAACGGCGTCGAGGGAACATCAGAGCAGGGGCAGGTCTCCGTCGACGGCAACCCGCCGATCGACGTCGAGCCATCGCCGGCGTGCCCGGTCGCCGCCAAAGGCTGTGCGCCCCTCGACGTCAGGACACACGACGTCGAGATCACCACGACGGCACGAGAAACATCCGCCGTCGACCTCCCATCGCTCCACGTCGAGGCACACGACGGCGAGCAGGTCGAGGTCCAAGGAGCGTCGTTCGACGTCAAGACACTCAACGTCGAGGCACTCAACGTCGAGGCAGGACAAACCGGCTGGGCGCCCTTCGACGTCGAAACAGCCATCGACGTCGACGCAGGTTTTACCTGTCCCACAGGGAGCAGAACATCGCCCCACGCCAGACAAGGCGCCATCTCCAGTGGTCTCCATACCGAGCGACTCTTCTCGGTCAAGAGCGGCATCATCTGGGCATGTCTCGCCCATCAATCTATCTCCGAGATGGCTGGAGAGCCTCAACAGACCAGCGGCCTCCCCAGATTCGCAGTATTCGCGAATGTATTCACCTACTGCCTCCCTGCCAAGAACGCCATCACCGACAGCCAGGGCAGAACGGGCTCGTTCAGCTCCTCGCCAACCGACCGCGAGGCCTAGACGCTCTGCTACAGCGTCTCGCAGCAGATCTCGCTCTCAACGGAGATCCAGGTCGCGGTCAAGGAGAAGATCACCCTCTTGGTCTTCATCAGGTTCTTCTGTCGGGCGTTACTCACCCACCCTTACAGATTCACCACCTGCTAGAGTCTCACCGGTGGATGATATTACCACATTCAACGAGGTGTTGCTAAGAGGGGCGCAGAAACTCAACATAGAGGTTCCAGAACCATCTACCTCCTCATCGATCATCTTTGAGACTCTACAACAGAGATCAGCGTCGAAAAAGTTGCTGCCTCTAGTGCCTGGCTTGCTGCAGCCAACCATGGACACTTTTCTGGCCCCAGCATCGCTTAAGTCTGCCCCGGCTAGGATTCTTAAGAAATACAAGGCTCCAGAACAAGACCCTTTATTCCTTAGAAAGGATCCGCCACCGGACTCGGTGATCATAGCTGCCGCCCGTAAGACCCACTCGGTGGCATCTTCATCCACGGTACCCCCGGATAAAGAGAGCAGGCATCTAGACTCTCTAGGGAGGAAGATATGCGGGACGGCGGCTTCAGCAATAAAGGTCTCCAGTGCGTCTGCGCTCCTGGGCAGGTACGATCGTTCTCTGTGGGATTCCCTCAGTAGATTTACAGAAAAATTGCCCAGAGAAGACAGACAAGATTTCCAGGAGATACTACAAGAAGGATGCCTGGTATCCAACCAGGTTATCAGCGCGGCAGCGGATGGGGCAGATTTGGCTGCTCATGGGTACGCACATGGTATCTGTGCGAGGAGATCTTCCTGGCTGAGGCTCACTGGCTTGAAACAGGAAGCACAACAACGCATCCTAAATCTCCCATTTGCCGGGAACTCTCTATTCGGTGCCCATGCAGACGAAGAGATGGCCCGCATGAAGACAGAGGTGGATACCTTGAAGGCGGTGGGCCTCGAAAGAAAGAAAGATTTCAGGAGGAGGTACAGGCCGTATGATAGGCGCCCTTTCCAGCAGAGGGTTCAAACCCCTCATTGGGCGCAAAGGTCACAGCAGCGACAGGGACGACCTCTTTTTCAACGAAGAAACACAAGGGAGCGAGGGTCAAGCAGACCTCAACAATCCACTCCGAAAGCACCCACCAAGCAATGAAATCTCGCTTCCCTCGACACTGTACACCACTCCGGTGGGGGGAAGTATTACGGCTTATCTTCACGAGTGGCACTCTATCACAAGAGACAAATGGGTGCTCAATATTGTCGAACATGGCTATTCTCTTCTTTTCAAACAGCCTCCACCACACTTGCCACCAACCAAAGACAATCCATCTCATCTCAGCTTGCTACGCAAGGAGGCTCTCGCCCTCCTAAGAAAGAATGCCATAGAAAAGGTTCCACCTGCACGAAGAGGACAGGGGGTCTACTCCCGTTACTTTCTAGTGGCAAAGAAGGGTCGAGAGGGCGTTTTCAGGCCAATCCTGGATCTACGGCTGCTGAACAAATACATAAGGAAGCAGAAGTTCAGAATGCTAGCGCTTCACCAGATTTTCCCTCAACTGCATCAGGGAGACTGGATGTGCTCCATCGACCTGCAGGATGCGTATTTTCACATCCCAATAGCTCCAAAACATCAAAAATTCCTGCGCTTCCGAGTAGCGTTACAGCATTACCAGTTCAGGGTTCTACCCTTTGGCCTGAAATCTGCCCCAAGAGTTTTCTCGAAATGTATGGCAGTGGTGGCGGCACATCTCCGAAGACAAAGGATATACATATATCCATACCTAGACGACTGGTTACTAAAGGCTTCTTCTCCGGAGCAGGCGAGAAGCCATCGGGACATTGTACTAGGAGTTTGCGAAGCTCTAGGTCTTCAGGTCAATTACCAGAAGTCAACCTTGACTCCAACGCAGAATCTTCACTACCTAGGAGCTATCATAAACACAGAACTACAAAAAGTGTATCCTTCGGAGGAACGACTATCCTCAATAAACAAGAAGTGCCAGGACCTGTTGAGAGCCAGCGCACCTACGGCACGTCAGGTGACATCACTACTGGGCTCTATGGCATCGTGCATTTTTATTGTCCCAAATGCCAGACTCCACATGAGACCCCTCCAAGAGGCATTGGAGACCAACTGGAGCCAGAGAACAGGTCGCTGGGAGGACACGGTGCGGCTACCGGAGGTAGCACTTCAGTCATTGAGATGGTGGATGCACAGACCTCACCTGTCAGTGGGTGCTCCGTTTCACCAGGTGCTTCCATCCGACACCCTAGTAACGGATGCATCTCTTCAGGGATGGGGGGCTCATCTGGGTCCTTTTCAAGCACAGGGTCTGTGGTCAGACAAGGAAAAGCAGTACCACATCAATCTGCTAGAACTCAGAGCGGTCCTTCTCGCTCTCAAGTCCTTCATACCGCTAATTCAGGGGAAAACTCTCTTGATACAGACGGACAATACAACCACGATGTATTACTTGAACAAACAGGGGGGAACAAGGTCCCTACCCCTATCGCGAGAGTCCCAAGCGATATGGCATTGGCTCCTGGCCAGAGGAATGTCAATTACAGCAGTTCACCTGCCAGGTCAGCAGAACGTGGAAGCAGACTTTCTAAGCAGACACCTGGAGGACGTTCACGATTGGGTCCTGCACGGCGAAGTCGCAGAATACATCTTCGCGCAATGGGGTCGGCCTCAACTGGACCTCTTTGCAGACGAAGTAAACAAGAAATGCCCAGACTTCGCATCCAGGTTCTACCGTCCGGGATCTCAAGGGAATGCCCTGTTGATCGACTGGTCAGGGACATTTCTTTACGCTTTTCCGCTGATTCCCCTGATTCCGGCAGTGATCAGCAAACTTTACAGATCCAGGACCAGAATGATTCTTATAGCGCCGCAATGGCCCCGACAGTTCTGGTACACGGATCTCCTCAACCTGTCGGAAGAACCTCACAGGAGGCTGCCGTGCAGACCGGATCTTCTGAGCAGAATGGAGGGCAGGATTCTACATCCCAACCTACCCTCTCTGAGCTTAACAGCATGGCTCCTGAATTCCTGCAGTATGGGCACCTAGGACTCTCGCAGGAGTGCATGAGCATCTTGAAAGAGTCCAAACGACCTTCCACGTGGCGTTCCTACGCTTTTAAGTGGAAGAGATTCTACATATGGTGCTGTCAGAAAGGTCATAATCCCATACGGGCGCAGGAGGATGTCATACTGTCCTATTTGCTTCATCTAGCGAAGTCCGGTCTGCAGGTATCATCTATTAAGGTACATTTGTCTGCTGCAAATCGCCTTCTCAGGAATCCTTCTTTACAAAACCTGTAGTCAAGGATTTCTTAGAAGGTTTGAAGAAAGTTTTTCCGCCAATTCGGAGGCCTTCTCCTCCATGGGAACTGAACATAGTCCTGGCAAAACTTATGGGCCCTCCTTTCGAGCCTATCCATAAGGCCTCTTTACAACACCTTACGTGGAAGACGGCTTTTCTAGTGGCCATTACTTCAGCGAGGAGGGTCAGTGAAATCCAGGCCTTGTCTGCAAAAGAACCGTACACGGTTTTTCATGACAATAGAGTGGTTCTGCGAACTCACCCATCTTTCCTTCCGAAGGTGGTGTCAGAATTCCATATTAATCAGACCATAACTTTACCGACGTTCTTTCCCAATCCGGAGACTCCGGCAGAGAAAGCATTGCACTCATTAGACTTGAAAAGAGTGCTGAAATTTTATCTGGACAAGACAAAATCGATTAGACACTCTAACCGCTTGTTTGTAAACTATGGTCATTTAAGGACAGGAGAGGCAGCTTCTAAGCGAACAATATCAAGATGGATAGTTTCTTGCATTGTTAATACTTACCAGCTAGCTAATAGACAATTGCTAGCGCGGCCTAGAGCGCATTCCACAAGGGGTAAAGCGGCTACTGCTGCTCTCCTTAACAATGTTCCGATATCTGAGATTTGTAAAGCTGCTACATGGAAGTCTGTCCATACGTTTACAAGACATTATTGTTTAGACTCAGATGCAAGAGCGGATGCCCAAGTGGGGCAGGCCTCTCTAAGAAATCTATTTGCGTAAGACATATCTATTCCTGCACTTCTATCAGACAGTCCGCTGGGTTTAGGGATGGGCTTGCTAATCTATTCAATGTTTATGACTATTGATGAGGATCCCCTGGAAGAGAAGGATACGTTACTTACCTGTAAATCCTAGTTCTCTTCCAGGGGTATCCTCATCAAAGTCATAAACAACCCACCCTCCTCCCCGGACGCACGTCTCCTAGAAGTGCAGGACAGACTGTGTTTTGAATCAGTTATACAAATTGTCACCGTAAAAAGAACTGACCTAACTGTGAACCAACTGTCACCTTTCCTTCACCCCTGAGGCATGGTGGGATACTGGAGGTGCTCAGGGTCTTAAAGGCACAGTGCCAAAGTTTTTATGGTTCTCCTGTGTTAACCTGCATGCAGCCTATTGGCTAAGAATGCTTCATTGTTTTTCAATGCAGTTTTTTCTCTTTTTCTCTAGAGTTTGCTGCTGCTTACTTCCCTAAGCCTAATTTGAGGGGCTTGGGTAGATATTTATTCTCTATTGTAGCTTTATAATAAAAAAAAAACAACAAATAAAAACTTCATAGAAATAAAGCATTTTAGCCTGTTTTTAACATTATAGCCTGCATTGCTGTTTTTTACACATGTTAATATGTGTGTATTTTATATATGCTCCTGGGTCCCCCGCACAAGGGCGGGAATATTCAATGTTTATGACTTTGATGAGGATACCCCTGGAAGAGAACTAGGATTTACAGGTAAGTAACTTATCCTTCCCTACACCTGTCACCATGTGGTTCCTATCTCTTGCCCCTGTGCACTCCTTGGGTCCCCACACTTGTCACCCTGTTGTTCATACCTCCTGCCCTGTGTACTCCTTGGTTCCCCACACCTGTTACCCTGTGGTTCCTACCTCCTGCCCTGTATACTCTTTGGTTCTCCACAACTGTCACCCTGTGGTTTCTTCCTCCTCTCCATGTGAGCTCCTTGGAGCCCCACACCCGTCACCCTGTGGTTCCTAGCTCCTGCCCTGTGTACTCCTTGGTTCCCCACACCTGTCAACCTGTGGTTCCTACCTCCTGCCCTGTGTGCTCCCTTGGTTCCTCACACCTGTCACCCTGTGGTTCCTACCTCCTGCCCTGTGTACTGCTTGGTCCCCACAGCTGTCACCTGTTTTTCCTATCTCCTGCCCCTGTGTACCCCTTTGGTTCCCCACAACTGTCACCCTGTGGTTCCTAGCTGCTGTCCTTGGGTACTCTTTGGTTCCCCACACCTGTCACCCTGTGGCCCCTACCTCCTGCCCCTGTGTACTCCTTGGTTCCCCAGACCTGTCACCCTGTGGTTCCTATCTCCTGCCCTGTGTACTCCTTGGTTTCCCACACCTGTCACCCTGTTCCTACCTCCTGCCCTGTGTACTCCTTGGTTTCTCACACCTGTCACCCTCTGGTTCCCAGCTTCTGTCCCTGTGTACTCCTTGGTTCCCCACAGCTTTCACCCAGTGGTTCCTTCCTCCTGCCCCTGTGTACTCCTTGGTCCCCCACACCTGTCACCCTGTGGTTCCTACTTTCTGCCCTATGTACTCCTTGGTTCCCCACACCTGTCATCCTGTGGTTCCTAGCTCCTGCCCTGTGTGCTCTTTGGTTCCCCACAAATGTCACCCTGTTGTTCCTACCTCCTACCCTGTGTACTCCTTGGTTCCCCACACCTGTCACCCTGTGATTCCTACCTTCTGCCCTGTGTGCTCCTTGGTTCCCCACACCTGTCACCCCATTGTTTCTAGCTCCTGCCCGTGTGTACTTCTTGGTTCCCCACATCCGTCACCCTGTGGTTCCTTACTCCTGCCCCTGTGTACTCATTTATTGTTCTCACACCCGTCTCCCTGTGGTTCCTAGCTCCTGCCCCTGTGTACTCCTTGATCCCCATACCTGTCACCCTGTGATCCCTACCTCCTGCCCCTTTGTACTCCTTGGTTCTCCACACCTGTCATCCTGTGTTTCCTACCTCCTGCCCTGTGTACTCCTTGGTTTCCCACACCTGTCACCCTGTGGTTCCTACCTCCTGCCCTGTGTACTCCTTGGTTTCCCACACCTGTCACCCTCTGGTTCCCAGCTTCTGCCCCTGTGTACTCTTTGGTTCCCCACAGCTGTCACCCAGTGGTTCCCATCTCCTGCCCCTGTGTACTTCTTGGTTCCCCACAGCTGTCACCTTATGGTTCCTAGCTCATGCCTTGTGTGCTCCCTTGGTTCCTCACACCTGTCACCCTGTGGTTCCTACCTCCTGCCCTGTGTACTCCTTGGTTCCCCACACCTGTCACTCTGTGGTTCCTAACTCCTGCCCTGTGTACTCCTTGGTTCCCCACAGCTGTCACCTGTTTTTCCTATCTCCTGCCCCGGTGTACACCTTTGGTTCCCCACAACTATCACCCTGTGGTTCCTAGCTGCTGTTCTTGGGTACTCTTTTGTTCCCCACACCTGTCACCCTGTGGCCCCTACCTCCTGCCCGTGTACTCCTTGGTTCCCCAGACCTGTCACCCAGTGGTTCCCATCTCCTGCCCCTGTGTACTCCTTGGTTCCCCACAGCTGTCACCTTATGGTTCCTAGCTCATGTCTTGTGTGCTCCCTTGGTTCCTCACACCTGTCACCCTGTGGTTCCTACCTCCTGCCCTGTGTACTCTTTGGTTCCCCACACCTGTCACTCTGTGGTTCCTAACTCCTGCCCTGTGTACTCATTGGTTTCCCACACCTGTCACCCTGTGGCTCCCCACACCTGTCCCCCTGTGGTTCATACCTCCTGCCCTGTGTACTCCTTGGTCTGTCACACCGGTCACCCTCTCGTTCCCAGCTTCTGCCCCTGTGTACTCCTTGGTTCCCCACAGCTGTCACCCAGAGGTTCCTTCCTCCTCCCCTGTATACTCCTTGTTTCCCCACACCTGTCACCCTGTGGTTCGTAGCTCCTGCCCTGTGTGCTCTTTGGTTCCCCACACCTGTCACCCTGTGGTTCCTTCCTCCTGCCCCTGTGTACTCCTTGGTTCCCCACATCTGTCACCCTGTGGTTCCTACTTTCTGCCCTGTGTACTCCTTGGTTCCCCACACCTGCCATCCTGTGGTTCCTAGCTCCTGCCCTGTGTGCTCTTTGGTTCCCCACAAATGTCACCCTGTTGTTCCTACCTCCTACCCTGTGTACTCCTTGGTTCCCCACACCCGTCACCCTGTGATTCCTACCTTCTGCCCTGTGTGCTCTTTGGTTCCCCACACCTGTCACCCCATCGTTTCTAGCTCCTGCCAATGTGTACTTCTTGGTTCCCCACATCCGTCACCCCGTGGTTCCTTACTCCTGCCCCGGTGTACTCATTTATTTTTCTCACACCCGTCTCCCTGTTTTTCCTATCTCCTGCCCCTGTGTACCCCTTTGGTTCCCCACAACGGCCACCCTGTGGCCCCTACCTCCTGCCCCTGTGTACTCCTTGGTTCCCCAGACCTGTCACCCAGTGGTTCCCATCTCCTGCCCCTGTGTACTCCTTGGTTCCCCACAGCTGTCACCTTATGGTTCCTAGCTCATGCCTTGTGTGCTCCCTTGGTTCCTCACACCTGTCACCCTGTGGTTCCTACCTCCCGCCCTGTGTACTCCTTGGTTCCCCACACCTGTCACTCTGTGGTTCCTAACTCCTGCCCTGTGTACTCATTGGTTTCCCACACCTGTCACCCTTTGGCTCCCCACACCTGTCCCCCTGTGGTTCCTACCTCCTGCCCTGTGTACTCCTTGGTCTGTCACACCGGTCACCCTCTGGTTCCCAGCTTCTGCCCCTGTGTACTCCTTGGTTCCCCACAGCTGTCACCCAGAGGTTCCTTCCTCCTCCCCTGTATACTCCTTGTTTCCCCACACCTGTCACCCTGTGGTTCGTAGCTCCTGCCCTGTGTGCTCTTTGGTTCCCCACACCTGTCACCCCATCGTTTCTAGCTCCTGCCAATGTGTACTTCTTGGTTCCCCACATCCGTCACCCTGTGGTTCCTTACTCCTGCCCCGGTGTACTCATTTATTTTTCTCACACCCGTCTCCCTGTTTTTCCTATCTCCTGCCCCTGTGTACCCCTTTGGTTCCCCACAACGGTCACCCTGTGGTTCCTAGCTGCTGTCCTTGGGTACTCTTTGGTTCCCCACACCTGTCACCGTGTGATTCCTACCTCCTGCCCCTGTGTACTCCTTGATTCCCCACACCTGTCACCGTGTGATTCCTACCTCCTTCCCCTGTGTACTCCTTGATTCCCCACACCTATCACCCTGTAATTCCTTCCTCCTGCCCCTGTATACACCTTGGCTCCCCACACCTGTCATCATGTGATTCCTTCCCCCTGCCCTGTGTACTCCTTGGTTTCCCACACCTGTCACCCTATGGCTCCCCACAATTGTCACCCTGTGGTTCCTGCCCCTGTGTACTCATTGGTTCCCCACACCTGTCACTCTGTGGTTCCTACCTTGTGCCCCTGTGTGCTCCTTGGTTCACCACACCTGTCACCCTGTGGTTCCTACCTCCTACTCCTGTGTGCTCCTTGGTTCCCACACGTCACCCTGTGGTTCCTACCTCCTGTCCCTATGTACTCCTTGGTTCCCCACACCTGTCACCCTGTGGTTCCTACCTCCTTCCCCTGTGTGCTCCTTGGTTCCCCACACCTGTCACCCAGTAGTCCCTACCTGCTGCCCTGTGTACTCCTTGGTTCCCCACACCTGTCACTGTGTGGTTCCTACCTCCTGCCCCTGTGTACTTCTTGGTTCCCCACACCTGTCACCCTGTGGTTCCTAACTCCTGAACTCCGCAGGAAATCAACAAAATAGTTCCAGTCGGAGGTATGGGTACGAATGCACTGTCACTCCCACTCTGGGTGCTGCTTCTGTGACTGTTTGTCAAGGTTACAAAGTTTGGGTCGGTCAAAGCAGCATAAGATGTCCAATCATGGGTGTCTGTTGTGACCACCATTTGGTGGCACGCAACGCTCTGGGCACCTTGAGGCCAAGAAGTGGTTCACCCACATCGGAACCAATTTTGCCGTGGATTACAGTGTGCTTTAACCTCCCCAGGCCATCAGTGATACCCCAATAGCTCATTGACTTGAAGCAGGCCTCAAACACCACCTTCAGTGCCTGATGGGGTCCCTCTAGTACACCTTCAGGTCCCAAGAATTTGAGGTGGCCTCCAGTTGGGTGTCCAGGTCCCCAGATGCAAAGTTCCTTCAGACATTGCTGTGTTGGGGAGGTCATCTGGGATTAGTGGAGATCAGAGGTCTGTGGCTGAGACCCAGATCCACATCAACTTGTTGGAGTTGCGAGTCACTCACTTAGCATTTAAAGCCTTTATGCTGTCAATGAAGGTGAGGCTCATTCAGGGACTCATGTACATTGCAGCAAAGAGGGTAGAGTGTAGTTCTGGGTCCTCTGCCTAGAAGCTCTGCATCTTTGGAAATTGCAGAAGACTTGAGACATTTCCTTGATTGCCCAGCATATGGCAGGATCTTTAAATTCCAGGGAAGACTAACTTGGATAGCTGATCACAAATGGCAGTTACACTACAATGTGGCACACGGCATCTTTGAACTTTTCACCTCTGCGGAGAACCACAATGTCCAGACTTCTTTTGCATTGGAGTTCCCCAGGTGTTACTTCCTCAGAGATGCTTTCGGTCTCCACCGGGGCTTGCAACTTCTTTATACCCCTGCATCTCCTTCCCAGATTTCTGAAAAAGATCAAGAAAGACCAGGCCCAAATCATCCTAGTGGCCATAGACTGGGTAAGAAGAATGTGGTACACAGAGCTCCTGTCCATGTGTATTTGTCCTCCAATAAGGCTGCCTCTTAGGGAGCACCTCCTCTCGGCATTGGCAGGGCCTGGTCCTCCATCTGAGCATGAACTTGCACCTCTATGGGTGGAGACTGAGCGGCAACATTTAATGCCATTTGATCTCCCTCCTGAAGTGGCTGGTGTCATCTTGACAGCTAGGTATTCAGCTACCAAAACTATGAGCGTAGGATTTTGGGAGGAGTTGGTTGCCTGAGATTTCCCATATGACATCCAACCCATTAATGTAAAGTTGTCTGACATTTTTCTTTTGTCTGTCTTCAGCCCTACAAGGCCTTGCAGGGGCAATAGTTAAGGGTTATCTTTTGAACTTTTGTGTTTGCCAGATTGGCCATCACTTTTCAGATCACCTATTGTGATGGCTTTCTTGAAATGGCTGATCCAGAGATTCCCACCAACACCTTTTGTGATGCCACAATAGGACCTTAATTTGGTTCTCATTTACCTTGTGCAATCCCTTTGAACTGGTGCACACCTGTCCTCTACGTCTGTTGGCCAACAAAACTGTCTTCCTCATTGCCATTACTTTGGCAAGGCAAGGTGAGTGAGCGAGCGAACTCCAGGTCCTATCTGTCCAGCAGCCAAACACCTCATTCTTCCAGGACAAATTGTTCCTCCAGACAAAAGCAGCATTCCTGGCAACAGTAGTTACACCCGTACACATCATGAAACCCATCACCTTGTCTCGTTTCTACCCTATGCCTCACCTCCTAGGGTGGAGAAACACAAAAGATTTGTGCTCTGTATTAAGATCTGCTATGGACTACTATTGACTAGCCAGAAAGCAGCCCCTGAAAGGCCTGCACCCTCATTCATCAGAGTGAAAACTGCTACGTGGTGTGCCTGTCTTGAACATCTGCCAAGCTGCTACGTAAAGGTGCCGTCACACGTTCAAGAAGCACTTTTGCCTAGACAACCCATCTGACAAGAAGGCATTTCACAGTCTGTCCTGCAGGATTTCCTGATGTGAACCATTCCACAGACCCTCCACCAGGAACAGTACTTCCTGGGTAAATATTCATTAGGTTAGGAGTCTGCAGTTAAAAGCCTCTAGCAGAACAACTAGTTATTTCTGGTTACGCCTTTTCTATTAGAGACTCAACTGCAAATTCCTCACCAATACACTCTCCTCCCCATTCTGTGGAATGGTCGATCAATAGGATCCCACTCTAGAGATCTGCATACTGGCTCATTCTGACTCCTGTGGGCTCCAGGTCAGACAGGGTGGACAGAAATCAGGAAAAAAACTGACATCAGTGCGTGGAGGTGGCACAGAATAATGGGGCGCTGACCTCACATCCGGGGCAGAATAGATTAGACTCTGTGCTGCATGCTGCCACCTATCGACGCATGAGTGAATTGCTATTAAAAAAAAAAAAAAAAAATCCAGATCCATTCTGGTGCCTCATTGGAGCATCTTTTCTGGAAGGCAGCTTTTTCTTTTTAATGCTGCCTATGTTTGCTACCTCAGTTTAAAGAGTTATTGAGATCCAGGCCTGATCGTCTTACAGACCTACACCTCAGTTAATCACTATTATTTACTAAGATAGAGATTTGATGAAGTTCCTTTGTCTAAGGTGGTATCAGATCGCCCGATCTCTTTATGATTATATTTTTAAATCCTCCATCTCCGGCTGAATGGAACCTTCACACTCTAAATGTTTGTTGTGTTGTCAAATGCACTCCAGGCGAGACGAAATCCACCATCTCTCAACGGACTTCATCATTCCTAGAACTGAAGGTTTACTCATTTTTATTGTGTCCAACATGAGGCTGCAGATGTGACCTCTCCTAGAGTGAAGGGAGCATCACTGAAACCAGCACTATGGGAATTTGAAAGAAACAATTACATAGTGAAGTAGACAATCATTTTGGATGAGAAATTGATTAAACCAACTTGATGCTCTTCAAGGAACACCCCTTCGCAGGTAAGCCTCTCAAGCTAGTGTAACCATTGGAAAATCTGCCCACCCCTTCAGTTCATCCCTGCCCTTCATATGGCAGCTTCTCTCCCCCTGCAGCCCATTGATGTACATCCTACATGCTACATTTGTGCTATACAAGACCACAAAATAATGCACACAAAAGAGTTTCATTGCAGACAACAGTAATTTTGCCTCCCTAGTAGAGTAGCGAGTCCACTTCAGCAATCTCCAGATTCGGGAAGGGGTTCATAAAAGGATATCATACAGCGTAAACATGCTGGAAGACAGGGGGTGGCACGTTTCAATGTCATCTTCTCCTAAAGCATGAGAGTAGTTAAGTACTGATTCAAACAGACAATACAACAACTGTACCATCTGAAACAGTAAAGAATTTTGGGACATCCGGCACGGCTCTTCAGCAGGAAGCTCGCCTTAACAGCAGTTCACCTAGTAGCTGTACACTTGCCGGGTGCACAGAGTGAAGTAATCCCTGAAAGTGATAAGTGACACATCTCGCACAACTTTCCCAGCCAAATCTTCCTTCACGTGGCAAAACCTCAAATATCCAGTGTTTGGAATTGAAAAAAAACAACATGCAAACTGCCAACATTTTACAGCTAGTTTAAGACGTAAGCAAGGCAGGATCCAGGGGAAGATTCACTTTTGCTAAACTTTTTTGTGATGTCTCGAGTGATGCATTTTCCAGGATGATGTGCTGTCATCAAATGCCCTTTGCTCGCCACAACCCGTAAAGGAACAGCAGCAAAAGGAGTGTCTGTTTATGTTTCTGCTTAACCACTACAAAGTCTCCTTTGTCAAAGACTGTCTCTTGAGCAGGCAGCCATTATCTGCATATGTTTGAATTTTTCTTTTCTGAGCTATGTCAGTGTCTTGAACTTCGTCAGTATACACTGACCGATCCAGAGTCCACTGAGGTAGTTTCGTTCTAATGTTTCTCCCAAATAGCAAAGTGGCTGGACTCTCACCCGTTGTGGAGATAGGAATTGATCGATAGGCCTGGAAGGTCTGACATATGGCTTGATTCCAGTCAATTTCCTCCATGAACACTCTTTGAATGACTCTCTTGAGGGTATTTCAGTGTGTAATTTGGGGTCAAAGTAGGCCATTTCCATAGCATTCTCACTTGTATATTTAACGTCTTTGAAACTTTGATCACATTCTGGAGACCATTGGAATAGCACATTGGGCTTTGTCAAGTCTCAGTGAGGCACTCACTGTAGCAAAGCTGCAGATATATCTTGAGCAATAATTGCTCATGCCTAAAAACGATCTCAATATGGTGACATCTTTTTTGGGGGGGCTCAAGTTGATGATAATGCTTCCACCTTGTCTGGATCCGTAGTCATCGGAGCATACGTGCCCAAAGAAATCGGAGTTCGGGCTTATAATTTGCGGCATCTAGAGTGAGGCCTGCATTAGTGAACTGGCACACTTGGATAAGGCATTTGTCTTGTTCTTTTCGTGTTTGCCCAAAAAACAGTATGTCATCACTGTAATTGAAAGTTTATGTTACAGGTTGAATTACTCAGAAAATTATATCCTGAATTATTTCACCAGCTAAAGACACTCCAAAACTCAGTTTCTTGCACCTGAACAAACCAACATAAGTTGTAAAAGGTAGTGAAGTACCTGCAGTTTTCCTCTAGCTCGAGTTGATGGTATCCTTTATTTAATTCGAGGCGGGAAAATATTTTGGCTCCGTTCAGTTGCAGATCGTGTCTGCTATGTGTTGACCAGGATGTTTCTTCCTCTCAGTGGCTTTGTTTGCTTGGTGCATATCAGCGCAAATGTGCACCGCTCCACTACTGTCTTTTTTTGGTAGTACTACTAGGGGTGAAACCCATGGTGAGGGACCTGTGGAGTGCTCAATGATGTCAAGTTTTAAGAGGGCTTCCAATTCTTTCTCTACAGCTTCTTGTAGATGGAAAGCAACTCTACGATGTCACTGAGCAACAGGGCGAATGTTTTCATCGATGTGAAGCTGTACTTTTATTTTCTTGAGTTTTTCCAGGCCACGGAATGATGGGATTGAGCTCGTAATTTCCATTTAAATAGGGAGGTTGTAGTTGAGCATCATCAGTCCCATGTCAGGAGCAGTGGTAAAGCTGAGTAGGCAAGCACTTGATGATATGTCTCTTGTAGAACGTGAATGGTGGCTCGCACCAAAGTCTTTTTGTATTGCGTTCTCTCACAGAATGAACCTTGGCTTTGCAATGGTTCAGAAGCTGGCCATGTATGCCAGCCTTCATGCATGATGGAGTGAAGTGAGGCACAGGGGATAAGCTGATAAACTTTTCCATTGGCATGATTTTGATTGACGCACCACTGTTAATGATGAAGTTTATTGTTCACCTTAAACTTGATTTTGGGACAATGTCCAAGTGACGTTTGACGTCTTGTTGGTGAACTTTCTTTGAATCGATCCTCTGAAGGTAGCTGACCCCACATGTGCACACCGTCCTTTGATGGATACCATCAGTGCAGATTGATCCTCTTTGCTAGGGCTTGATAGAGACGTTGAAGAACCTTTGTACTATGCGCTCAGTGACCATTGATTTTGCCTGTTTTCCATTTGGCATAGCAGATGTTGCTTTTCGGTTTTGTGGGCATGGTGCAAATGCTTCTGGAACGTTCTTGCAGCCATTTTCTTTTGCCATTGTGACGCCTTTCAGTTTTCTTAGGCCCTGTACACAGTTATGAAGTGGTTCTCTGTTCCACGGCCTTTCCACATCTGTCCCATGGTGGGACATTTACCTTCATGGGGAAATGAAAATCAAATCACAATTTTGTTTACGTTGACAACTTCGATCTGCTAGTGTCCTATTTATGCTTGTGCCTCCCTTTCATAGTCAACGCCGATTAATGGTGTGCCATTCCTGCTACCATGTCAGCAGCTTGTCGTTCCGCTCGCTCTTCTGCTCTCGCTCCCATCAGCATTTTCCCTAGACTGTGTGTTGAAAGGCAGCCAGCAATGATTCTGAGGCGCATGGCTTCTTCATCAGTAAAGTTGCAGAACTTTAAATTTTATTAAATGCACTAGTCTTTCAACAAACTTCTTTCACCAACCTGTTGTCGTGCTTGGTTGAATATATATCTTTCATAGTCAACGTTCAGTATTGTATTAAACTTGGCTGCTAAGGCTTTTTTTTAACCTTTTGGTATGATTTCACATCAGTCTGTGAGATTTTCTTTATCATTTCTTTTACTCCGTCACCTGAAAGTTTTTTTTTTTTTTTTAAATATATTTGATGATCTTGCCATCTTCTTCCTCTAGTGCATCTATGAAGTTGTTGAATGTTTCAATCCACTATGCCCACCTGCCACTGATGTTTTGCTTCTTAGGAGCATCAAAAGACTTTGTTGGCTTCAGGAACAAGGCCAAATTATATTTTGCTCTCCCTTCTGCCGCCATGAGAGCACTTGCTATTCAGACAGCTTTCGCCACGCAGAGTGGCCCCAACAACTGAGAGCAGAGGTCGTGGGAGGAGTGTGTGTCATAGGGTACTTTAATCACCCTTGACAGTAAGTAAAGTTTCTGTCTTTTGTACCCTGCTGAAGTGCTCGTTATTTCTTGCTTCACCCTGTCTTTGATGCACAGCAGCGTCTCCATCAGCCACTTCCTTTGTATTTTGGTGGATGTTTTAGAAATGTGCTCCTTTGCAGGGCCTTCTAATTCCTCCACTGCTCTATTCAACCTGGAGCACAGCTTCGACTCAATATGTGCCAGTCACAGAGCACTCTATATTGATTTAGAGCACAGGTGGCACGCACAAGCAGTTTGCTTTATTACTAAAAACTCTCAGGGAGAGCGGGCTTGTCTTCTCGGGCACGTATCCCCTACTCAGATGCACTATTTAAACAGCCCTACGCGTCGGCTGTATAAGTTACGTTCCTGCTCCTGCTCCAGCAAACAATTTTAATTTTATTATATTAACAAACCTAGCACATTTTTAACTCTTCATCTCTAATTTATTTTTTACTTCAACCCGCCTTACTCTGTTATTAACGCTCTTTCTTTTACTGCTCGTTCCCGTCTTCAGAGGCACTCAGCAGTATTTCCTATTAAATGCACTAACTTTTGGCTCCCAAGATCATCTACATAATCCTCTCCTCCTAGTCCTTCTATTTTATCAACATCGGCGCAACAGCCATTTTGTTTATTTTGGCAGTCCCATTTTCCGCCCACTATATTGGGCGGCGGTCTAGTTGTTTGGCATCCATTTTCAGATGCACTATTTAAACAGCCCTACGTGCCGGCCGCGAAGTGGGTGCGCTGCTGGCACGCCGAAGGCGCTCCTAAGGCAAGCCTGTCTACACCCAGGAGAGCCCGGAGGCCAGATAAGCTGCTGAAAAACCTTTAAAAGGGCAGTTTACTCACGCCAGCAGCTGTTGGCCTATAACAATTCCCCTTTGGATATATCCCACTCTGTTTTCACCCATGACTCTGTAAATTGGGCATGCCACAACTGCCTTTGGACCCCTTTGCATGACCTGCCACCACCTCCTATTAACTTTACTAAATACCTGGGCAGACTTTTTTTTTGGTCAACTGTCATTCCTTGTCTGCCCATAGCCTACATATTTTTTCATTGCTAGAAGATTAGCGTCCAGACACCCTGTTTCTGATGGATACAACTACCTGTGGATTCCTCACCTCATGAATACTCCCATGGCGCCAGCATTCTACGGAAATCTTCTTACTAGTCTCTGCACGTCGACGAGGACGTCACTGTCTCGCACGCGACGCCGTCTGACGTCATACAGGCAATAAGAGGTCCTCGACGACGTGCGGACGTCAGTTCCCTTTTTTCCGTGCATTCGAAACGGTTATCTTCGAGGGAGCAACTGTTACTCTTGCGGTTACAGTGTATATCTTGCTGCGTACTCTTTCTCTGTGGAAATAATGTCGCAGAGAAAGTCTGGATTTAAGCCTTGTCGTGAGTGTGGAGGCAAGATGTCGGTGACGGATCCTCATTCCGATTGCCTTTGGTGTTTGAGCTCCGACCACGACGTCTCGACTTGTGATTCGTGTCAGCACATGAATCCGAAGGCCATTAAAGAACGCGAGGCGAAGCTGTTTATGGCCAAGTCAAAGGAGAAGCATCACAAGAAAAAGTCTTCTCCAAGACATCGGCGTCATCGAGACTCCCGGCGCCGTAGAGAATCTCGACGTCATTCAAGGGAGGCTCGTTCCAGGTCTCCGGATCGGCGCCGGAGGACATGGGAGGTCAGCCCCACGGTGACGCCGCATCCTTCGACGCCGTTGCTCTCTCCGACGTCTCCAACTTCGCCTGGACAGGCGTCGGTGATTGAGGTATTGGAGCCTCAGGTGTTTTCTCCGGCGCAGACGCCGAGGCCGGCGTCGGGGTCGCCTCCGAGTCAGGCACCCCAGTATCCGGCTTTTCCCACCCCTGGAGCCGATAGTTCCGCATTCTTGAATGCGATGTATGCCATCTTCCAACAGATGGCTCCAGGGGGTGCTCCGGCTGGGCCTTTGGCCTTTTCTTTGGGTGATCCTGCGCCTCTTCGGCCGGCACCCTTTATGCCCTTTCTCCCGTTTGGGAACGTGGGCTCGGCGCCAGTGTCGGCGCCGGTGGCCGCTCCGATGGCTTCGGAGGGATTGGCCCCAGGGATTTCCATCCCGTCGACGTCGAGATTTCGGCCTGTGACTCCGGTGGGTCCATCCGTTTCATCTGCTCTTCAGTCGGCGCCGAAGTTACCTGTGGCGCCGGATGCGGCGTCGGTGGCTTCGGAAGATCGGCGCCGATCTCCGACTTCGGCGGAGGTGTTGTCGACTCCACGGATTGAGCAACGACTGCATTCAAGGAGGCGTGCTCTCCGGGTACTAGAGGAGCAGGAGTACCAACGAGCCCTAGAGGAAGGAGAGCTAGAGGACTCGGGTGATGGGCTGCGTGGACTGGAGTCGGCCAGTGGGCTGGACACTTCCCCTGAGTGGGACCTTTCGTCCCCGGGGGAATATACCGAGGAAGCTGCTTCCTTTCATACAGTGGTACGGAAGGCAGCTAGTTTTTTGGACCTGCCTTTGCCGGTGGTGGAGGCGAAACAAAACCTTTTGACAGAGGTGTTGCATCCGGCCTCAGCCGCGGCGGAGCCTCTATTACCTTTTAATGACGCTCTGCTGGATCCGGTTTTAGAGGTGTGGAAGAAGCCGGCATCTTCCCCAGCAGTTCACAGAGCCGTGGCCAGGAGGTATCGGACGGCTCCAACTGATCCTGGTTTCCTATCTAGGCACCCTACGCCGGAGAGCTTGGTTGTGCAGGCCTCCTGTTCGTCCAAATCAGCGCCTGGTTCTTTCCCGACGGTGCCCGGGGACAGAGACTCAAAAAAGCTAGAGGCGCAGTCGAAGAAGATTTTTTCGTCCTGCAGTCTGGCGTTAAAAGCCACTAATGCGACCTGTATCCTGGGGAGGTATATTCATGCTCTGATGGATGACATCTCCTCTTCGTTTACAGAGCTTCCCCAGGGTCTTTTGGATCTTGTCTCTGATGCCCAGGCTGCTGCGACCCAAATTATCCAGACGGGACTGGATACCACCGACTCGGTAGCCAGAGCAATGGGCACAACTGTGGTGGAAAGGAGACAGGCCTGGCTACGTAACTCGGGCTTTTCGGCAGATGTACAGTCCACATTGTTGGATCTCCCGTTTGATGGGGACAAACTGTTTGGGGCTAAGGCTGATTCGGCCTTGGAACGTTTTAAGGAGAGCAGGGCCACGGCTAAGTCGTTGGGACTCCAAGCTCCTTCTTCCACGGCCTCTTCCAGATTCTTCAGGAGGTTTCGTGGATTTGGGCGTGGCTCTTCCTCCTCTTCCTTTCGGGGAAGATATCAGCAACCTGCCTCTTCCCACCCCTATAGATCTTTTAGGGGGAGGGGTAGGGTCCGCACCAGGGGAGCCTCTCAGCAGCACTCTGCCTCTTCCTCATCCTCTGGCGGGGTGCAGCAGGGGAAGCAGCCTTAGGCTTCCACCATTTCCCACTCACTCCTCTCCTGTAGGGGGAAGATTACAGCATTTTCTCACCAAATGGGAGACTGTTACGTCGGACACTTGGGTTCTCAGTGTTGTGGGAAAAGGCTACACCCTTCCCTTTCGGGAGTTTCCGCCCCTCATCCCGCCCGCCCTTCGTATTGTTCACAAGAACACCTCCTGTTGCTAGAACAGGAGGTGGAAGTCCTCCTTTTAAAGGGCGCGGTGGAGTTGGTCCCGGAGCAGGAAAGGGGTCAAGGAGTTTACTCAAGGTATTTCCTGATTCCCAAGAAGGATGGTCGTTTGAGACCAATTCTGGACCTGAGGATCTTGAATTGGTTCCTCAAGCAGGAAAAGTTCAAGATGCTGACCCTAGCACAGGTGCTTTTGGCGTTGAACATGGAAGACTGGATGGTGTCTGTCGACTTGCAGGATGCTTACTTTCATATCCCGATACTCAAGTCACACAGGAAGTATCTCCGGTTTGTGGTGGGATCGCAACACTACCAGTTTGCGGTCCTTCCGTTTGGTCTTACTTCAGCACCTCGAGTCTTCACGAAGGTGATGTCGGTGGTTGCGGCAGAGCTCAGAAGGAAGGGGATAGCAGTATTCCCTTACTTGGACGATTGGTTGATCAAAGCCAAGTCCCCGGAGCTTGTGTTGCGTCATCTGCAGTCAACAACCCAGTTGTTGTTCGACCTGGGCTTTTCGGTGAACGAGCCCAAATCTCACCTGGAGCCCTCTCAGCGCCTCCTGTTCATAGGGGCAGTACTGGATACGACATTGGGTCGGGCCTTTCCTCCGCCTCAGCGGATTCAAGATATTCAGGATTTGGTTCCAATGTTTCGAAACGGAGCGGTAGTTCCAGTCCTCAAGGTCCTTCGTCTGCTCGGTCTTTTTGCCTCCTGCATTCTGTTGGTCACGCATGCTCGCTGGCACATGAGGGCTCTTCAGTGGTGCCTCCGAAGGCAGTGGTCTCAACACAGAGGGGATCTAGAGGGTACTGTCAAGATCTCCAGAGATGCTGCTGTGGATTTGAAGTGGTGGATTGCAAGCAACAATCTTTCACAAGGAAAACCATTCCAGCAGTCGCCACCAGTGGCCACAGTCATAACGGATGCTTCCACTCTAGGGTGGGGAGCTCATCTGGGGGATCTGGAGATCAAAGGTCTTTGGTCTCCAGAGGAACAGATTTTTCACATCAATCTGTTAGAGTTACGGGCTGTACGTCTGGCTCTCAAGGCCTTCCTCCCTTCCCTTCGTGGTCAGTCGGTACAGGTCCTAACGGACAATACTACCACGATGTGGTACATAAACAAGCAGGGAGGAGTGGGGTCGTACCTTCTCTGCAGAGAAGCTCTTCGACTATGGTCCTGGGCAAAGGACCATCGGATTTGCTTGATAGCAAACCATCTGGCCGGAGTCTTGAACGTGCGTGCGGACAGTCTCAGTCGCCACTTCTCGGCAGACCACGAGTGGCGTCTCCATCCAGATCAAGTCCGTTTAATCTTCCAGAAGTGGGGGTTTCCTCGGGTAGATCTGTTCGCCACTTGAGAGAACGCGCATTGTCCGTTGTTCTGCAGCCTTCAGTATCCGATGCAGGAAGCATTGGGGGACGCGTTTCAAATGACCTGGTGCGGCCAGTTGCTTTACGCGTTTCCTCCCATACCCTTGATTCCTCGAGTATTGAGGAAGATTCGCCAAGACCGGGCTCTAGTAATCGTAATAGCTCCGGATTGGCCAAGGAGGGTGTGGTACTCCGACCTTCTCCAACTCTCAACGTGCCCGCCGCTCCGTCTCCCTTTCAGGGCAGACCTCCTCTCGCAGTCGCAGGGGCAGGTTCTACACCCCAACCTCCAGAGTCTGCACCTACATGCCTGGAGATTGAACGGGGCAACCTGAGTTCCTTCTCTCTCCCGCCTGAGGTAGTGGATGTTATATTAGCGGCCAGGCGACACTCCACTAAATCTATCTACGCTAATAGGTGGTCTAAATTTGTTGCGTGGTGTGGAGAGAGGCAGATTGATCCTTTACAAGCTCATCTATCGGACGTTTTGTCTTTTGCTCTATCTCTGGCGCAGAAAGGTTGTGCAGTGGCTACCATTAAAGGTTATTTATCGGCCTTGTCAGCCTTCATATGTCTTCCAGACCAACCATCTTTATTTAAATCCCCTATTGTTATCAGATTCTTGAAAGGTCTTCTAAATCAATATCCTCCAAAGCCATTCGTTATGCCGCAATGGGATTTGTCCTTAGTCCTGACTTTCCTTATGGGGTCCCCTTTTGAACCTATGCACTCTTGCCCCTTAAGGTATTTGTTTTTAAAAACAGTCTTCCTGATAGCTATAACATCAGCAAGGAGAGTGAGTGAGTTGCAGGCCTTATCAGTAAAACCCCCTTATACAACTTTTTATGGGGATAAGGTGGTGTTGAGGACCAAGGCTGCTTTCCTCCCGAAGGTTGTTTCACCCTTCCATTTGGCTCAGGCAATTACTTTGTCCACGTTCTATCCTCCGCCTCATCCTTCCAAAGAGGAAGAAAGACTGCACCGTCTGGATCCAAAGAGAGCGTTGAGCTTCTTTATCAATAGAACAAAGGATTTCAGGCTGGAGGATCAGCTGTTTATTGGATACGTGGGCAAGAGGAGAGGAAAGGCAGTCCACAAGAGAACACTATCCAGGTGGGTTGTTCTTTGCATTAAAATATGTTACTCTTTGGCAAAGAAGGATCCTCCTGAGGGCATTAGAGCTCATTCCACCAGAGCTAAGTCGGCCACTTCGGCCTTAGCCAGAGGTGTTCCTGTGGTCGACATCTGCAAGGCCGCAACTTGGTCGTCCCTTCACACTTTTGCAAAACATTACTGTTTAGATTCTGAGGTTAGAAGGGACGGCCATTTTGCACGGTCAGTGCTGCAGGATTTCTTGGTTTGACCATTTAGGCACCCACCGCCGGGCGTGGTACTGCTTTGGGACTCTATTCATGAGGTGAGGAATCCACAGGTAGTTGTATCCATCAGAAGAACGAGTTACTTACCTTCGGTAACGACTTTTCTGGTGGATACATTAGCTACCTGTGGATTCCTCACGGTCCCACCCGCCTCCCCATTGCCTTTATGGTCTTGCCAAGTAATCCTTGAGTGCGCTCCTCTTGATCTTTGAGGGTGCAATAGATGTATATATATAATATATTTATATATATATATATATGGGTATATGTGTATATATTTTTATGTATATACTTGGTGTGTGTATATATTTTTAAAAGAAAGAGTTTTATATATATATATATATATATATATATATATATGTACATAAAAAAGATTTACAGTTATTCATACAATGTGGTGTATTTTTACAATATAATGGATGTTGCTTTGTTCTTTCATTGCATTGCCTGGTTGTTCTCATGCACGTAAAAAATGATTGGTACTGACGTCCGCACGTCGTCGAGGACCTCTTATTGCCTGTATGACGTCAGACGGCGTCGCGTGCGAGACAGTGACGTCCTCGTCGACGTGCAGAGACTAGTAAGAAGATTTCCGTAGAATGCTGGCGCCATGGGAGTATTCATGAGGTGAGGAATCCACAGGTAGCTAATGTATCCACCAGAAAAGTCGTTACCGAAGGTAAGTAACTCGTTCTTCTGACGGAAACTTGGCTCAACAAAGACTCCTCCCCTGAAGTATTAGGGTCCCTACCACATGATTATTCAATTATTCGGTTAGATAGACCCCAGGCCAGGGTTGGAGGTATTGCCATTATCCATAAAAAGTCCATCAATCGCTTCACTACTCCCTTAGATATCCCTGGATGTGAAAGCTTGTTCTTTTCTTTAAATCTCAATGCAACATTCACCTTTTCGGGAATACTCGTCGATCCTCCTCCCGGTCCCTGTGGGAGCTTTCTACAGGCCTTGCCTGACTTTGTAGCGGGCATTTCTTGCAAACCCCCCAATTTTACCATACTTGGAGACTTCAATATACATGTAGACAATATACACTGTTCTTCTGCCAAAACGCTCCTTTCGAACCTGGCGGCATTAGACTTGACTCAGCACATTACAGGAGCCACTCATAGTAAAGGCCATACTATCGACTAGTCTTCAGCAACCTCTCTAATTTTCTTTTCTATACTCCTATGCCTCTTATTTGGACAGACCACCACTTACTTTCATTTACACCACCATGTGGAGCCCCTTCTCCCCAATAAAGACAGCTTCTTGCCAATGGTCAAAATTGGATCCTAGAGGTTGGCAGGCTACTCTCTGCCTCTCATCCTTTAACCAAATGAACCTAGTATTGGCCCTGTAGAAAACCTTAACAACTGGATCTCTACCTCCCTAGATATCCTCCTTCCGGTTAAGGCGACTATTAAAAGGTCCAAGCATAAGGCCAAACCCTGGTTCACACCTCAACTGCTGGAACAAAAAAAGAGTGTAAGAAGCTAGAGAAAAGGTGGAGGAAGGACAACAGCATCTCCTCAAAAAAATTACAGCCAGCTATCATGAGGGAATCAAATCAGCCCAATCTGCATTTTCCAGTACTAGAATAGAACAATCTGCTAATTCTCAGAAAGAGATTTTCCATATCTTTAAAGAACTTACTCATATTTCCCCTGGTGACCCTCCTATAGAGGCCTCCATTGATCATAGTAATAATCTGGCAGATTTCTTCCAGAAAAAGATCATTGATATCTATTCCTCCTTTCCGGTTATTTCTGGCCAAGAAATAGACGATTATCTGCATATTAGCTTCCAGACCTCACCGGTTTCGCTTGTAGTCTTTCAGCCTCTGACAGAGGCACTTGTTACCAACTATCTGCATAATATAAAATAAGGATCTCCCCTGGACCCTGCCCCTCCCTCTATTCTAGCGCTGGCTTCCAACATATCTTCTCTTCTGACTAACATTTTTTACCATTTCTTAACTTCGGGATTTATACCTCAATCCCTTAAACATGCTGTGGTCAAACCCCTACTGAAAAAAACTAAGCTCGACCCCACATTGCTAAACAACGATAGGCCTATTGCTCTTTTCCCAATTCTGTCTAAGATAATGGAAAAACATGTCAATAATCAGTTGACACATTTCCTCGAAGACCATGAACATCTGAACCCTTCTCAAATTGGATTCAGGCCCCGGCACCGCACAGAATCAGCTCTACTAGCAGTCACGGAAAGCGCCTGCCAACTGTTATATCGCAGTGGACACGCAGCTATCATCCTGTTAGATCTCAGTGCCGTATTTGACACTGTAGACCACAACATCCGCCTTCAAAGACTTTCTGCTATAGGAATAGAAGGCACAGTATTGGGCTGGTTTTCCTCACTCCTGAAGGGTAGAACCTTTCAAGTCCTTGACTGCTCGTTTCTGTCTAAAACACTCCCCCTTACATGTGGTGTCCCTCAGGGCTTCTCGCTGAGCCCCACACTTTTTAATATCTATCTGTTCGATGGCATCTGTCGCTGTAGATACGCATGTTCTGCAATAGCTCGCCATCTGGTGTTGGGCCGGAGTGTTACAAGTTGTTTTTCTTCGAAGAAGTCTTTCGAGTCACGGGACCGAGTGACTCTTCCTTTTGTCTCCATTGCGCATGGGCGTCGACTCCATCTTCGATTGTTTTTTTTCCGCCATCGGGTTCGGACGTGTTCCTGTCGCTCCGAGTTTCGGAACGGAAAATTAGCTAATTTCGGAAGATTTTCGTCGGTATTGTTGCGTTCGGGATCGGCGTACTTAGATTCCACACCGCATCGAAGATCGAAGAGCTCCGGTGCCCTTCGGGGTAGTTTTTCGATCCTCCGTCGGGGCCTGGTCGGCCCGACCGCGTGCTGAAGAACGCCGATGGAACGGACCCCGTTCCGATGGAACGGACCCCGTTCCGTTTCTGCCCCAAATGCCACAATAAATACCCCTACACAGACCAACACTTGGTCTGCAACCTGTGCCTGTCACCTGAGCACAGCGAAGACACCTGCGAGGCCTGTCGTGCGTTCCGGTCCCGAAAAACACTCCGAGACCGTCGAGCCAGAAGACTTCAGATGGCGTCCGCACCGACAGCCCAACGGGAGTTCGAGGAACAGGAAGAGGAAGGTACCTTCTCGATCCAAGACTCAGACTCCGAAGGATTCGACGATACACAAACCGTGAGTAAGACGTCGAAATCCACTCAGAGGAACATTTACAAGGCCCAGGGGACGCCACTGCCACCAGGCCATGGCTCGACCCATAAATTCGGTGACCGACCGTCGGCACCGAAAAAGGCCCAAACAGTGCCGAGATCGTCCGACTCCGGTCGAGACACCGGCACGCAGCCTTCTCGGGACCGAGAAAGTGCTGGAGACAAGCCTCGACACCGAGATGCCGGTGTGGACACGGCTCAACGCCGAGACAGCGGCACCGAAACAGATCGACGCCGAGAGGTTTCGGCCCCGAAAAGGAAAAAAAGTCACCTCGGAGCCGAAAAAACACGCAGACAAAGTTTCGATGCCGAAACAAACTGCAAGCGACCCAGCTTCAGGCTCTTATACAGAAGAGCACTCGCTAACCTCCCAAATGCAGAAGCATAGGTTTGAGGAAGAGCTACAAGCAACTGATGTGGACCATACGCAAAAGCGTATCTTCATTCAGCAGGGGACAGGAAAAATAAGCACCCTTCCCCCCATTAGGAGAAAGAGAAGGTTGGAGTTCCAGACGGAACAAACACCACAACCAAAAGTGGTGAAAAGAGTTACCCCACCACCCTCTCCTCCGCCCGTGATTAACGTTTCACCAGCACAAACTCCATCACACTCCCCAGCTCACACCACCATGAGTCAGGGTGACCAAGATCAGGACGCATGGGACCTATACGACGCCCCAGTGTCAGATAACAGTCCGGAGGCATACCCTACAAAGCCATCTCCACCAGAAGACAGCACCGCGTACTCTCAAGTGGTGGCTAGAGCAGCACAATTTCACAACGTAAGCCTCCACTCAGAACAGGTCGAGGATGATTTCTTATTCAACACACTCTCCTCCACCCACAGCTCATACCAAAGCCTGCCCATGCTCCCTGGTATGCTCCGGCACGCAAAAGACATCTTTAAGGAGCCGGTCAAAAGTAGGGCAATCACACCAAGGGTGGAAAAAAAGTATAAGGCGCCTCCTACGGACCCGGTTTTCATCACTACACAGCTGCCACCAGACTCTGTCGTTGTAGGAGCAGCTAGGAAAAGGGCCAACTCTCACACATCTGGAGATGCACCACCCCCAGATAAAGAAAGCCGCAAGTTCGATGCAGCTGGTAAAAGAGTCGCAGCACAAGCTGCAAACCAGTGGCGCATCGCGAACTCCCAGGCACTACTTGCGCGCTATGACAGAGCCCACTGGGACGAGATGCAACATCTCATTGAACATCTGCCCAAGGACTTACAAAATAGGGCAAAACAAGTGGTTGAGGAGGGACAGACCATCTCCAACAACCAGATACGCTCCTCCATGGACGCTGCAGATACAGCTGCACGGACAATTAATACATCTGTAACTATCAGAAGGCATGCATGGCTCCGAACGTCTGGATTTAAACCAGAGATTCAACAAGCAGTTCTCAATATGCCTTTTAATGAAAAAGAACTGTTCGGTCCAGAAGTGGACACAGCGATTGAGAAAATCAAAAAAGATACGGACACTGCCAAAGCCATGGGCGCACTCTACTCCCCGCAGAGCAGAGGGAATTACAGCACATTCCGTAAAACGCCCTTTCGAGGGGGGTTTCGGGGTCAAAGCACACAAGCCAGCACCTCACAAGCCACACCGTCCAGTTACCAGGGACAGTATAGAGGAGGTTTTCGGGGACAATATAGAGGAGGGCAATTCCCTAGAAATAGAGGAAGATTTCAAAGCCCCAAAACCCCTACTACTAAACAGTGACTCACATGTCACTCACCCCCTCCACACAACACCAGTGGGGGGAAGAATAGGTCATTATTACAAAGCATGGGAGAAAATCACTACAGACACTTGGGTTCTAGCAATTATCCAACATGGTTATTGCATAGAATTTCTACAATTCCCTCCAAACATACCACCAAAAGCACAAAATTTAACAACACACCATTCCAATCTCCTGGAGATAGAAGTGCAGGCACTATTGCAAAAGAATGCAATCGAATTAGTGCCAAACACACAAATAAACACAGGAGTTTACTCACTGTACTTTCTGATACCAAAGAAGGACAAAACACTGAGACCAATCCTAGACCTCAGAGTAGTGAACACTTTCATCAAATCAGACCACTTCCACATGGTCACACTACAAGAAGTATTGCCATTGCTAAAACTACACGACTACATGGCAACTTTAGACCTCAAGGATGCTTATTTCCATATACCAATACACCCATCGCACAGGAAATACCTAAGGTTTGTATTCAAAGGATTACATTACCAATTCAAGGTACTGCCTTTCGGATTAACAACCGCACCAAGAGTCTTTACCAAATGTCTAGCGGTAGTCGCTGCACACATAAGAAGGCAGCAAATACATGTGTTCCCATATTTGGACGACTGGCTAATCAAGGCCCATTCGTTCATACAGTGCTCAAATCACACAAATCAGATCATACAAACCCTCTTCAAACTCGGGTTCACCGTCAACTTTACAAAATCCAACATTCTGCCGCGCAAGGTACAACAATACCTAGGAGCCATAATAGACACATCAAAGGGAGTAGCCACTCCAAGTCCACAAAGAATTCTAAATTTCAACACCATCATACAACGCATGTATCCAACACAAAAGATACAGGCAAAGATGGTATTACAACTCCTAGGCATGATGTCTTCATGCATAGCCATTGTCCCAAACGCAAGACTGCACATGAGGCCCTTACAACAATGCCTAGCATCACAGTGGTCTCAAGCACAGGGTCACCTTCTAGATCTGGTGTTAATAGACAGCCAAACTTACCTCTCGCTTCTGTGGTGGAACAACATAAATTTAAACAAGGGGCGGCCTTTCCAAGACCCAGTGCCACAATACGTAATAACAACAGATGCTTCCATGACAGGGTGGGGAGCACACCTCGATCAACACAGCATACAAGGACAATGGAACGTACATCAAACAAAACTGCATATCAATCACCTAGAACTTCTAGCAGTTTTTCAAGCACTAAAAGCTTTCCAACCAATAATAGTTCACAAATACATTCTCGTCAAAACAGACAACATGACAACAATGTATTATCTAAACAAGCAGGGGGGGACGCACTCCACGCAGTTAAGCCTGCTAGCACAAAAAATTTGGCATTGGGCAATTCACAACCAAATTCGCCTAATAGCACAGTTTATACCAGGGATCCAAAATCAACTCGCAGACAATCTCTCTCGAGATCATCAACAGGTCCACGAATGGGAAATTCACCCCCAAATTCTGAACACTTATTTCAAACTCTGGGGAACACCTCAGATAGACTTGTTTGCGACAAGGGAGAACGCAAAATGCCAAAACTTCGCATCCAGATACCCACACAAACAATCCCAAGGCAATGCCCTATGGATGAACTGGTCAGGGATATTTGCTTACGCTTTTCCTCCTCTCCCTCTCCTTCCTTACCTGGTAAACAAACTCAGTCAAAGCAAACTCAAACTCATATTGATAGCACCAACTTGGGCAAGGCAACCCTGGTACACAACGCTGCTAGACCTATCAGTGGTACCCTGCATCAAATTGCCCAACAGGCCAGATCTGTTGACACAGCACAACCAAAAGATCAGACACCCAGATCCAGCATCGCTGAATCTAGCAATCTGGCTCCTGAAATCCTAGAATTCGGGCACTTACAACTTACCCAAGAATGTATGGAAGTCATAAAACAAGCCAGAAGGCCATCCACCAGGCACTGCTATGCAAGTAAATGGAAGAGGTTTGTTTGCTACTGCCATATTAATCAAATACAACCATTACACACAACTCCAGAACATGTAGTGGGTTACTTGCTTCACTTACAAAAATCTAACCTAGCTTTCTCTTCCATTAAAATACACCTTGCAGCAATATCTGCATACCTGCAGACTACCTATTCAACTTCCCTATATAAGATACCAGTCATTAAAGCATTCATGGAGGGCCTTAGGAGAATTATACCACCAAGAACACTACCTGTTCCTTCATGGAACCTAAATGTTGTCCTAACTAGACTTATGGGTCCACCTTTTGAACCCATGCACTCCTGCGACATACAGTTCCTAACCTGGAAGGTGGCATTTCTCATCGCCATTACTTCCCTAAGAAGAGTAAGCGAGATTCAGGCGTTTACAATACAGGAACCTTTTATACAACTACACAAAAATAAAGTCGTCCTAAGGACCAATCCTAAATTTTTGCCAAAGGTTATTTCACCGTTCCATCTAAATCAAACAGTGGAACTTCCAGTGTTCTTTCCACAGCCAGATACCGTAGCTGAAAGGGCACTACATACATTAGATGTCAAAAGAGCATTGATGTATTACATTGACAGAACAAAAAACATCAGAAAGACTAAACAACTCTTTATTGCATTTCAAAAACCTCATGCAGGAAACCCAATTTCAAAACAAGGTATAGCCAGATGGATAGTTAAATGCATCCAAATCTGCTACCTTAAAGCTAAACGACAGCTGCCCATTACACCAAGGGCACACTCAACCAGAAAGAAAGGTGCTACCATGGCCTTTCTAGGAAACATCCCAATGCAAGAAATATGTAAGGCAGCCACATGGTCTACGCCTCACACATTCACCAAGCACTACTGTGTAGACGTGTTATCCGCACAACAAGCCACAGTAGGTCAAGCTGTATTAAGAACATTATTTCAGACTACTTCCACTCCTACAGGCTGATCCACCGCTTTTGGGGAAATAACTGCTTACTAGTCTATGCAGAACATGCGTATCTACAGCGACAGATGCCATCGAACTGAAAATGTCACTTACCCAGTGTACATCTGTTCGTGGCATCAGTCGCAGTAGATTCGCATGTGCCCACCCGCCTCCCCGGGAGCCTGTAGCAGTTTGGAAGTTACCTTCAATTATTTATATATGTGTCATCTCAACCTTAAATAGGTGCATACTTAGTCACTCCATTGCATGGGCACTATTACTACAATTCAACTCCTACCTCACCCTCTGCGGGGAAAAACAATCGAAGATGGAGTCGACGCCCATGCGCAATGGAGACAAAAGGAGGAGTCACTCGGTCCCGTGACTCGAAAGACTTCTTCGAAGAAAAACAACTTGTAACACTCCGGCCCAACACCAGATGGCGAGCTATTGCAGAACATGCGAATCTACTGCGACTGATGCCACGAACAGATGTACACTGGGTAAGTGACATTTTCATTCTTCTTTAGCCAAAGTCGTGGAACCCCGCGGCCTTTCTTTGGTCTCATATGCTGATGACACAGTTAGTAGTGTCACTCTCTAACGCCAAGGGTTCCTTTCATACGAACCTTTCATCCTGTTTGGCAGATGTAGCCAAATGGATGACAGAGTCCAAACTTAAACTCAATGATGGAAAGTCAGAAGTAATGATTGTGGGTAATTGTGCCCCCTCTAACTTTCCTGCACTACTTCGAGGATTTTAATTATCTTCTGCCCCCAAGGATCATATAAAGAGTCTAGGCTTCTTGCTAGATAGTCTCCTTACGATGGATCAGCAATCCAAAATCGCCTCATCCTGCTTTTGCCTCTAAAGAATCTTGAGGAAAATTCTCAATCTCCTGCCTCCTCTTGCCAGGAGAATTCTTATCCAGACCCTGATATTGTCACGACTGGATTATGGTAATTCCCTTTTTCTCAGCTCCCCTGGCTGTGTGATAAGGAGACTGCAGGTTGTGCAAAATGCGGCCGCGATATTACTCATGAATACACTTAGACATTTATCAGCTAAACCTGCTTTAGTCTCCCTCCACTGGCTACCCATAAGACATCGGACTTACTTTAAGACCCTATGCATGACACACAAAGCCCTTCATAATAAGGGCCCTAAATTTCTTAGGCAAAACACTTCATTTTACGTTCCTACAAGGACTTTGAGATCCTCTGCTGCCCTGCTAAGTCACACCTCTTGATTCAAGAAAACCTCATGGGGAGGCAATTCTTTCTTAGTTAAAGCTGCTCACCTTTGGAATGCCTTCCCCCTAGAACTTCGACAAGAACATCTGGAACTACCTTTTCGTAACAAATTGAAGACCTTTTTATTCTCATCATAGTTCTTTTCCTGTTTTTTTTTTGCCTCTAAGCTGTCATTTATCTTTTCAGCGCTAGGAGGCCTTCTGGTAGCCATGCGTTTTACAAATTTCCTAAACTAAACTACTTGTCACCAGTTGTAGCGTCTTCTCCAGCCCTGGAGCATACACATGAACAACACCACACGGTAGCTGCGTTCAAACGTTACTTTATTACTCCTGTATTGGAACTTTCATAGATTCACATGCTCAAATACTTCCCCGTCGTCGAGATGGGAGTCCCCGGTGGAATATACAACCTAGGCCTGAAAATGTACATATACAATACATGGCCTAAGCCTCACTAGAATAACCCATCACAGTAATTTTGTCAAATAGACCCAAACTCAAATTTGAACCAATCAGATTGCCTCACCCCTTAGAACCTCCTGTGAGGAGCTGCCTTCCCTCAGATTTTCCACTGCACATCGTACTGAGGAGTCTCCTTTGAGCTCTGCTCAAAACTTTTCTCTCAGACGATCTACTACCTGAATTTTGGGACATTTCTTTTCTTCTCTGGTGCTTCAAACTGGCTACTATGTCAAAGACACCAAGGAAAGGCCTTTTTAGATCCTATGCCTGTTGTTTGAAGAAAAGATTATATGTGGATGATCCACATGAGAATTCTCTACAAAGACTCTGAAGGACAGAGAGGGTCATCTGCTTTTGTGACTCCAGAAAGGTAAGACTGGCCACTCAGTCTCTGGTGAGGATAGTGCCTCTTCCTCTATCTCTGCTACTAAAACACCTGTTAAAAGAAAACAGGAGGGCTCATATGTTCAAGAGCCACCCAAGAAAATGGCAGAAAAATCATCTGGGACCTCTTCTAAAAGTCATAGCTCTCTACAGAAGAAAAGAACAGACACAGAATGCCTAAAAGAAATCCTCTAAAAAGACTGTTTATGAACCGGCTACTCCACCTCTGAAAGTTCTCCACAAGTTCAAGAAACCAAGTTCAGCACCGTCGACGGCACCATCGATGACTGTTTCATCAGTGACGCCGGTAGCAGTCACTCTCTCAATATCGACGGCAGCGGCTGCAGGATCCTCATCGGCGACGCTATCATCCTCGTCGACGGGACACCCCATCTCATCAACGCTGTTCTCATTGGCGGTGCCTCCGTCGACGATACTTCTGACGACGACGCTCGCGTTGATGGCACTATCGTCGTTGATCACACCGTCGACAATGTTTCCAGTAACGACGATATCGACGACGACACCAGGTTTCTTCTTGTCGACAGTCAAAATGTTCCCGGCAAAGACCATCATCACCTCTGTACCACTCTGCAGAGCATATTCCTCTCAAGAGGCTTTCAAAGACTCATTTGACACTGTCTGTCACATCACCAAGTAAGGTGCCAAGACTTTTGCCATCTCTCTTTTTAGATGCCGAATCAGAACAAGACGGAGTATTTGGAGTAGCCAGGACTCCGTCCCAGTTACATGTAAAATGTCAGGAGTACTCTGATGATGACTCCTATTATGATCAGCATTACTATGATCCAGTCCCACAGCAGCAACAACAAGGAATGGTGTGCTTAGCTTCTGGCCTGGTTTCTGACCTACAGGCCATGCTGGCGGATTATAGGGAGTGCTTCCATCAACAGTCTACAAAGGTTCCTACTCCACTGGTTACGGCACCATGTACTCCGGTACCTCTACCAATTCTCCCTGCTACTCTGCAGATTCCTCCTCAAGCTCCACAGAGTCCACAAGCCCAGGCTTCCTCAGATGAAGCAGCTGAAGAAGGAGAAGTTCTTTCGGAGCAGGAGGAATGGTATGACTATGCACCCCCTTCGCCGGAGCCCACTTCAGTTTATTCCCATCCAGAGGATATTGGATCTATTCATAATTTATTAGAAAAAGCGGCTGCACGATTTGAACTCCAAATGCCATCCACACAGCATGATTGCTTATTATACGACTTTAAAGAACCGCCTAGGAAGGTGGTCAGAGCAATCCCTATTATAGACCACATATGGAATCGGGGACTAAAAATTACGCGTAACCCTGCTACAGTGCCAGCGGTATTGCCAAAGCTAGACCATAAATATAAAGCGACAGATGATGCCCCTGCTTGCCTGGTGGAGACATCCGAAACCAGACTCAGTGGTTTCTCAGGCTGCCCAGCGACGTTCTAGAAACCCTTCGGCATCTCTATCTGCACCCCCAGGCAAGGATGGTAGGCACCTTGGCAACATTGGGAAAAGATTTTCGTCCATGTCTGCCATCGTGGTCCGCGCTGCAAACTCACTGGCGCTTCTGGGAAAATATGACAGGCAGCTATGGTTGGACATTTCTCACTCTGTAGATGATCTTCCTGATTCTGGAAAGATGGAAGCGAGGAAGATTCTCATTGAAGGTCAGCGCACATCTGCAGATGTTATTGATTGTGCATTAGACTTTGCCGCTATGAGGTTTCGGCTCCTGGCTGGATCAGCGGCTTAAAGCCACATATTTTTGACTGGATGTCCAAACCAAAATTCTTGGCCTCCCTTTATGATGGACAAGATCTTTTTGGCAAGCATGTGGATGACGCTCTCCAAGTAATCAAAGTAGATACTGATACTGCCAGGTCTTTAGGATCACTGCAGTGTAAGTGCACACCCTTTCGAGGAGCCGGGGTAGAGGACACTCTTCCTTTCGAGGAGGTTACCAATCATTCAGGTACCCAGCTTATTCCTCACAATTCCAATCTGCCAGACCCCAATATCATCGGAGGCAGCCTCCAGCGGCGGCATAAAGCAGACCTCCTCCCAGAGGAAAGTCGGGGAGACAATCTAAAGACACCTCCTGCCACAATGACAGCCTCCAAAGGCCGGCCACCTCTCCTTCTTTGAGACATCACCTGCAACGTTGGCATCAGATCACAAACGACAAGTGGGTTCTGGACATAATAACTTATGGTCATCTGCTAGAGTTCATTTGCATGCCCCCCGAGACTCCACCATCCCGGCTACGTCAACAGCATCTACATCATCTTCTCCCTCTGGAAATAGATGTCATGTTGTCCAAAGGAGCGATAGAAGCTGCAACTTATTCTTAAAAAGGAAGAGAATTCTATTCTCGCTTCTTCCTAATCAGGAAGAAATCTCTTCTGTGGAGACCCATCCTGGATCGGAGAGAGCTCAACAAATATCTAAAGAAACAGTCCCGCATGGTAACATTGAAGGATGTTCTGCAGCTTCTCAACAGAGGAGATTTTATGGCTTCCATAGACCTGCAGGATTCCTACTTCCACATACCCATTCACCCGAAGCACAGGAACTTCTTAAGATTTATGGTAGCCGGCACTTTCAATTCAAAGTGTTACCTTTCGGACTCAAATCCGCTCCCCGGATTTTTACAAAGTGCCTAGCCCCTGTTGCAGCATCTCTGAGGTGTATAGACACCAAATATTCCCATATCTGGACGACTGGTTACTAAAGGCTTCCAACATCCAGTCTCCACGTCATTCTCTCAAGACCACTTTATGCCTGTTCAAACAATTAGGTCTCACTCTCAATCGAGAGCAGACCCATCTTCAGCCTACCAGAAAAATAGTTTTCTTGGGTGCTATATTGGGCACAACTCAAACAAAGGTGTTCCCAGCGGAGGAAAGACAACTCAAACTCATCACCCTAGCAGACGCAGTTCAGAAAAGAAAGTCTCTTTTAGTTTGGAAGTTCAAATCATTGACTGGGGATGATGTTCTCCTGTATCTCTCTAATTCCCCACTGTCGCCTTCGGATGCGCCCACTAGAAGAAGAGCTCGACAAAAAATGGAGACAGACACAAGGTTCCTTTGGGGACATCATACAGATAACAACAAGGATCGTAGATTCCCTCAATTGGTGGACAACACCGGCAAACATCTCCAGGGGTTTAGGATTCTTAGCGCAGGTCCCTCCGTTTACGATAACAACAGACGCTTCGATGGAGGGATGGGGTGCATGTCTTCAAGACCTTCAAGTGAGAGGCAGGTGGCCCCCTTCTCATGCTACTCTTCACATCAACCTCCTCGAGCTCAGAGCTGTGTATCTGGCACTGCAGGCTTTCCTGCCAAGAATCCGAGGCTCATCGGTGCTGGTCCGAACAGAATACGACCACCATGCACTACATCAACAAGCAAGGAGGGACTCGTTCTCATCTGCTGTCCAGGGAAGCTCAGAATACTTGGACCTTGTGCATTCAACATTCAGTGCACATCAGAGCAGAACACCTTCCAGGAGTGAGCAACACCACAGCAGACTCGCTAAGCAGGCTCAGCACATCTTCCCACAAGTGGGAGCTGAATCAGGGGAGGCTGGACGCGATATTCCTCAGATGGGGAAAAGCAAATCTGGACCTGTTTGCAGCGTCCCACAATGCAAAATGCCGGTTTCATGCAAGCTGGCATCACCAGCCAGGGTTGTGGGGAAATCCGATACCTATACTTCCGCGGGTCATCAGCAAGGTCAAATCGGAGCCATCTCAGATACTCCTCATTGCTCCAGCCTGGCCACGTCCGCCGTGGTACACAGAGCTTCTGTTGCTGTCCCCGTGTCCTCCCATCAGGTTAACACCGATTCCGGAGCTATTAACCATCAACCAGGGCCAAGTGAGGCATCCGGATCCCAAGTCTCTCAGATTATGTGCATGGCTCCTGAGTTCAATGAACTTGGCCATTTGAATATTCCTAGTGACTGCAAGACAGTTCTAGCTAAAGCGCGTGCTGATAGCACTAGTAAAACATACAAATTAAAATGGAAACGATTTTGCTTATGGTGTGCTTCTAATGGCATTCACCCGCTTACATCTGCTCAAAAGCAGGTTTTACCTTATCTTCTTCATCATGCACGCTCTGGTCTCGCCCATGCATCTATTAAAGTTCACTTGGCTGCTATCTCTAGATATAGGGGGTTATTACAACTTTGGAGGAGGTGTTAATCCGTCCCAAAAGTGACTGTAAAGTGACGGATATACCACCAGCCGTATTACGAGTTCCATAGGATATAATGGACTCGTAATACGGCTGGTGGTATATCCGTCACTTTACCGTCACTTTTGGGAGGGATTAACACCTCCTCCAAAGTTGTAATAACCCCCATAGACTGCTTTCTAAGGGGCCATCCTCTGGTCTCATAGGCTCATCAAGCAATTTGTGATGGGTGTGTTCCGGTCTTTTCTTCCAGTCAGAACACTGCCTCCAGCCTGGCAATTAAATAGAGTCCTGGGTCAGCTAATGAAGGAGCCTTTTGAGCCCATTCATAAATCGGACATCAAATACCTCACCTGGAAGGTAGCTCTTCTCTTGGCCTTAACATCTGCTTGTTGAGTCAGCGAGATTCAAGCATTTACCATCCAGGAACCCTTTCTGAAATTTGCTGGCGATAAAGTCAGCCTGCGAACAAACCATAAGTTTATCCCCAAGGTTCCATCAGACTTCCATATTAATGAGCCAGTGGTGCTAAAGGCTTTCTTTCCACAGCCTCAGACTGGAGCAGAAAGATCGCTTCATTCTCTTGATGTCAAAAGATGCCTTAAGTTTTTTTTGCAGCCAACGTCTTCGATCCGGAAATCAAATTAACTCTTTGTTGCATTTAGTGCGCCCGGAAGAGGGCATCCTGTCACTAAACAGACGATTTCTAGATGGATCTCAAGCACAATAGCCTTTTGCCATCAAAGGGCAGGTCGACCCCTGGACGCCAGAGTACGTGCACATTCCACCAGGGAAGTCTCTACATCCTGTGCGCTCTTCTGTCGAGCAGCGACGTGGAGAACGACACACACCTTCACGAAACATTACTGTCTGGATGCTGAGGCGCTCCGAGATGCAGCAGTGTGACCCACTCCTGTCCTGAGGCATTTGTTCCGAAAAGGTGAGCTGTTTGTTTTCCCACCATCCGCTTCTGCTATAGTATCACATTTTCTGTCCAATATTAACGTAGATCTTATGCATATAGATGTATGTTTGAGTGGGTTAGCTCTTATTGCTTTGCATTTACCTGTTCTAATGCAGATGATACCTCATTATATGATAAACAGTGTTTTACGAATACAGAAAATGTGCGGGTTACTGCTTGCTAGTCTTATTCAAGCATGTGAATCGATGAAAGATCCAATACTGGACTAGGAAATAAGTTACTTACCTGTAACTGTAGTTCTCCCGTATTGGAAGCTTTCATAGATTCACTTGCGACCCACCCGCCTCCCCAGGGGAGCTCAGCTTCCCTCTTTTCTCAGTGTTCTTCATCATTACAGCACTTATGCTCGGACAATCTGAGGGAAGGCAGCTCCTCACAGGAGGTTCTGAGGGGTGAGGCAATCTGATTGGTTCAAATTTGAGTTTGAGTCTATTTGACAAAATGACTGTGATGGGTTATTCCAGTGAGGCCTAGGTTATGTATTGTATATGTACATTTTCAGGCCTAGGTTGTACATTCCACCGGGGACTCCCATCTCGACGACAGGGAAGTATTCAAGCATGTGAATCTATGAAAGTTTCCAATACTGGAGAACTAAAGTTACAGGTAACTAACTGTTCGATGGCATCTGTCGCTGTAGATACACATGTTGTGCATAGCCCGCCATCTGGTGTTGGGTCGGAGTGTTACAAGTTGTTTTTCTTCAAAGAAGTCTTTCGAGTCACGGGACCGAGGGACTCCTCCTCCTTGTCTCCACTGCGCATGGGCGTCGACTCCATCTTCGATTGCTTTCTTTCCGCCATCGGGTTCGGACGTGTTCCTTTCGCTCCGGGTTTCGGAACGGAAAGTTAGCTAAATATCGGAAAAATTACGTTGGTATTGTTGCGTTCGGGATCGGCTTCAATAGAATCGACACCGAATCGAAGAGTGAAGAGCTCCGGTACCCTTCGGGGTAGTTTTCGATCCCCCGTCGGGGCCTGGTCGGCCCGACCGCGTGTAAAACAACGCTGATAGAACGGACCCCGTTCCGTTTCTGTCCTAAATGCCACAACAAATACCCGTATACAGACCAACATTTGGTCTGTAACCTGTGCCTGTCGCCTGAGCACAGTGAAGAGACTTGCGAGGCCTGTCGTGCGTTCCGGTCCCGAAAAACACTCCGTGACCATTGAGCCAGAAGACTGCAGATGGCGCCCACGCCGACAGCTCACCGAGAGTTCGAGGAACAAGAGGAAGAAGAAACCTTCTCGATCCATGAATCGGACTCCGAGGAATTCGACGACCAAAAAACTGTGAGTAAGACGTCGAAGCCAACACACAAGAAAAGTGACAAGGCCCAGGGGACGCCACTGCCACCAGGCCATGGCTCGACCCATAAATTCGGTGACCGACCGTCGGCACCGAAAAAGGCCGAAATAGTGCCGAGATCGTCCGACTCCGGTCGAGACACCGGCACGCAGCCTTCTCAGGACCGAGAAAGTGCTGCTGAAAAAGATCGACGCCGAGATAGCGGAGCCAAAACTGCTCGACGCAGAGACAGCGGCACCGAGGAAGATCGACACCGAGAGGGTTCGACTCCGAAAAAGAAGAAGGTCACCTCGGAGCCGAAAAAGAGTACAGACAGGGTTTCGGTGCCAAAACGACCCGCAACCGACCCAACTACCGGTTCCTATTCAGAGGAGCAATCACTGTCCTCTCAGATACGAAAGCATAGATTTGAGGAAGAGTTGCAATCCACCGAAGTGGACCACACTCAGAAACGTATTTTTATACAGGAAGGAACAGGGAAAATAAGCACCCTTCCCCCTATTAGGAGAAAAAGGAGACTGGAGTTTCAGTCAGACCAAGCACCACAAACAAAAATGGTGAAAAAGGTAACTCCGCCACCCTCTCCTCCACCTGTAACTAACGTTTCACCGGCACAAACTCCATCACATTCCCCGGCTCACACCACCATGAGCCAAGGTGACCAGGACCAAGACGCTTGGGACTTATACGACGCCCCAGTGTCGGACTACAGTCCAGAGGCGTATCCTACAAAGCCCTCACCACCGGAAGATAGCACAGCATATTCACAAGTAGTGGCTAGAGCAGCAGAGTACCACAACGTGTCCCTACACTCGGAACCAGTCGAGGATGACTTCTTATTCAACACCCTCTCCTCCACCCATAGCTCCTACCAAAGCCTGCCTATGCTCCCAGGAATGCTTCGGCACGCAAAGGAAATCTTCAAGGAGCCGGTCAAGAGTAGAGCAATAACACCAAGAGTGGAAAAGAAATATAAAGCACCTCCCACAGACCCTGTTTTCATCACCTCACAGCTGCCACCAGATTCCGTCGTAGTAGGAGCAGCTCGCAAGAGAGCCAACTCCCACACATCTGGGGATGCACCACCCCCAGATAAAGAGAGCCGCAAGTTCGATGCAGCCGGAAAGAGAGTCGCAGTACAAGCTGCAAACCAGTGGCGCATCGCTAACTCTCAAGCACTACTTGCGCGCTATGACAGAGCCCACTGGGACGAGATGCAACACCTCATTGAGCATCTACCCAAAGAGCTACAAAAAAGGGCGAAACAGGTGGTTGAGGAAGGACAGAACATATCTAATAATCAGATACGCTCCTCTATGGATGCAGCGGACACAGCTGCAAGAACAATTAACACATCTGTGACTATAAGAAGGCACGCATGGCTACGAACGTCTGGTTTTAAACCAGAGATACAGCAGGCAGTGCTCAATATGCCATTCAATGAGAAACAACTGTTCGGACCAGAAGTGGACACGGCAATTGAGAAACTCAAAAAGGACACTGACACTGCTAAAGCCATGGGCGCACTCTACTCCCCGCAGAGCAGAGGAACCTACAGCACCTTCCGCAAGACAACCTTTAGAGGGGGGTTTCGGGGTCAGGCCACACAAGCCAGCACCTCACAGACAACACCGTCCAGCTACCAGGGACAGTACAGGGGAGGCTTTCGGGGCCAATACAGAGGAGGGCAATTCCCTAGGAATAGGGGAAAATTTCAAAGCCCCAAAACCCCTACAACCAAACAGTGACTCACATGTCACTCACCCCCTCCACACAACACCAGTGGGGGGAAGAATAGGTCAATATTACCAAGCATGGGAGGAAATAACTACAGACACTTGGGTCTTAGCAATTATCCAACATGGTTATTGCATAGAATTCCTACAAATCCCTCCAAACATACCACCAAAAGCACAGAATTTATCAAAACAACATTCAGACCTTCTGGAAACAGAAGTTCAAGCATTATTGCAAAAGAACGCAATAGAACTAGTACCAAAGACACAAATAAACACAGGAGTTTATTCACTGTACTTCCTAATACCAAAAAAGGACAAAACACTGAGACCAATCCTAGACCTCAGAACACTAAACACCTACATCAAATCAGAACACTTTCACATGGTCACGCTACAAGAGGTGTTACCATTGCTAAAGCAACAGGACTACATGACAACCTTAGATCTCAGACGCGTATTTCCACATACCAATACATCAGTCGCACAGGAAATACCTCAGGTTTGTATTCAAAGGAATACATTACCAATTCAAAGTATTGCCGTTTGGTTTAACAACCGCACCAAGAGTCTTTACAAAATGTCTAGCAGTAGTGGCTGCACACATCAGAAGGCAGCAAATACACGTATTCCCGTATCTAGACGACTGGCTAATCAAGACCAACTCACTGACCAGGTGCTCACACCACACAAATCAGGTCATACAAAACCTCTACAAACTCGGTTTCACCATCAACTATGCAAAATCACACATTCTGCCGTGCAAAGTACAACAATACCTAGGAGCCATAATAGACACAACAAAAGGGTTAGCCACTCCAAGTCCACAAAGAATTCAAAATTTCAACAAAATCATACAACGCATGTATCCAACACAAAGAATACAGGCAAAAATGATATTACAACTCCTAGGCATGATGTCCTCATGCATAGCCATTGTCCCGAACGCAAGACTGGACATGAGGCCCTTACAACAGTGCCTAGCATCACAATGGTCACAAGCACAGGGTCACCTTCTAGATCTGGTGTTGATAGACCGCCAAACATACCTCTCGCTTCTATGGTGGAACAGTATAAATTTAAACAAAGGGCGGCCTTTCCAAGACCCAGTGCCACAATACGTAATAACAACAGATGCTTCCATGACGGGGTGGGGAGCACACCTCGATCAACACAGCATACAAGGACAATGGGACGTCCATCAAACAAAACTGCACATAAATCACCTAGAACTGCTAGCAGTTTTTCAAGCACTAAAAGTATTCCAACCAATCATAACTCACAAATACATTCTTGTCAAAACAGACAACATGACAACAATGTATTATCTAAACAAACAGGGGGGGACACACTCAACGCAGCTGAGCCTTCTAGCACAAAAGATATGGCGATGGGCAATTCACAACCACATTCGCCTAATAGCACAGTTTATTCCAGGGATCCAGAATCAACTTGCAGACAATCTCTCTCGAGATCACCAACAAGTCCACGAATGGGAAATTCACCCCCAAATTCTAAACACTTACTTCAAACTCTGGGGAACACCTCAAATAGACTTATTTGCAACAAAAGAGAACGCAAAATGCCAAAACTTCGCATCCAGATAGCCACACAGGCAGTCCCAAGGCAATGCCCTATGGATAAACTGGTCAGGGATATTTGCATACGCTTTTCCCCCTCTCCCTCTCCTTCCATATCTAGTAAACAAATTGAGTCAAAACAAACTCAAACTCATAATGATAGCACCAACATGGGCAAGGCAACCCTGGTACACAACACTGCTAGACCTATCAGTAGTACCCCACATCAAATTGCCCAACTGGCCAGATCTGTTAACACAACACATACAACAGATCAGGCATCCCGATCCAGCATCGCTGAATCTAGCAATCTGGCTCCTGAAATCCTAGAATTCGGACACTTAGACCTTACAGAAGAATGTATGGAAGTCATAAAGCAAGCTAGAAGACCATCCACTAGGCACTGCTATGCAAGCAAATGGAAAAGGTTTGTTTGCTACTGTCATCATAATCAAATCCAGCCATTACACGCATCTCCAAAGGATGTAGTGGGTTACTTGCTACACTTACAAAAATCAAACCTAGCTTTCTCTTCCATTAAAATACACCTTGCGGCAATATCTGCATACCTGCAGATTACCCATTCAACTTCACTATTTAGGATACCGGTCATTAAAGCATTTATGGAAGGCCTTAAAAGAATTATACCACCAAGGACACCACCCGTTCCTTCGTGGAACCTCAATGTTGTCTTAACAAGACTCATGGGTCCACCTTTTGAACCCATGCACTCTTGCGCAATACAGTTCCTAACCTGGAAAGTTGCATTTCTCATCGCCATCACATCTCTACGGAGAGTAAGCGAAATTCAAGCATTTACAATACAAGAACCTTTTATCCAAATACACAAAAATAAGGTAGTCCTAAGGACCAATCCTAAATTTTTACCAAAGGTTATTTCACCGTTCCACCTAAATCAAACTGTAGAACTACCAGTGTTCTTCCCACGGCCAGATTCCGTAGCTGAGAGGGCACTACATACATTAGATGTCAAAAGAGCACTAATGTACTACATTGACAGAACAAAAAACATCAGAAAGACTAAACAACTATTTATTGCATTCCAAAAACCTCATGCAGGAAACCCAATATCAAAACAAGGTATAGCCAGATGGATAGTTAAGTGCATCCAAATCTGCTACCTTAAAGCAAAAAGACAGCTGCCCATTACACCAAGGGCACACTCAACCAGAAAGAAAGGCGCTACCATGGCCTTTCTAGGAAATATTCTGATGCACGAAATATGTAAGGCGGCCACATGGTCTACGCCTCACACGTTCACCAAGCACTACTGTGTAGACGTGTTATCCGCACAACAAGCCACAGTAGGTCAAGCCGTGTTAAGAACCTTATTTCAAACTACTTCCACTCCTACAGGCTGAGCCACCGCTTTTGGGGAGATAACTGCTTACTAGTCTATGCACAGCATGTGTATCTGCAGCTACACATGCCATCGAACGGAAAATGTCACTTACCCAGTGTACATCTGTTCGTGGCATCAGTCGCTGAAGATTCACATGTGCCCACCCGCCTCCCCGGGAGCCTGTAGCCGTTCGGAAGTTAGCTTAAGCTTTGTACATTTGTAAATATATTATTTAAACCTTAAATAGGTACATACTTATTCACTCCATTGCATGGGCACTATTACTAACAAACAACTCCTACCTCACCCTCTGCGGGGAAAACAATCGAAGATGGAGTCGACGCCCATGCGCAATGGAGACAAAGAGGAGGAGTCCCTCGGTCCCGTGACTCGAAAGACTTCTTCGAAGAAAAACAACTTGTAACACTCCGACCTAACACCAGATGGCGGGCTATGCACAACATGTGAATCTTCAGCGACTGATGCCACGAACAGATGTACACTGGGTAAGTGACATTTTCATTATTTCTTCATCAGCATCCAGTAATGTACTGTGCATTACATCATACTTTCTGTTAACCACGCCTTAACACCTTCCATTACGTCCTTCCTGTTCAGAGTCCGCCTAGAACCAGGAGGTTTCTTGTGTGCACACCTTCAAGATGCTACACCCGCCTCTTTGTATACAGGGAGTAGCCACAGGTTAAGGTCCTAGCCTGAACGGACAGCTGCCGAAGGTGTCCACTTGCTTTGGGACAGTAAGAGGCACAGAAGGCAGTATTTGTCTCCTGTGCCACCAACCACCCATTTTGCTTGATTTTGTTGGGGGGGAGGGGGGGGATTTTTAGTCTGTCCGTTTATTAATCTTTCTATAAAAATGGGTATGTACTTTTGTTAATTGTGTTCTTTTACAAAATGTTGTAGCATCCTGCAGAAATAAAGAACTATTCCCCATTAAAAAAATAAAAACAGGAATGATTCCTATGATGGAAAACAAGGATTCCAAGTAAGCATCGTTTCCTTGTCTGTGAACCAGAAGGCTCCATGGTGGAATAAATGGCCACCGCTCCATGTGTGAGGTGCTGAGTTCAGTAGGCCCCTGGACTGTATGAAGGCATGTTCAAGTTGGAACGGTGATACTGACCATCTTCCCTCGAGCCCTGGCCCAGATTTCCACATAACCCATGGCTCCATGCAGCAGGTATGTCAGTGTTGAGCCGAGCCAGCCTGGTGAAGCTGGTGCGGAGCTGCTCAGGCCCCGATCTCCCTGCAGTGAGCCCCTGAACGAGATAACTTGCTTCTTGGCCAGCGCAGCACAGACAAAAGAACAATCACAACCACATGCAGCATTTCTCACCTCAAAAACATCATTACTGTGATGAGGAGTGGGCTCTTTATGTTTTTTTTTTTAATGATGGGCTTTTTCTTTGGGTCCGGCGATGATCCATCTTAGAAGATTTCCCATCCTCCTTCCCAGGCTGGTACTCCTTCTGCCCAGGCTGGTGGTCCTCCTCTGGCTCAGAGATATGCACTGGAGCAAAGCCGAGCAGTGCAACGCTGCACAAAGCAGCAGAGCCAACTGGAATGTGCTTGTGCTGTGCGCACACACTGCAGAGCTGTCACTGCACTGGAATGAGCAAGAGAATTAGCCTAGGCTTGTGTTCAGAATTTGGATTCTGCACACCTTCCCTCAGGAGTGCACAAGGTGGGGTTCATTACTCTCTGCTAACGGAGGACAAAAAAACCTGTTAACGATTAGATGTTGCACAAATGAAGACCCTGGCTACCCATTCCCCCGCCTACTGAGCTAACAAAAAGGCCCAACACACTTCCCCCCTGATGTTTTCTTTCTTCTTTTCCCACAGAAATTCAGAGCAGCAAAAAGTCTAGCGCAGCCCGAGTCAAACTTGTGCCCTCAGGACCCTGGAGTTACCCTGGAGGGTGACCAGAGCCTGGAGCATGCCAGCCAGGATCCAGGCGAGACTGAGCCCTGGCCCCCCAGGACCTGCAGCGCCCTCATAGAGGATGGCGAAGATATGGTTGGGACACCAGCCCCTGCACTAAACTGCGAGACGGAGCGTGACCATGAGGTAGAAGTAAAGGAGGAAGGCGTAGAAGCCCATGAGAGCGGGGATGGTACCTTGGAGGAAGGTGAAGCATCTGCTATAACAGAAGACCTGTCACCATCTGTCCGCAGACGCTCATGCAGGCGCAAAAACAGATAAAAAAAATACTCAGAAGGCCTTTACTAAAACATGCTAAATAAAAATATTTTCTTTAGTCAACAATGAGCTGGTAGGTTGTACTGGCATGTGGTTTTATTTCAAAGTAGTAATAAAATTGTTTTGAGAATATTCAATGTGTTTTTGTAGCTCATCTCTATACATTGAATTAACAAAGCGAACACTGTAGGAAGAACGCCTCACGTAGGAAATCCAACAGTCAGTCATCACAGCTTCTGTCCTTGGCACCACAGCAGGAGGTGGACTGGCATGCGAGTAGATGTCTCCAAGGTGGACAGTAAGTAGCCATCCTTCCTACTCAGAGGTGCCGCATTCCTGTCATTTACCTCTAATGGGAGGAACAGTGAACTCATAGGTTAGAAGCTACCAGAATAGGTTGTGAAAGGACAATTCTGGCTCTTGTGCGATAAGTGATGGCAAGTGGCACTGCAGGTCATAGGTCCAAGAGTTCAGCAGCAGCTTTGGATTATCCATTAGTGGGGCATGAGACGTAGAAGAGTCACAGTGCCGCTAGATCATGTCAGAAGAAGCAATCTAGCGAGGAACAGTAGCGACAGCTCTCCCATGATTCAGGTTGATGCAAGGCAGAGTATCTCGAACAATAGAGGGGGCAATACACACCAACAGTAGTAAAGACTTTTTTTGTTTTCATAATATTCCACACCGATTCAAAAAGACACACGTTTGATGCCCCTCGCTCGAGTTCCTCCAAAGGCTTCCAGAACATTTCACGTTGGTCCGACTAGTCAGTGCACCCTACAGCAGCTGCCGACGGCCAGCCTGGCAGAGTTAGTCCTAGGGGGCCACCACTGACTAGGTAACAGGTGGAAGACCACAGCACAGTGACATGCCAATCGTTTCCCATAGATGTCTATTGCACAAGACCCCAGCTTCAGGTAGATCTACTAATGCTAGTGCCAGGAACACACTCCAAGGTGGATTTTCTGCTAAGGAAGAAGAGAGCACATCAAGCCTGTTTATTGTCATGTGAGAGCACTGCTCGGGTGCCGCTCTGCTCTTGAAACTCTCGGCGAGCCTCTCTGTTGAGCTCCAGCAGCTCCCTTAGCTGCTCATGCAGATGGTCGTTCCTCTCCTCCAGATGGTCCAAGCAAGAGTTAATCTGATCCAGCATTGAGTTTATTGAGTCATACTCTAGAGAGAGAGAGAGAGACCACTAATTAACACCTTACAAAAAAATGCACAGACAGCAATTTCCCTTCTGCAGAGCCTTAAGCCTGTATTTACTCTTCTTCCCTGATGTAAGAGAAGTTGCGAATTATTTCACTTTGTAATATAGTTTTCTCTTCACTTCCTTTGCATTAGTACTTATCTTACGTTCCACAGAGAGCCAGACCTCTCAAAGGTGCAACACTTTGAAGTCATTTTCTTTCTTTCCACTGCTGTAGATCACATGGGCTCACTGGCATTTTCAGTTTGATGATACCGAAGAGTGATTTCTACCTGGGTGTGCATGGCAGCAAGCCTTCTTTTGTATCTAGTACGGGGTAATGATCTACACATATGCGCTACTATTGTTATTTCTCTGTCATTTTTGGTTTTGATTTGAGGTACAGCCATGTTTGAGACCGACTCCTCCAACAGATGTATTTTTTCCTACCCTCTGAAGCCCACACTTAATTACAGCACGTGTAAATGTTTGAGAGTAGCAAATGCAGGATCAGGGTTTAAAGGGACATTCCTGCTACTTTCTGTAATTATGTAATAAATACACCCCTTCCACCTTTTTTTCCAGTTCTACAGAGGAAATACGAACTAGATTGGGAGAGAATAATATTAACATGAATATAAAACCTGGGGTGAGGAGAAGGAGGATTACACTCAAAATCAACTCTTTTGGATTTCGTTTTTTTGTTAAGTAAAATTAATTTTCTCCTGCCACAAGGACAGGGCTACAAACCAAAACTCAATGAAAACCTCTTAGATAAAGTTATTCTCCCTGCAATGTGTTCTTGAAAGTTCTACGTATTGAATTGCCTGTTTCTGGGGACATGTTCCACCCCAATCCCTGTCAGCATCTGCTTTGTTTTTTTGTCGTTGTATATGATCAGCTGCAGTCCGGGAGGTGTGGCTCTCTGTAGGTACAGAATGGGTTGAACTGTGCTCTCTCCTCTTGGGCTTAGTGAGACCCTCTAGTACCCATCAGTGATCCGTTCACCGGGTAGCCAGTTCTGAGATCTTTTACATAAGAAAGCAAAACGAAGACTAGCTGCAGTAAGGTGGATGGCTGCTGAAACAGACAGGGGTTCCCTACTTGGTCCAGAACAGCGAGTGCCCCTGCCTGAGTACACGATAGTGAGTGTCTGGTTAGTTATGGGATGTACTTTTTTTCCTTGCTTCTTCACACCGGATATCATTCATGCGTGGAAACAAACAGACCCAGAGCTTGGTTCTGCACATTAAGTGTTCCCTCCTTTTCTGAGCATGACTACCTTCAGCTCAGCAGCCTCTGGAGGACCGACTGATGACAGCAACTGATTAAACCTCCAGGATGGGTTTTTAGGTCGAGCTTAGACAGTGCTGTCGCTCAGCGACCTGTTGTAAATTGTTTGTGAGGTTCAGCTCCACCCAGTCATTGTGATTTGTGTGTGCCAGTGTCCTTTAAAAATCGTTGCTTTCAACTGGGTAATCTTACCCTTTGTCCCAACAAGGTTGCTGTTCATTGAATTGCCCACCACTGGGAACAACAATGTTGGGTTTAGGAAGATTCAGTTCATCTTTTACTAGTGTATGAGGCCTCTGCCAACTTGGGTATTTTTTTTTAAATGTACCACTAAATTGGCGCAAGGGAAAAAAACTCAAGTGTTATTTTCAAGAGCTTGACTAAATCTAATTTCCTTGTCGTGCCGTGGGAGTGCTTCAGCTGTAAAGCATGCACGATGATCTGGCCCTTGTGTGCAGAGCTGCCATATTCTTTCGCTTTATTCAAATGGATGCTTCACCATTTTGCAACAGGAACAATGGAAAGGATGTGGCGAAACGGCCTCAGCTGCCGACTATGAAGCTAGGGACCCAGGTTTGAGCTTCGGTGCCAGCTCAACATCCTGTGATTATGGGGAAATCACGTAATCTTCCCGTGCCTACCAAAAACAGAAAGCACTAAAAATACCTTCATGTTGAGTTTGTGCTGTTTAAAAATGCAGAAAAAAAATACAGCTAACAGAGGAGCTGCGTGTAGGGCGTCTGGAAGTAGTTCCGAGCTGCGCAGTCTATGCATGGCTGAATCAGCCCGGTGGCCCTTCATTGGCCATGATAGTACTGGGACTGGTTCCAGTTGAATCTTACTTCTCCTGACCCTCTCGCCTCTTTCTTCGACCCTCCCTCTTCTCTACTTTCGCACGATCTTGCCAGCCTGTTTTTCTGCTCCCTCACACTCCGTTATTCTGTTTCTGCCACAGTGTGCTTCTTACTCTCTCCCGCCATGCTCCGGTCTTATTTCATTTTTATGGCGGGTTTGAAGATTTTGCCCCCCTCACTCTGCCACCAGTTCTGAGCTCCTCTGTTTGACACTCTTCCCCCTCCTCCCTCCACAACCGCTCGTCACTCCTGCCTAGATTTTGTGAGCCAGGAATAATGCTGGAGTGCGGATTGCCTCCTCTGCACACATGGCACTAACTGCTCGGAATCGCATATACTTGCAAAGTGGCATCAGGCTGGGCTCTTAACCCACCCGGCAACAGCCGCCTTATCCTTGAGAGTGACCCAGAAGAGGGCATCTGTGGAACTCTAAGTCCTAAGGGAAGTGGGTTACTAGTGATCCATGTCATTGCTTACATACGTGAGAACCTCACACTTCTTTGCTTTGATGATAGTTATCATGGTTAGGAAAACACTGATGGGTGGATTGCTGGACTTAACCTCAGTCACTGGTAATTACTGGTTTGTCATCCAGACAGAGGCCAGACGCAGCTCTGCCTTGCTCCAGCAGATCAGTCAGGTTCAAGTGCCACATTCTAGAGGGAATACAAGCAACCCCTTCTCGGTTTGGCCATTTTGACCACAGATTAGTGTATTGTGTTTTTTGTAAAATGGGGCTTTAGTCTTTATGGATCCATCTCAGATGATGTGCCTTCAGATTACAAAACCTGTATTTTTGTGCAATTTACATACATTGTTATGTACTCAATGCTTCCCTACCATCCATATTCTCTATTACGTAATCATATAGTCTTTGCTAACCGGGTTATATACTCTGACAGGTGCATCTCAGTCGATTTTGGATGCTTCTGTACATTGGCAAAATCCACTGTGAAGAACTTGCACTGCTGCCTGTACTGTATGCTGTGTGTGAGGGAAGCTTGCACTGCCGCCTGTACTGTATGCTGTGTGTGAGGGAAGCTTGCACTGCCGCCTGTACTGTATGCTGTGTGTGAGGGAAGCTTGCACTGCTGCCTGTACTGTACGCTGTGTGTGAGGGAAGCTTGCACTGCCGCCTGTACTGTATGCTGTGTGTGAGGGAAGCATGCACTGCTGCTGTGTGTGAGGGAGCATGCACTGCTACCTGTGTTGTGAGTGAGGTAAGCTTACACGGCTACTGCCTGTGCTGTATCTGCTCTGTGTGTGAGTGAATCTTTTACTGTTGCCTGTACTGTACTGCTGTGTGTGAGGGAAGCTTGCACTACTGCTGGGCTGTATCTACTGTGTGTGAGGGAAGCTTGCATTGCTGCTGTATCTGCTGTGTGTGAGGGAAGCTTACACTGCTGCTGCACCTGCTCTTTGTGTGAGGAACGCTTGCACTGCTGCTGTATCTGCTGTGAGTGAATCTTGCACTGCCGCCTGTACTGTATTGCTGTGTGTGAGGGAAGCTTGTACTGTACCTTTTCAGTGAGGTAAGCTTGCACTGCTGTATCTGCTGTGTGTGAGGGAAGCTTCCACTGCTGCCTGCACTGTATCTGTTCATTGTGTAAGGAAAGCTTGCATTGTACATATCTGAGAGGGAAGTTTGCACTACTGCTGGGCTGTATCTACTGTGTGTGAGGGAAACTTACACTGCTGCTGCCTGTGCTGACCTGCTTTGTGTGAGGAACGCTTGCACTGCTGCTGTGAGTGAAGCTTGCACTGCTGCCTGTACTGTATGCTGTGTGTGAGGGAAGCATGCACTGCTACCTGTGTTGTGAGTGAGGTAAGCTTACACGGCTACTGCCTGTGCTGTATCTGCTCTGTGTGTGAGTGAATCTTTTACTGTTGCCTGTACTGTACTGCTGTGTGTGAGGGAAGCTTGCATTGCTGCTGTATCTGCTGTGTGTGAGGGAAGCTTACACTGCTGCTGCCTGTGCTGTACCGGCTCTTTGTGTGAGGAACGCTTGCACTGCTGCTTTATCTGCTGTGAGTGAATTTTGCACTGCCGCCTGTACTGTATGCTGTGTGTAAGGGAAGCTTGCACTGCTGCCTGTACTGTATGCTGTGTGTGAGGGAAGCTTGCACTGCTGCTGTGTGTGAGGGAAGCTTGCACTGCTACCTGTGTTGTGAGTGAGGTAAGCTTACACGGCTACTGCCTGTGCTGTATCTGCTCTGTGAGTGAATCTTTTACTGTTGCCTGTACTGTACTGCTGTGTGTGAGGGAAGCTTGCACTGCTGCTGTGTGTGAGGGAGCATGCACTGCTACCTGTGTTGTGAGTGAGGTAAGCTTACACTGCTCCTGCCTGTGCTGTATCTGCTCTGTGTGTGAGTGAATCTTTTACTGTTGCCTTTACTGTACTGCTGTGTGTGAGGGAAGCTTGCACTACTGCTGGGCTGTATCTACTGTGTGTGAGGGAAGCTTGCATTGCTGCTGTATCTGCTGTGTGTGAGGGAAGCTTACACTGCTGCCTGTACTGTATGCTGTGTGTGAGGGAAGCATGCACTGCTGCCTGTACTGTATGCTGTGTGTGACGGAAGCTTGCACTGCCGCCTGTACTGTATGCTGTGTGTGAGGGAAGCTTTCATTATACCTTCTCTGCATAATTCCACAAGTAACACTCAAAATCCAAACCACAAATTTCCACCCCACACCACATTTATCCCCCACACTCCAAACCAAAACACAAAAATACAAGCATTTGCAATGTAATAGGTCTCACATTTGCTTGAGTTAGAGCTAATAGCGTTATTAATAACTGGACTTTCTTGTCACATAAATTGGTCAACGCTGCCTCATAATTTGGTCTTTTCTTGCCATATAGTTCCAGTGGCCCTGCAATTAACTAAAGCACTTCCATTTACGTTCTTCCTCTATCTGCAGCAAAAAATGAAAATATTGCCATTTAGCATCCTAATTTAAATCTGTCAGGCTTATTCTAATAGAATACCACTCTCCCCATCTCACCATCCGAGCTGCTGGCTGACACAATTCTCATAACAAGACAGCCACGGAGGAATGAGAGAAATAAACTAGAAGAGTCACCCAAACACATCAAGAGTGTTCAAACAGTCCTAGTGTAATAAGGATGTTAAGTTGGCCTGAATCATGGGCAAAATTGAGAGATTAAACATATACGATTTTCATATAAACCCAATAAAATCATTTTTCAGAAATAAATTTTTGGCATTAGACTGTAACTAGAAATTAAGCACTGAGAGCTAAAGGGGTTAAAAGTGTCTGTACATATATTAAGAATGCTCAAGGTGGCTTAAGAATAATGGCGCCTCAGTATTCACATTGAACTGTAACAGCCCTGCATTGCGAGGAAAGCGTTAGGCACTTGCACGTGATTATTTGAAAATTAAGCACTGCGCTAAAGGGGGTTAAAAGTGGCTGTACATGTATTCACAATGCCCGAGATGGCTTTAGAATAATGCTGCCTCAGTATTCACATTGAAATGGAATGCTTTAGGCACCGGCACGTGATTGTTTACAAATTAAGCACTGCGAGCTAAAGGGGTTAAATGTGGCTGTACATACATTACAAATATAGACAGAAGGTGGAAGAAGAGAGAAGACGGCAGGAGGCGTGAGAAGATAAAGGACCTGAGAAGACGGCATGCAGTGAAGAGGACAGCATGCAGTGAAGAGGACAGCAAAGACAGAAGATGGCATGCAGTGACGAGGACAGCAAAGACAGAAGATGGCATGCAGTGACGAGGACAGCAAAGACAGAAGATGGCATGCAGTGATGAGGACAGCAAAGACAGAAGACGGCATGCAGTGACGAGGACAGCAAAGACAGAAGATGGCATGCAGTGACGAGGACAGCAAAGACAGAAGACGGCATGCAGTGACGAGGACAGCATGCAGTGAAGAGGACAGCAAAGACAGAAGATGGCATGCAGTGACGAGGACAGCATGCAGTGAAGAGGACAGCAAAGACAGAAGATGGCATGCAGTGACGAGGACAGCAAAGACAGAAGATGGCATGCAGTGACGAGGACAGCAAAGACAGAAGAAGGCATGCAGTGACGAGGACAGCAAAGACAGAAGATGGCATGCAGTGACGAGGACAGCAAAGACAGAAGACGGCATGCAGTGACGAGGACAGCAAAGACAGAAGACGGCATGCAGTGACGAGGACAGCATGCAGTGAAGAGGACAGCAAAGACAGAAGATGGCATGCAGTGACGAGGACAGCAAAGACAGAAGACGGCATGCAGTGACGAGGACAGCATGCAGTGACGAGGACAGCAAAGACAGAAGATGGCATGCAGTGACGAGGACAGCAAAGACAGCAAAGACAGAAGACGGCATGCAGTGAAGAGGACAGCAAAGACAGAAGATGGCATGCAGTGACGAGGACAGCATGCAGTGACGAGGACAGCAAAGACAGAAGATGGCATGCAGTGACGAGGACAGCATGCAATGACGAGGACAGCAAAGACAGAAGACGGCATGCAGTGACGAGGACAGCATGCAGTGACGAGGACAGCAAAGACAGAAGATGGCATGCAGTGAAGAGGACAGCAAAGACAGAAGATGGCATGCAGTGACGAGGACAGCAAAGACAGAAGAGGGCAATCAGTGACGAGGACAGCAAAGACAGAAGATGGCATGCAGTGAAGAGGACAGCATGCAGTGACGAGGACAGCAAAGACAGAAGACGGCATGCAGTGACGAGGACAGCAAAGACAGAAGACGGCATGCAGTGACGAGGACAGCAAAGACAGCATGCAGTGACGAGGACAGCAAAGACAGAAGACGGCATGCAGTGACGAGGACAGCATGCAGTGACGAGGACAGCAAAGACAGAAGATGGCATGCAGTGAAGCAAAGACAGAAGATGGCATGCAGTGACGAGGACAGCATGCAGTGAAGAGGACAGCAAAGACAGAAGATGGCATGCAGTGACGAGGACAGCATGCAGTGACGAGGACAGCAAAGACAGAAGATGGCATGCAGTGAAGAGGACAGCATGCAGTGACGAGGACAGCAAAGACAGAAGACGGCATGCAGTGAAGAGGACAGCAAAGACAGAAGACGGCATGCAGTGACGAGGACAGCATGCAGTGACGAGGACAGCAAAGACAGAAGATGGCATGCAGTGAAGAGGACAGCATGCAGTGACGAGGACAGCAAAGACAGAAGACGGCATGCAGTGAAGAGGACAGCAAAGACAGAAGACGGCATGCAGTGACGAGGACAGCATGCAGTGACGAGGACAGCAAAGACAGAAGATGGCATGCAGTGAAGAGGACAGCATGCAGTGACGAGGACAGCAAAGACAGAAGATGGCATGCAGTGACGAGGACAGCATGCAGTGAAGAGGACAGCAAAGACAGAAGATGGCATGCAGTGAAGAGGACAGCAAAGACAGAAGATGGCATGCAGTGACGAGGACAGCATGCAGTGACGAGGACAGCAAAGACAGAAGATGGCATGCAGTGAAGAGGACAGCATGCAGTGACGAGGACAGCAAAGACAGAAGACGGCATGCAGTGAAGAGGACAGCAAAGACAGAAGACGGCATGCAGTGACGAGGACAGCATGCAGTGACGAGGACAGCAAAGACAGAAGATGGCATGCAGTGAAGAGGACAGCATGCAGTGACGAGGACAGCAAAGACAGAAGACGGCATGCAGTGAAGAGGACAGCAAAGACAGAAGACGGCATGCAGTGACGAGGACAGCATGCAGTGACGAGGACAGCAAAGACAGAAGATGGCATGCAGTGAAGAGGACAGCATGCAGTGAAGAGGACAGCAAAGACAGAAGACGGCATGCAGTGAAGAAAAAAGAAGGCGGACGGCAACGAAGAAAGAAGACCGAGAAGAAGGCATGAAAGAAAGAAGACATTAGCGAAGTAAGAAGACTGTATGCTGGATTAAAAAAAAAAAAAGACATCAACGAAGAAAGAAGACAGAAGACGGAAGCAAAGAAATAAGACGTCAGAGAAGAAAGAAGACGGCATGCAAGAAGCAAAAAGAAGTACCAACAGCGTCGCAGCCGGTGGGAAGGACACTGCCCAGTGTCCACCATGAAGTGATGGAAGAACACTGGGCCCCAAGGAAAGTCTACGGTAATATCGGCAAAGACCACGACAGGAGTGGCGCGAATACGACGTGCTGGCCAATCAAAAGCAAGTAAATCAGAGCGACGTTGGAGTAAGCCAATGGTAAGTAAGGGGCTGGTTCCAAGCCCCTTTTAAGTTTTTTTTTTTTTATTACTAACACAGGATTTTGCAAGCATGCCCGTATGCAGGCAATAGCTAAAAAGGTGGTGGAACTTTTTTTTTCTTTCTCTCAGCTCAGTGTGGTATACGAGTGACGTTGTCTCGTAGATACCTGAAAATATTTGCTTATCAGTCACAGGTAAAGTCTTATACTCAAGGGTCCAGGCATTAATTACGTCTCTGCTCTCCTGGCATGAACGTCTGCAAATAGAGCATGTACCGTAAGGCCTCACCACATAGCCATAAACTCAGAGGAAGTTAACCTGACAGCCTCACTTCAGTAAGTACTGGTACTTTGAAGAACACATCAAGAATGAAAAGTAAAACAACTTCAATATGGCCCTGATGGGCAGGCACTGGATCTTTGGTGGGTGACCCAGCCGCACGGGGAAGGACATGAGCCCCAGAAAGCTGTTGTGACGCTTACTATAAGCACGGCACATACTCCTTCAGAGGTAGCCAAGGAAATCAGGTTTAGAAAAAAAAATATTCAAACTTATTCTGAAAGGGCCATGTCCAGGTGTGTTTCTACAGTACAGAGTTCATAAAGCAGACATGATGGGATGACATCTCCTAAAAGTAAAGCTTGAAATCCCTTGTTCTTTGTATAGAGCTGGAAGGCGCCCGGGTTAAAAGACTTGGATAACCTGCATGCATTTCTGTGGCCAATGCTTGCTCAGTGCTGTAATGTAACCAATAACTAGATGGAGAGTGAAGAAAGATGAATGTTTACCCCCCCAATTTGAAGCATACACTTATGTCCAGTACATAAGCAACTTTAAAACCACAACACACAAAGTCTGACCAACTGGAGCATGATGAACTACAAAACGAGTGCACAATGAAAAATTGCTGTGTTTTCCTGGGAAAAATAAACAATATTACGAAATAATATGTGAAAAGTTATGGGGCAGAATGGACAACATTTAACAATATTAATGTGTGTGCAGAAAATTAAACTAATCAAGAAATATAAATTGTTAACTGCAATGATGGTTGAATATCCTGTTTGTTTTAGACCAGTGGTTCCCAACCTGTGGTCTGGAGACCCCTGGGGGTCCGCGACTGATTAGAAAATTAAATATTATTAACAGATTAGGTCCCCAGCTTTCAGTAATGACTCAAAGGGGGGGGGTCCTCGGATTCCAATAATGATGCAGTGGGGGTCCACAGAAGTCAAAAGGTTGGGAACCACTGTTATAGACAGTACACAAGAATATCAAAATTATAGATTTAAATGCATTGATCGAAAAAGACACAAAAGTGCAGCTTGTCATGCGTTTGACATGAAATAGCCATAACGCATGGTAGGGGCAATTTATTCTGAAAAGTGCGTCAGTAACCGCATTGAGCAGTAGGAAATGGGCAGTTTCACGGACTCTATACAGCAATTAATACAGTCACAGACAACATACAAAGACAAAAGCTGCTGGCAAATGTGATGTGCCTGGGCATGTACAACAGGATGTAGCGATACCAATGCGTTGCCTGGCAGTGATTCCCACGGCCTGCAACTCTTTGGAGAAACTGTAGAAAGCCAAGAGCGGTGCATATAGCCACACAGGAGCACTGTAACATGTGGAAACATGTATGTGAATATATATTTCCATATGTCCGTAAACCAGTGGGCACATTGTTACCTATTGAGTTAGGCACTTAGCATCAAAGGTTTACTTCACTCCAATGCACACTTATTGACAGCACAGGTACAAATTGTAAAAACAAGCACTTGCAATGCAATAGCTCTTGCATTTTCTTAGGTTACAGCTATTGGTATTGTAAATTCGTAACTGGACTTTTCTGGCCACATAAATTGGGTCAACCCTGCCTCATAATGTTGTCTTTTCCTGCCATATAATTCCAGTGGCCCAGCATTTAACTAAAGCACTTATATTTACCCTTTTCCTCTATCTTAAAACATATATGTAGGGAAATGCTTTCCTTGGCATGGTAACCCCCTGACTTTTTGCCTTTTGTTGATGCTAGTTATGATTAAAAGTGTGCTAGGACCCTGCTAACCAGGCCCCAGCACCAGTGTTCTTTCCCTAACTGCACCTTTGTTCCCACCATTGGCACTACCCTGGCACCCAGATAAGTCCCTTGTAAATGGTACCAAGGGCCCTGTTGACCTCAGAGTGACATGCCCACCTCTCACTGCCTGTGGCATAGGTAAGTCACCCCTCTAGCAGGCCTTACAGCCCAAAGGCAGGGTGCACTATACCACAGGTGAGAGCATATGTGCATGAGCACTATGCCCCTACAGTATCTAAGCAAAACCTTAGACATGGTAAGTGCAGGGTAGCCATAAAGAGTGTATGGTCTGGGCATTTGTCAAACATGAACTCCACAGTACCATAATGGCTAAACTGAAATCTGGGAAGTTTGGTATCAAACTTCGTAGCACAATAAATACACACTGATGCCAGTGTGGGATTTATTGCAAAATACACCCAGAGGGCGTCTTAGAGATGCCCCCTGAATACCAGTCAGACTCCTAGTGCTAGGCTGACCAGTTTCTGCCAGCCTGCCACAACCAGATGAGTTTCTGGCCACATGGAGTAAGTGCCTTTGTCACTCTGTGGCCAGGAACAAAGCCTGCACTGGGTGGAGGTGCTTCTCACCTCCCCCTGCAGGAACTGTAACACCTGGAGGTGAGCCTCAAAGGCTCATGCCTTTTGTTACATCACCACAGGGCATCCCAGCTAGTGGAGATGCCCCAAGGAAGGAGAGGATAATCAGAAAAACAAAGAGGAGCCACCCACCAGTCAGGACAGCCCCTAAGGTGTCCTGAGCTGAGGTGACTCCTGCCTTTAGAAATCCTCAATCTTGAGATTGGAGAATTCCCCCCATTAGGAATAGGGATGTGCCCCCCTCCCCTCAGGGAGGAGGCACAAAGAGGGTGTAGCCACCCTCCAGGAGAGCAGCCCTTGGCTACTGCCCCCTTAACCTAAACACACCCCTAAAGTTCGTATTTAGGGGCGACCCTGAATCCAGGAAATCAGATTCCTGCAACCTCCACAAAGAAGAAGGACTGCTGACCTGAAAGCCCCGCAGAGACGACGGAGACAACTGACTTGGCCCCAGCCCTACCGGCCTGTCTCCAGACTCAAAGAACCTGCACCGCGACGCATCCGACAGGGACCAGCGACCTCAGAGGACTGCCCTGAACCTGAAGAACCAAGAAACTCCTGAGACCAGCGGCAGAGTTCAAAAACTGCAACATCTTTGCAACTTTAAAGCAACTTTTAAAGAACTCTCTCTTCCCGCCGGAAGCGTGAGACTTCTCACTCTGCACCCGACGCCCCTGGCTCAAGCTCCAGAGAGGACTCCTAGACGACTGACTACGTGAGTAACCTGAGTCGACCCCCCTGCACCCGCACAGCAACACCTGCAGAGAGGATCCAGAGGCTCCCCCTGACCGCGACTGCCTGGTAACAAGGAACCTCACGCCTGGACCAAGCGCTGCACCTGCAGCCCCCAGGACTGAGAGGAACCACCCACCAGTGCAGGAGTGACCAGCAGGCAGCCCTCTTCCTAGCTCAGTCGGTGGCTGGCCGAAGAAGCCCCCCTGTGCCCTCCCTGGCTCCATCGCCTAAGTGACCCCCAGGTCCCTCCATTGCTTTCAATAGCAAACCCGACGCCTACTTTGCACACCCCACCAGGCCGCCCCGTGGGTGTGTTTTGTGTGCCTGTTTGTGTCCCCCCCCAGTGCTCTACAAAACCCCCCTGGTCTGCTGCCCAAGGATGCAGGTACTTATCTGCCAGCAGACCGGAACCGGAGCACCCCTGTTCTCCATAAGTGCCTATGTGTTTTGGGCCCTCCTTTGACCTCTGCACCTGACCGGCCCTGTGTTGCTGGGGCAGTGACTTTGGGGTTGCCTTGAACCCCCAAACGGTGGGCTGCCTATGCCCAGGAGACGGACTGTGTAAGTGCTTTACTTACCTGCAAAACCTAACCAAACTTAACCTCCCCCAGGAACTGTTAATTTTTGCACAGTGTCTACTTTTAAAATAGCTTATTGCCATTTTAACCAAAACTGTGTGTACTATTGCTTTGAATCAAAGTTCTATACTTACCTGTGTGAAATACCTTGCATTTTATGTACTTACCGGAAATCTTGAATCTTGTGGTTCTAAAATAAATTAAGAAAATATATTTTTCTATATAAAAACTATAGGCCTGGAGTTAAGTCTTTGAGTGTGTGTTCCTCATTTATTGCCTGTGTGTGTACAACAAATGCTTAACACTACCCTCTGATAAGCCTACTGCTCGACCACACTACCACAAAATAGAGCATTAGAATTATCTCTTTTTGCCACTATCTTACCTCTAAGGAGAACGCTTGGACTCTGTGCACACTATCTCTTACTTTGAGATAGTATATACAGAGCCAACTTCCTACAATATACAATTATCATATAAACCTTTATCAGACATAAACTTTTGGCATTAGAGTGTAATGCTCAAAACTCCATATTAAAAATATCATTTGAGACAGATTGGAGGGTGAAAGGAAAGAGGGAGTCGGGAGCAAAGATGGAGAGGACAAGTGGCGTAGTAACAGTGTCGTGGGCCCTCGAGTAATAAAAGGAAAATGGTTGATTGGACTTTCAGCGTTAATTTGAGTTGAGTGAGGTCCAGATGTCTCTGGGACCCGGTGCCACTGCACTTCTTGCTCCATTGATAACTAGGCCTCAGGAGAGAAAGCAGATGGGACAGAAAAAGAGAAGCAAAAGGAATACAGCAGACAAAAGGAAGAAAGAGAAGGGGTTGCAAAGAAATATAAGAAAGAAGGGACAGAAAGAACAAGAAAATGAAAACAGAACTAAGAAGAAATAGAACAAACGTGCGAGACAAAAGAAAAAAGGGAAGGAAGCCAGCGAACGAAAAAGAGGAAAAAATAATGAAGGAGGTGAGAAAAGAAAGGGAAAAATGAACATTAGAGGAAAAAAAGAGCTGGTGAGAGAAACAAGCAGCGAAAGAACCAGGGCATGTATGTAGTGACACGTTTCCCCTCAGACACAGAGTGGGAAAACCACTTTGACACTTTGTGTACCGACAAGTAACTTGTGGCTTCCACATAGAGACAGGAAAAAGAGGGATTCATAGTAGAATGAGAATTGACAGATGAAGATAATAAATACACCAGAAAATGAAGGAAGAAAGATCTAGGAAAAAAAAACCTGAAAGGACGCATACTGAGTCAAAGGAAAGAGCAAATAAAAAAAATTAAAAAAGAATGAAGGGAAGAGAAAAAATTGTGAAAGAATGAATGCCTTATGAAGGAAAAAAAGAGAGGAACGAAACCAGGAAAGAAATAACGAAGTGTTTGCAAGGTTAAAGGAAGAGGGAGGAAGAGGGAAATTAAAAAAAAGGGAGAGTAGTAGAAATAAACAGTTGAAAGAAAGAGCAAAACTTAACATGTAGACTTCAAGAGCTGGAAAGAGAACATTGAAAGTAAACAGAGTAAAAGAAAGAACGGAGTGAGATAGGTGAAACAGACCCTCCCAAAAAAAAAAGATAGCAGCTAAGACTAGATTTAATTGGCTCCACCATGTCCTCAAACATAAGTCAGAGTGTGGAACAGCAGGGGGTGCATTAGCAGAGTTGTATGTGAACCCCAATACAGCAATATTGGGGCACTTCAGATCAGGATTGGGGGTATAGACAGAGCTGTGTCCCGGCCCAGTGCTGGAATGACAGAAAGGCAGCGGGTGAGGAATGAGAAACGGAGCGACGTGTAATTCCTGGTATTGGAACAATGGGGCGCTGCAGGTTAGGGTTGAGGTGCACTGACAGAGCTGTATGTGGGCTGCAGTACTGGAATAGTAACGGCCACACAAAGTCAGAAGTGAGGTGTGTTAATGGAGCTATGTGTGGAACCTAGTACTGGTGTGCCAGTGCTGCCTGGAGGTGCCCTGGTGAAGCTGCGAGTGGGCCCCAGCATGGGAGTGGCACTGCCTCTGATCCACAGAAGTGAGGAGTCCTGAAGGGCGTGTGTGAGCCTCAGTACTGAGAAGAAATTAGCACTGAATGTAAGAAGTGATGAACTGTGGTAGATTCTAACAACAATGGCGTCGACTGTTAGACTTGAGATGCACTGGCTGAGCTGTGTTTTGCTCTTTTGGGTCCAGTATTAGCTTGGCCGTAGGACTGAATATCAGAATTGAGCTGCTGTAACAGAACTGTATGTGAACGGGGTACCAGTGTAGGAAAGGAGATGACCTCGCCGGGGTAGAACTGAGGTGCACTGATGGAGCTGCGGCCGAGGTCCCAGTACTGGAACAGCAGTGTACACTGGCTGTAAGAACTGAGGTGCTCTAGCAGATAGCGTGTGTGGGGTTCTGGCATGGGTGAGGGGCTTGGAGTGTGTGAACTGAGGCGCACTGATGGAGCTGCGAGTGGGATCCCAGAATGGAGCAGAAGTGGGCACTGTTTCTAAGGATTGCAGAGCCCTGGTAGAGTTGGGTGCCAAGGCTATAAGCAATTAAAAGCGATTCTCTGCCCTGGGGACCACAGGCAGGCACACTCAATACAGAAAATCCAAGCCAAGGAAGGGCGGGAGCCAGGCAGCTGAGAGAGGGTGCAGAGAGCCCACAAAGACCAAATGTGACCAAGATAGCCTGATTCATAGCCTTGTTTACAGCTAAGCTCAGAACAAGAATGCTCTGCCAATGAAAAGAGAAGCTTCCTTGGACAGGAGCAGGAAACAAAGTTAAAAAAAAAAGTTACCCTAAAGACCAGATAAACAGGACACCGCATAATTATACAGAGTAATTACTCCCTGCTCCCACAGAAGGAGGGACAAAGAGGCATGACTGACCACTACCAAGCAAGGATTTTTAAATGACACTGAAACTAACAAATTAAATAGCTGTAAGCCCACAGAAGTATACAAGAGGTCGTACACTTACGCTCGACCAAATAAATAATCACCTGAAAAAAGTGAAAGTCGATCATTCAAACAGAAAACAGAGCGCCTCTGATACCAATAAGATGTTAGGCTCCAAAGGCACTGTGAGGCAACTTCTACTTAATTGTAATTTTTGCCTTAACTACACATACACATTAAGGATAATCATTCTTGTTATTGCTGGGATACTATTTTGGAACTATTCTGTATGAAAAAATAAGATCATTGACAGCTCTGTACAGCGAGTTTCCTCATCTGAGGAGCAGGTGACTGATTTGTTTAAATGGCAGATTCTGTTTAATCCTTACACGCCGCTGTCAAAAGAATTGGGGGTTTTGTGTAAACGTATTAGTGAGCTGTAAGGTCTAGAAAAAGTGGCTAAGATCAAAGGGGAAGCAACAGTACAGGAAGGGTTAGTTGCTAGAAAGGGCTCTCCTGCAGCAGCAGCCTCCCTCTCTGTGCTGCTAGGGAGGCTCTGCAGCAACAACTGTAAGCCGATCCCAGGACTGGAGAAAAACAGGGCTGAGCTGAAGTGGTTTCCCGGGTAGAAAAATACAAGGATTGTATGGTGTAAGCGAAAAGCAAGGCTTCCGATTCATTTGGAGAAAGTTAAATCTTTATTTGCAAAGCCATAAAATCATGTTAAGGTGCAGCTAACTGCAGGGGAAAGAGGATAGAACAGGTTTGCGCTCTATGAAGCAGCATGGCCGTCACAGAGCGTGCAGAGACAAAATAAAGAATGTGACGTACCTGGTAGTCATGTAAAGCGCTCCAATACTGCCGATCGTGCGGTATGAAACTTTTAAGTGCCATGTCCGGCATGAACGCGAAGGGGAGAGAAATAAAAAAAAGGGGTTCGCTCACAGTAAAACCTATAGGCAATTGTGTATTTATCCATGTAAAAGGGTCAGTCCTCAAGGCGGTACAAACGTAAAGCATTTACCAACAACATCCAAGACTTTTCGAAAGGCAGGCCCAGGAACGAATATAAGTGATGGGCGTGAGGTGGCTGTGGTTAAAGCCCACGGAAGACATTAAATCACGCCGGAAAGCAGCAAGCAGCGCTTGTGCGATGCTACGCTTGACCTAAAAATACATTGTCATTTACAACGCCAATAGCTCTGACTTTCGCAAATGCGAGACCTATTGCATTGCAAATGCTTGTTTTAATCTGTTGCCTGCAGAGGGGAAGTTTGCTATACACCTTTTTTGTTTTAAATTGTGTGCCAATACTCTACAACCTAGTCCTCCTCCCCATTCTTGGGAGACACGGATGCTGCATGTATGTTTATAAAGTATACGTGTAGTAGTAATACAAAAGACAGGTATGAGATGTGCTCGGCTGATGCCACGCAGGAATCCATTTTAGATCTCCTGTGAATGAATGATACACAACATGGCTCATCAGACGACCCTACCAGACAGCGTTGTGAATTGCAGGGTTCCTCAAATGCATTTCTGAGGTCCTTTGAATGGACCAGATTCCAGGATGTGCAAGGCGGGAGATCACGCCCCTTTGAAAGATAGGGACAGTTATTACCCCACAGGTGTAGGTTGAGAAGTCACTGCATGAGGAAGCTTCTACCTCCCAGGACCACCCTCCTTCTTACTGAAGCTAGATGACAAAGATTGTGGGTTCTGTCGGAGTGGAATATGCAAAAGAACTGCCTAAAACAGGTTCCAGAGTGGACTTGTGAAATCCACAAACTATGTCTAGAACAAAAACCTTCAGTAATTGTAGCAGGATTTCTTCTTACAGTGGCAGGGTCTTATGTCGGAGGAGACAGATACCCTCTGAGCTCTGGGTGGGTTACTGAGTGCCAGTTCTCATTCACAGGGTTTTGGATCAGGAACCTGGAAGTTCTGCACAGAGCTATAAGACCACTATGAGGGAAGGAGCCCACTGCCCGCTGATGAAGGGTGCTGGAGGTATCCTTGCATGAAGGAGGGGCAGCCTAGAAGGGGAGGAAAATGACAAGCTGTGGAGGAAGAAATGAAGTTGGGCAGATGCAGCCCAGAGAATGATCTGTCCAGCATGGTCACGTGACATTGCCTTGTGACCCTGATCTCCCTTCAATGTACCCCTAAAGTGCTTGCTTTGGGCACTTGAGCCAATTCCTGCCGTCTGCCAAGTACCGCGGAAAATGTACAGCACAGACAGTAGAATCACCACATCCACATTCAGCAATTCTCACCTCAACAAGACAGCCACCGTTATCGGGGTGGGCTCTTTCTTTGGATGGTGGGCGTAATCTTTGGGTCAGACAAAGATCCAGCGTAGAAGAGGTTCCATCTTTGCAGTTCTGCAATGGGCGGCAGAGCCAACTGGTTTCAGTCCCCGGGGAACAGGTGTGAGCCGACCGCCCTTGGGTTCTTGAATAAGTTCTCAGGAGTGCTCTCCCTCTTAGAAGTAGGACTGGGTAATAAAAGCAGTGTTCTCCACTCCAAGACTTTATCTGATCTTCATATACAGTAGAATATCGACAAGCCTGTGGGGGGGACCTACAACACATTCTAAATAGACACGTTTTCATTAGTGAATTTTTTTTAATATGAAAACATGTCCACAATAGACAGGATTTTCTTTTTATTTTCTAAGGGCAAATTGTAGGAAGTTGCTCTGTATATACTTTATCTAAGTGAGATATAGTGTGCACAGAATTCAGGGGTTCCCCAGAGGCTTAGCAGAGGCCAAAGTAGATAATACAAATGCTATCTTTTGTGGTAGTGCAGTTAGGCTTATCATAGGGTAGTGCTAAGCATTTGTTGTACAAATGCAGGCAACAGAAGCACACACTCAATGACTTACCTCCAGACCAATGGTTTCTATATAGCAAAAATAATTTTTCTTCATTTATTTCTAAAACCACCGGATTCAAGCTGCAGGTGTAAGTACTTCAATAGATTCACATTTCACACATATATCAATAGTCTTTTGTTTGAAATCAATAAGTCATACAGTTTTTGAAATATTGCTCTGATTTATAACTTGGTACAAGTGCAATTTTCAGAAACAGTTCCTGGGGGAAGAAAAGTTAATATGATTTACAGGTAAGTACTCGACTTACATTTCCAGTGTCTGATGGTTAGGAAGTCCACAGGATGGGGTTCAAGTTAACCCCAAACACTCACCTCCAGCAACACGGGCCGGTCGGCCGCAGAGGTCAACATTGAGGCAAAATTAACATGGGCTCCTATGGAGACTGGGGACACTCGGAATCAGGCCTGTCTGCAAGTAAGAACCCACAACTTCGGAGGGCAGACCTGGGGGATGTAGAGGAGCACGGGGGAGAGTGGCACACGTAGGCACCAAACATACACCCTCAGCAGCACAGGGGCGGTCGGGTACAGGGGGCAAACAGGACGTCGGGTTTCCAATACTGCTCCATGAGGTGACCCCGGGGGTCACTCAGAGGCTGCAGGCGAGGTCCAGGGGGGTGTCTCGGGCACACAACCTATTGGACAGGGAGGAGTGCCGCTTGCTGAACATAGCTGAACCAGAGGTCGGGTTCTCCAAAGCCTGGGGGCTACGGGTGCAGTGGTCTTTTAGGTGTTGGGTATCTTCGTCCGGAGCTTTTGGAGTCAGGGGGGTTCTCGGGATTCCCTCTGCAGGCGTTGTCATGACTGGGTGGAGTGCTCAACCCAGGATGGGCACTGGCTCTCAATTGCCTGGGAACCCACTCTAGTTGGTTGGACCACCTGGGCACGGGCCGTGGGCGTCTGGTGCAGAGTGGTCAGGACTCACGCATTCGGAGTGAGGTTGGAATCCTTGGGTGGTGTTTCTTCTTGGACCGGGTCGCTGTCCATGGGAATTCTTGGTCCTTTTGGGTGGAGGGCAGTCCTCTGGAGCTGGGCATAGGTCACTGGTCCCACTGGATGCGTCGCTGTTCTTGTGCAGGTTCTTTGAAGCAGGAGACAGGCCGGTAGGGCTGGGGTAAAGTCAGCTGTCGTCTTCCTTCTCTGCTGTGGGTTCAGCTAAGCAGTTCTTCTTTCTTGTCAGGCCGACAGGAATCTTACAACTTGTGTTCAGGGAAGCCCTTAAATCCTGGATTTAGGGGCATCTAAGGGTCACAGGGCCATCCCTTTGGGGACGGGGACACAAACCTAACCCTATTGGTCCCTGTCCTCCAAACCAAGATAGAGGATTCTGCAGGGAGGGGGGTCACCTCAGCTATGGACACTTTAGGGGTGGTCCTGGCTGGGGTGATCACTCCTCCTGCCTTGCCGCCAAAAGTGGGGCTTTGTCCGGAGGGCGGGAAACTCCACTAGCTGGGGTGCCCTGGGGCACTGTAACAATAGGCTTGAGCCTTTGAGGCTCACCGCCAGGTGTTACAGTTTCTGCAGGGGGAGGTGAGAAGCACCTCCACCCAGGACAGGCTTTGTTTCTGACCACCGAGAGCACAAATCATCTCACCCCATGTGGTCAGAAACTTATCTGAAAGTGGCAGGCTGGCACAGACTGACCAGTCCTGCACTAGCAGCTTGGCTGAGATACAGGGGGCATCTCTAAGATGCCCTCTGTGGGCATTTTTTTAATAAATCCCACACTGACATCAGTGTGGGTTTATTGTGCTGAGCGTTTGATACCAAACTTCCCTGTATTCAGTGAAGCCATTATGGAGCTGTGGAGTTTGTGATGACAAACTCCCAGACCATATACTCGATATGGCTACCCTGTACTTACAATGTCTAAGAATGGACTTAGACACTGTAGGGGCATATTGCTCATGCAGCTATGCCCTCACCTGTGGTATAGTGCTCCCTGCCTTAGGGCTGTAAGGCCTGCTAGAGGAGTGACTTGCCTATGCCACAGGCAGTGATTTGTGGGCATGGCTCCTCACCAGCACACTGGGTGCAAGGCAGTGTGCATGTGCTGGGTGAGGGGTCCCTTAGGGTGGCACAATACATGCTGCAGCCCTTGGGGACCTTCCCTGGCCACAGGGCCCTTGGCACCAGTGGTACCTTTTATAAGGGACCTAACTGTATGCCAGGGCTGTGCCAATTGTGGAAGCAAAGGTACAGTTTTGGGAAAGAACACTGGTGCTAGGGTCTGGTTAGCAGGATCCCAGCGCACTCTCAGTCAAAGTTGACATCAATATCAGGCAAAAAGTGAGTGGGGGTGTAACCATGCTAACAGTGGCACTTTCCTACGCAAATGAAATCGACTGAATACTTCAATGAAATCTCCTTGCCAAACATCATAACTACAAACATTGGCAGTGCCAATAGCTCAAGCTTATGTGAAGTTGGACCCAAAAATCCTTGTCAGTTAATGGCCATCTCCTCCCACCTGTGCTGCTGCTGCCGTAGTTGGGTTTGGATCCAGGCAGATCCGGTGTCATTTCCCCTTTCATAGTTGGGATCGAAGTAGATCTACGCACTTCCCACTACGATAGCTGGGTTTAGATCCAAGTAGATCTCTATCTCATTCCCAGTACTGTAGTTTGGATCCAATCAGACCCCTGATTCCCAGTACTGTAGTTTGGATCCAAGCAGACCCCTGATTCCCAGTACTGTAGTTTGGATCCAAGTAGACCCATCTCATTCCCACTACTGTAGTTTGGATCCATGCAGATCCTATATCATTCCCACTTCCATAGTAGGGTTTGGATCCAAGTAGATCATTCTGATTCCAAGTACTGTAGTTTGGATCCAAGCAGATCCTATCTCATTCCCAGTACTGTAGTTTGGATCCAAGTAGACTCCTCTCATTCCCACTAGTATAGTTTGGATCCAAGTACACCCCTCATTCCCACTACTGTAGTTTATATACAAGTAGATCCGTCATTCCCACTACTGTAGTTTGGATCCAAGTAGATCCTATGTCATTCTCAGTACTGTAGTTTTGATCCAAGCAGACCCCTCATTCCCACTTCTGTAGTTTGGATCCAAGTAGACCCATCTCATTCCCACTACTGTAGTTTGGATCCATGCAGATCCTATATAATTCCCACTTCTATAGTAGGGTTTGGATCCAAGTCGATCTATCGGATTCCAAGTACTGTAGTTTGGATCCAAGCAGACCCCTGATTCCCAGTACTGTAGCTTGGATCCAAGTAGATCCCTCATTCCACTATTAAAAGGAATAACCTGTCTCACCCTGACAGAGCAGTAATGCAGCTTAGAGAAACTGTGAAGAGGCTGAATTCTAATAATGGCTGTCATGGTTTACCCACGCGGCCCAAGGGATGTGATGTCAAAGTCTTTGTTAAATGGGAGACAATCAACGCCCTTTGGCACAGATCGTTTCTAAAACAGTTGGTTGTCATCTAGATTAGAAACCAGCCAACAAGATAAAGAGCATCAGTGACCTGATCCTAAGTCACTGAGCTCCCTTTCAGAAAATCGGGGCAACAGGAAAGGTCCTGTTTAATGTGTGTGAAACAGAACAAGAGTACAACCAGAGAAACGAAAGGAGCATGGAGTAACATAGGCCGTGCTTCAGAAATATGGGGCACAATGAGGCCCTTTCTCCCCAGCAAACAGGACAAACTGTAAATGAAGAAACGCCCCAGTGGTAGACCAGAACCAGACCGATGACTACCGAGAGGGGGGGGACTGTGGCGCAGGGGGCGCTACTTTCAAAGGAAGACGGTGCTATCCAGTTGGCATGAAGGGAAGGTTTCCACTAGTGGTAAACAGAAGGTGGAGAATCCCAACCCGGGGGGCTGAAGTTACAGCCCCTGGACCTGCCACGCGGCCACTGCGATTGGCTCACTGTGTACCCCCCTCCCCCCCCCAATAATCGTATACCCATCAGTAAATAAACAGATACACCAAAAAAGGAAGAAATGTAAAACGGCTGAGAACGAGTTAGGTGGCATGAATCAGGAGGGCGCAGGTGCCACCTGCAGACAAAACCGCATCCTGGACGTTGCCATCAAGAGAAGACTTTCCACAAGATGAGGGGAGCAGGGGTGGTCTGCGGCGCTCACCAAGGATCTCACATTTGGCCAGCTAACACTTTTTAACTTGATTTCTTTATATGTTTGCTTTTAGATAAATGTTTCAGAAGTGAAAAAATCCCGGACTTCAAAGCTTTCCCTCCATTTGTACCTAGAGTTATGGGTTGGCATGCAGCGTTGCGTCATGGGGTGGTGGGCTTAGAGGGCACCGCCTGTATTGAGCCCTTTACTGATCTCCAAAGAGTAAGAATTGCACATTTACCACCCGCTGGGTATTTGAATCTGCTCAGTGAGTTGAACTGTTGCATCCATCTCCGTGACCTATAAGTGGGTACATAACTTCATGTTCAGCCAACGCCCCCCTATCCATGTGAAAAGTCATATGGCGCCTCCCACTGGCACTTCCAGAACTCTGCAAGACTCACTGTGACCTGTCACAGGAGGATACAATTGCTGCAGTAGGGCTTGCGCTCGTGTAAATACAAAATAATCATTAAAAATAAATTCTTGAAAGCGCCCATTAATTACCATTTCTTGGCTACCAAAGCCTCTCGTTTCCTTGCTTCCCATTGGTCAACGCTCCTCCTGGGCTCCGGCTTCCTCCTCCTGGGCTTGGACCAAGTACTGCTTCCTGCAGTGTCTTTCCACTGGCTGCATACTTCCCAAGGTACTATTTTTTATTTGTACTTTTACATACATTCTCTGTAGGAGTGCATGTGTCTGCAGTCTGTCCTCCCAACCCCGCTGTCGGTGCTTTTCCTGACTTCACCTGCTGTCTTGCCCATACCTCCCTCGCCCACCCTTCTAGTACTGGTTGCCTGTCCTGCCATACTCCTGGAGGGAGGGCAGTGGATGCTGCAGAGGGCATGCATACCGCTTCCTGTGTTTTGGTTTTTTGGCACAGAGGGATTTAGTGATTTGCCATGGATCACAAGGTGGTGAACCGATGCACAGAATCACACCTGGCCCCCCAGCTCCAAAGTCAGCAGCTCTGGCTGTTATACCACATCCTCCCCCCTCTCTCCGAGCCTTGACATGAAAATGTGCACTGTGTGCACTTAATATGAAAACTCCCTCTACTCGCCAAGGACCCTCGAATACCCACTCCCCCTCTTCTTGAGCATGTTAGGAGCAAACAATGCATGTTTTCATGGCATTACTGGGCTAACAATGATCGTAAAAAGACCAAGCTTTGAAAGCCCCACCGACCTGCACTCCTTTTTGATGCTAGAAAGTCGTGTGCAGCTGTGGTGTGTGCTCCTGCGAAAACACTTGTGCTGTTTAAGGATTGTGATGCAATGAGTTCTCAAGTGGCCCGTGTCTGTTGACATGCATGAGTTGTTAGAGTATGTCAGACAAATGTACTTTTTAGGGTCAAGCCTGCGAGTGCGTGCGCTAGCACATGCGTATCGCTTGTGAAGGGCTTGGAGCCCGCCTGTCGCTCACCATTTGTTGGCTTGCGTGGCTCTCTTCTTTACAGCCTTGTAATTCGTCCACTTCAGGCCTGGCATCATTTCCGGTCCTGTCCATGGAGCAGGGACCAAGCACTAATTGATCTAACTTAATTAGTGCCCATCCACTGCTCCTTTATTAGTGGGTTTTTTCTAGTTCAGTATCTGTCCTTCCTCCCATTAAAGGTTTAGAGGACTGACTTTCATGCCAGAAAGGGCGAGAGTTTTCAGCTCCCCATTTATTGAGTAAAATTTACTTTTAAGAGGATGCGCCCCCCCTTTAAGGAAAATCATGCTGTGTCTGTGCTACAATGGGAGGCTGCCTTCAGATTCATCAGCGGTTGTTCGCTTCAGTTTTAGGGTTGTGGGTTGCTCGGCGTCTGCAGGACCTGCACGTTTCGAGCCTTTTTTTGTCAGAAACTATTGTAATCTAAAGGTCCATCTGGTTCCTATTAAGTGAGTCCGTACTGCAGCCCCCAGAATGCATGGGTTTGGTTGTCAAATGACAGTCCAAGATTGAAGACGGAGCTGTCGACAGAGTGCTGGCAGTCTTACCCAGAATAAATAACCCCTTAGGTGGGTGGGGGCCAAGATCATGCATATGTACCTTGAAAATGGTTAATCAACTAAGGAAGGGTTTAGAGCAGTGGTTCTCAATCTTTTGACTTCTGTGGATCCCCATTTTATCAATACTGGAGCCCGGGGACTCCCACTGAATCATTATTGGAACACGGGGACCCCCGAGGAGTCATTACTGATAGCTGGCACCTAATATTATTAAATGTTTTAAGCAGCCGCGGACCCCCTGAGGAGGCTTCGCTGACCCCCAGGGGTCCCCGGCCCACAAGTTGGGAACCACTGGTTCAGAGTGCTACCACTATGGACCCTACTTAGAGACTGGTATAGTGTTAGAGTCTTGTACCAAAATCTACATCGGTGCCACTGGAATTATGCGGCAGTGGAAGATCAAATTGTGCAGCAAGACTGAGAATTATGCGACAAGGAAATGCAAACAGTGATGCATAACGTGGCACAATTTGTGGCAGTGTTACATTCTTATTCTGTCATTCTAACAGCTATTGGCCCTGCTTGGGCACAGTTTATCACATGAGATTAGCAATCCACAACTGGAATATAACCTCTACCACTGTGTGGCCCTAAACTTCCTCTTTAGAATCTTCTGATACATTTGTGCTTGAAACATTTTTTTAGTGAAATCTGCAGTTTATGCAGCAGACACAGAAGCACTTAATCCACTCCTCCCTTTAGCCACTGTGATTGGTAGTAATGATTTTGTTTTAAGAAAAACAAAAATGCAATTAATAACTTTTTTGTACTTAGTGTTGCATATCACACATGTGCCATTTTTAAATACCAGCTGTTATTGTTACCCAGTATGAGTCAGTGCTTAATTTGTAAATAAAGAGGTGCCGGTGCCCAAAGCCGTCCTCTTAAACACGCGGCTGCTGCAATTAAATCTGCCAGCATTGAACACTGAGGCAGCGTAATGCTGAAGCCATCTGGGGCCTCTTCAATCCATTTACGGCCACCCCTGCCCCTTCAGGTCATCCTGCAGCGTTCTGCTTTCTCTCTTTGTGACGCTTTTTCGTTTCTCCCTTCCTCCGTCTTTTCCATACGTGTCTTTTGCTCGCAGTTAATGCTTGAGGCAGAAGAATAAGCCCCGGCCCTCAAAAATAAGTGCCGGTGCTCAGCACCGGAAACAAGAAGCACAAATTAAGCACTGGTATGAGTCCTCAGTTACCCTCTCATCACTGCACGTGTGAGCGTGAACGTTCAACTCGCTGAACCATCTTTCCGGCTTATAAAATGACAGAATACTGTAAATAAAATAACAGGGAGTACTGAGAATTATGAAAAACTAAAACTGAGTTATTTTTGCCACGTTTGCTTGGGCGTGTTAAAGGCCTACCAAAACTCAGGACAACTTAATTTAGCAACCTCTCTTCTTCAGCGCTTAGAACTCAAGGCCTTTCGGCAGCAGGCGGATCAGATCTCTACAGCAGCCGCTCAACCCTCTGAACTAACCTCTTGTTTAAATTCACCCCAAGCACACTGGCTTCACTGTGACATGTTTCTGACTTGCATCCCCTTTAGACCTAATCCTTGAGTTCAACCCCCTGTTAAACTCCCCGTCCTGGTACTGTGTTAACATTTGCAATTGGTCAATTTAATATAGGGTTAATGTGGTGTTTTGAAACTAGCTGGTGTGAAGTACTACGGGGGATTAAAAATTCTGTGCTTTATAAAGTGATTCCTGCCACGACCTTCCAGCTTTACAGAGTGGTGATTCATATGTGGTATTGATCTACAACTCAGTGATACGTGCGTTATCGACTTCAGAAGGATGAGTGTCTGATTTACTCCGCTCCTGATTTACAAGTGCGGGCTGCACAAGGATCTCAGCAGCAGATGCATGAACCTGCTGGGCTATTTCATTGATCTGGAGTTACCACTGCATAAGAGGAGGAGGTCAAATCTGCCTGTAGTTTAAATATTAAATGGACTTTTTATTATGGTCTGGCTTAATAGTGCAGCTATCGCCAGTCAATTACGTGAGCATCACTAGAGGGGGCTTTGGCCTCGCCCACATATTGGAAGTCAGGAGTACATTTTGATTGGACAGGAGTTGCTCGCTTCCACTAAAGACGTGATTAACCTCCATGCAGCCGTGATCGTGTTTATGTATCCAGCTGCCTAATCTTGAACTTTCTGGGGCACACACATGACTTTGAAATGCTATTAAAATGCCTTAGATAGGTAGATAATTTGTGCTGTTTTTCTATGTCCGCGCACAGTGGGGAGGAAGGCAGTTGTTAAGTTGCGTGGGTTGTAGGTGCGGCTGTCACTTGACCTTCTAACATACACCAATATTATTCTACAGTTCTTTGCTTCCACACAAATACATATCTATCCCCATAATATTTGCTTGTAAAGCTACACACTACCATACAGCATTCATTTAAAGCCAGACCTACTGGCAATGCCAAGGCTTATTAGCCTTCCAAGCCCAAAAGGCTACTTTACAGGGAATAGCCAGCTACTGTGGCTTTCTCCTTCCTCAAAGGATGCTTCTCTTGAGTGGAGATGTGTGTGTGGGGTATCGGAATGGGACAAAAGGGGTGTGGGGGTTTGACTGGGGCGAAGGGTGGTGCTGAAGTGACTCCTGGGGCTAGAGTTTCTGGTGTACTTTAACTCTCAGACTCCATGCTGAGACAAACGCATGCCAAGCCCCCCATTTGTAAAATAAAACTACCTAGCCCCCTCTATCTTCCTTTCTGTCTATTCTGTGTAGCTCTCACCCCTACCTATTCACCATGCCACATCATTTCACTACACAAATACACCCCATCCCACACAATTCCACAACAATGTCAATACAACCTATATAATTCCACTCCACACCACAAACATCCACTACAGTCCAAAGCGAAACATAGTTATAAGACATTGTCATATGTGCCAATAGCTGAAACTCTCACAAATGCGAGACCTATTGCATTGCATATGCTGGTTAGCTCTTCCGACCACTAGGAAAAGCTTGGCAGGCCTTAACAGAGGGAAAAACATGATCGTGACACAGGGGGTATTTTCTCCCAGGATATGAATCATTATTCTTTTAGTTTTTTAAATACACATATTTTGGTAATTTGTTTTGGGGAATAAAAAGTGTCGGGCAGCTGCACTGTGCGACGTGACCAGTTTTATCATTCACTGTTTATTGCCAGCACATTTAGCAAAAGGTGTAAAAATAAGGATCAGATGTTAAGTTAAGTGATGGTATGTGCCCACATGTTAATGTGTCTTTTCTAGAATTTGTTACGTGTCTTGTGACCATTTCCAAGCCCTCTTACCCCCAATACTTCCAAACAGGGTGAAGCACCCACCGGGTCCCTTTTGCCTGACATTAAAGCAGGTCTGTTGCGTTTAAATTGTGCATTTTTCGACAAAGTCTGGATAAAAATAGCATTGAGCGGCGTTGTGTATAGGGTTCATGTTAATGCAGTGCTTTGTGCTATTTACAAGTACATTTATCCTAACATATTTTTATAGTGCTTTGTATTGTGGCTCTGCTTTTTCTAAGCACTACAAATAACAAAGGTTACCATTACTCAATTTACCAGTACTCGGTTTAGCGACCTCAGAAAGATGGCATGCTGAGTTGGACCCGCCAAGATTCACTGCAGGCCTAACAACGATTATGAAAAGCAACATATGAATAGCAACACCAGTCAGTATCCTGTTAGCTCTCTTTAGCAGGCGGATTCTGCGCAGGTCACCCACGGATGTCACCCATCACCATGAATGAGGGCTCTGAGGAGAGGGAGCCTTGGTAAGCGCTCACCCGGGCAGCCTACTGAAGGAAGCCAGCGCCTGCTGCCGTGTCTGGCCCTAATGTGTTGTTCATGTTTTCTTCAACCAACTTGAGAAGATATTTTTGAGACATTTTGGGAACTGCAGAGTTTTAAAAAAAAGATCTAGACTGCGTGCATTAGCAAGTGTGTGCTGTTCATTAATAATGAACTTTGGAATTGTGTGTCATAGGTGAAGCACACATTTGACATGGATCATTTCCTGCTGCCAAAAGCTGAGACGGTGTTTAAAAAAAAAAGAAAAAGGGGGTGGTCAAAACAGATGGTGAGAGGAAAAGATGGAAAATAAGGGAGTGTGATACCTCCTACTTGGACTTTGGTTTCACCTCCATCTCTGACAAAGGAGATATTTGTGATTACTGTGCGACCACTAAACTTACAATTTCAAGAACTATGGGCCTATGTCTTATTTTATTATTCTGCATCAGTCCACTAAACATCTCCAAAGTCGCCCTTGGCATGTTTTTCCTACAACAGGAGAAACGAGTTGGCAAGGCACTGAATTCCACTAACTCATTATTGCAAGTGCAACAATATAGATCCAACCTCAAAAAGAAATGGCTTAATTAATGCTTGTTCAAGTTTCCTTTTGGTATTTTTGGCTGGTGAACACCAGGTAGCTTCAGCTTTTTTGTGTACCCACTCCCCTTCTGAAGGTTTAACATAGAATTCAACATTGTTTGGCATCACGAAGGGACTGCATATGCCGAAAAGGGGTAACAACTTCAAAGCTGTTCCAAACAGGGGGCCCCAAAATATATCTTGCTCGGGGATCCAAGTGTCACTGTGCAAGCCGCAAGGTCTGCAGCAGCAGCGGTGGTCCGGTGTTCAAGCACAAACCAAAACTGGGTCTGTAGTCAAGGCTGGTTCCCCCAAGCCAGTGAAACTGCTAATGTGGCTGCAATGTCAGCACCAATTTCTAGTGTCCAGGAGGTGTCCAAACCACCATGCAGCTACTGGGCAGCACTCCTGCATCAAACATCCACCTGGGCATGCGCTGGATGAGGTCTACGTAGCGGGCCAGCAAGAATGACAGAGCATTGTGGGGATATCTGGCACGTCTGGGTGAGGGGGCTCACTGCCTGGCCACTGGGTCACATACCCCCCCATGCAAAGTAAAAATAAAACATATCACCTATTCCTATTACTTTCTAGTAGCAATTACATTTATTTCTAAAGGCCCTTCTCAGTTTAATATAGTGGTCGGGTTGGAAAAACAGAAGTGCAGGAACTCATGATACCGGAGCACCCATTTGCTCTTGGGAGTTGTTGGTACCTTCCTATTGCAATTAGTGCACATACTCTTACTTTCCAGTGAACTGAAAACTGTGCTTCAGGACTTCAGCCACTGAGTTGTCCAATGTAAAGCCATGAAACAGAACACTGAAAGGGTGGACAGACATTTCATGATAGAGTTGCTACACTGTGTTCTTCCTATTCGGCACCCATCCCCAGCAGTTCAGGACTGCTAGTGAGCCCAGCAGTAAACCAGAGTCCCAGATGCATTTCCATGCCGCTCCTGACTGGCGTAATGTACATTGTGTTCTATTCCCAGCTATGCCCCCCATTCCCCGAGCACAGCCCCATTTGGCGGCATTGCGCATAAAGCCAATGTGGTAAAAAAAAAATGCAATGCTTGGCAATACTTACTCACTGGTAAATAAAAGTATTTGTGTTCTTTGAAGACATGGGACTATATGGCGATGGGTTTACTGTGAACTATACACTGGGTCATGCTCTATCTGAGTTTCAAGCCCCCTTCATCTCATAAAGGCTGGACTGCTTGACCTCACTGCCCCTTCATCTTATGAAGCCTGGACTACTTGACCTTATTTCCTCCTCATCTCATGAAGCCTGGACTACCTGACCTTGCTTCCCCTTCATCTCATGAAGCCTTGACTACTTGACCTCGTTTCCCCTTCATCTCATGAAAACAGCCTGGACTACTTGACCTCGCTTCTGAAATAAGCCTGGACTACTTGACCTCACTTCCCCTTCATCTCATGAAATAAGCCTGGACTACTTGACCTCATTTCCTCCTCATCTCATGAAGCCTGGACTACCCGACCTTGCTTCCCCTTCATCTCATGAAGCCTTGACTACTTGACCTCGTTTCTCTTTCCTCACATGAAAACAGCCTGGACTACTTGACCTCGCTTCTCCTTCATCTCCGGAAATATGCCTGGACTACTTGACCTCGCTTCCCCTTCATCTAATGAAATTACCCTGGACTACTTGACCTCATTTCCTCCTCATCTCATGAAGCCTGGACTACCCAACATTGTTTCCCCTTCATCTCATGAAGCCTTGACTACTTGATCTCGCTTCCCCTTCATCTCCTGAAATAAGCCTGGACTACTTGACTTCGCTTCCCCTTCATCGTATGTAAGAAGCCTGGACTACTTGACCTCGCTTCCCCTTCATCTTATGAAATAAGCCTGGACTACTTGGCCTCGCTTCCCCTTCATCTCATGAAAACAGCCTGGACGACTTGACCTAGCTTCTCCTTCATCTCATGAAATAAGCCTGGACTACTTCACCTCGTTTACCCCTCATCTCTTGAAGCCTGGACTTCTTGACCTTGCTTCCCCTTCAACTCATGAAGCCTTGTCTACCTTACCTCGTTTCCCCTTCATCTTCTGAAATAAGCTTGGACTACTTGACCTCGCTTCCTCTTCATCGTATGAAATAAGCCTAGACTACTTGACCTCGCTTCCCCTTCATCTTATGAAATAAGCCTGGACTACCTGACCTCGCTTCCTCTTCATCTCATGAAATAACCTGCACTACCTGACCTCACTTCTCCTTCATCTCATGAAAACAGCCTGGACTACTTGACCTAGCTTCCCCTTCATCTCATGAAATAAGCCTGGACTACTTCACCTCGTTTCCCCCTCATCTCTTGAAGTTTGGACTACTTGACCTTGCTTTCCCTTCAACTCATGAAGCCGTGTCTACCTGACCTCGTTTCCCCTTCATCTTCTGAAATACGCCTGGACTACTTGACCTCGCTTCCCCTTCATCTTATGAAATAAGCCTGGACTACTTGACCTCGCTTCCCCTTTATCTTATGAAATAAGCCTGGACTACTTGACCTCGCTTCCCCTTAATCTTATGAAATAAGCCTGGACTACTTGACCTCATTTCCTCCTCATCTCATGAAGCCTGGACTACTTGACCTAGCTTCCCCTTCAACTCAGGAAGCCTTGACTGCCTGACCTTGTTTGCCCTTCATCTTATGAAATAAGCCTGCACTACCTGACCTTGCTTCCCCTTCAACTACGGAAATAAACCTGGACTACTTGACCTAGCTTCTCCTTCATCTCATGAAATAAGCCTGGACTACTTCACCTCGTTTACCCCTCATCTCTTGAAGCCTGGACTTCTTGACCTTGCTTCCCCTTCAACTCATGAAGCCTTGTCTACCTGACCTCGTTTCCCCTTCATCTTCTGAAATAAGCCTGGACTACTTGACCTCGCTTCCCCTTCATCTTATGAAATAAGCCTGGACTACTTGACCTCGCTTCCCCTTTATCTTATGAAATAAGCCTGGACTACTTGACCTCATTTCCTCCTCATCTCATGAAGCCTGGACTACTTGACCTAGCTTCCCCTTCAACTCAGGAAGCCTTGACTGCCTGACCTTGTTTGCCCTTCATCTTATGAAATAAGCCTGCACTACCTGACCTTGCTTCCCCTTCAACTCTGGAAATAAGCCTGGACTACTTGACCTCGTTTCCCCTTCATCTTATGAAATAAGCCTGCACTACTGTAGTGAATCCTAGTTTGTTTTAGCGGGATAACAGGAGTTAGCTTAGCCGTAGGCTTGTAAAAATGGTGCCCCCGTCACCCAGTGACTTTTAACCTACTTAGCTTGCTCTGTCATAGTCCATTTAATTATTTATTTCCTTTAAAATGGCGGCCTTGTTTATAGTTAGGCCACTTGTTATGGGTTCTATTATCAGTGTCATTGCGCCAAGGCGTCAAGATCAAGCACGAAAGACAAACATACAGTAGGCATTCACACTTAGGGATTTTCCCTCTCTATACTTTCGAGGGATTGTTGATATTAATTGCCGTCCCAAGCATGCCTGTTATCTATTGTTATGAATAACACTTATGTCAGGGGACCTTGTAGATCTGTATAAATACAACACACTTTTAGACAGATAATCAGAGGGATTCCGACCAGAGGGCATCGCCACCATCGCTGATACCGATGCTGCAGTCATCTTGACGCTGACCCAGTCTTCGTGTCCCTGCGGAGTCTGAGATAGAGACCTCATTCCAAGGTAACGAGGGTTGGGGGCTCCTCTCATGGACACGGTTTTGGCAGATTAGGTTTAACGAACCCAGCTCTTCCTTTTTAGGTAGGAGGTTAGACCTACTCTCCTTAAGGTATTAGGGCTTATTCCATCTTTTACATATACATATATTTTTATCTTATATTGCATAATGGTGGGGGTCTTTATAACAATGACTCTCCTCTTTATAATACTGTTGCTTGGTATATTCATTATCCTAATCATTGCAGTTCATGCAACTTATCACAAATTGCAGTTATGTTGAATAAAAACTATTATAACTTTACTGCATCTGTGTTATTGCCTTTGTTTGTATGAGACATTATAAATCTGTGAGAAAAGGGTAATTTCCGTTTAACCACGACAACCCTGAGATATTGTATTTTGAGTCCATGCGTAAGCGACTGCTACAAATCACCTTTTACTATTGTGTTTTTGGTGAGGTACTGCTAGTAAGCCGGTAAGGTTTGGACAACAGTTACAAATAGTTGTAGGAAGAGACTTAGGGGGTCATTCTGACCCTGGCGGTAAAATCCGCCAGGGCCAACGACCGCGGGAGCACCGGCAACAGGCTGGCGGTGCTCCCATGGGCATTCTGACCGCGGCGGTACAGCCGCGGTAAGAAACGGAAAACCGGCGGTGTACCGCCGGTTTCCCGCTGCCCTGGGGAATCCTCCAGGGCGGCGCATCTTGCTGCGTCACCATGGGGATTCCGACCCCCATACCGCCATCCTGTTCCTGGTGGTTTTGGCCGCCAGGAACAGAATGGCGGTATGGGGTGTCGTGGGGCCCCTGGGGGCCCCTGCAGTGCCCATGCCAATGGCATGGGCACTGCAGGGGCCCCCGTAACAGGGCCCCACAAAGATTTTCAGTGTCTGCCATGCAGACACTGAAAATCGCGACGGGTGCAACTGCACCCGTCGCACCCCTTCCACTCCGCCGGCTCCATTCGGAGCCGTCATCCTCATGGAAGGGTGTTTCCCGCTGGGCTGGCGGGCGGCCTTCTGGCGGTCGCCCGCCAGCCCAGCGGGAAACCCAGAATACCCACGGCGGTCTTTTGACCGCGCAGCGGTATTCTGGCGGTCCCAGCCAGGCCGGCGGCTTCCGTCGCCGCCCGGGGTCAGAATGACCCCCTTAGTCACCTACAAACGATACTGTCATCCTGAGACCAGCAGTCTTGCTCAGAGCAAGAGTCCAAACTACGACACTACCTGACCTTGCTTCCCCTTCAACTCCGGAAATAAGCCTGGACTACTTGACCTCGCTTCCCCTTCATCTCATGAAGCCTTGACTACTTGACCTTGTTTCCCCTTTATCTCATGAGAACAGCCTGGACTACTTGACTTCACTTCTCCTTCATCTCCGGAAATAAGCCTGGACTACTGGACCTCGCTTCTCCTTCATCTCATGAAATAAGGCTGGACTACTTGACCTCATTTCCCCCTCATTTCATGAAGCCTGGACTACTTGACCTCGCTTCCCCTTCATCTTATGAAATAAGCCTGGACTACTGGACCTCGCTTCCCCTTCATCTCATGAAATAAGCCTGGACTACTTGAACTTGTTTCCTCTTCATCTCTTGAAGCCTGGACTACTTGACCTTGCTTCCCCTTCAACTCATGAAGCTTTGTCTACCTGACCTTGTTTCCCCTTCATCTTCTGAAATAAGCCTGGACTACTTGACCTCGCTTCCCCTTTATCTTATGAAATAAGCCTGCACTACCTGACCTTGCTTCCCCTTCAACTCCGGAAATAAGCCTGGACTACTTGACCTCGTTTCCCCTTCATCTTATGAAATAAGCCTGCACTACCTGACCTTGCTTCCCCTTCAACTCCTGAAATAAGCCTGGCCTACTTGTCCTCGCTTCCCCTTCATCTCATGAAGCCTTGACTACTTGACCTTGTTTCCCCTTTATCTCATGAAAACAGCCTGGACTACTTGACCTCACTTCTCCTTCATCTCTGGAAATAAGCCTGGACTACTGGACCTCGCTTCCCCTTCATCTCATGAAATAAGGCTGGACTACTTGATCTCGCTTCCTCTTCATCTCATTAAATAAGCCTGGATTACTTGACCTCATTTCCTCCTCATCTCATGAAGCCTGGACTACCTGACCTTGCTTCCCCTTCATCTCATGAAGTCTTGACTACTTGACCTTGTTTCCCCTTCATCTCATGAAAACAGCCTGGACTACTTGACCTCGCTTCCCCTTCAACTCATGAAGCCTTGACTACTTGACCTCGCTTCCCCTTCATCTCATGAAATAAGCCTGCACTACCTGACCTCGCTTCCCCTTCATCTCATGAAAACAGCCTGGACTACTTGACCTCGCTTCTCCTTCATCTCATGAAAACAGCCTGGACTACTTGACCTCGACTCTTCTTCATCTCCTGAAATAATCCTGGACTACTTGACCTCGCTTCCCCTTCATCTCATATAATAACCTGCACTACCAGACCTCACTTCCCCTTCATCTCATGAAAACAGCTTGGACTACTTGACCTCGACTCTTCTTTATCTCCTGAAATAAGCCTGGACTACTTGATCTTGCTTCCCCTTCACATTATGAAATGAGCCTGGACTACTTGACCTTGCTTCCCCTTCATCTTATGAAATAAGCCTGGACTACTTGACCTAGCTTCCCCTTCATCTCATGAAATAAGCCTGGATTACTTGACCTTGTTTCCCCCTCATCTCATGAAGCCTTGACTACCTGACCTTGTTTCCCCCTCATCTCATGAAGCCTGGACTACCTGACCATGTTTCCCCCTCATCTCATGAAGCCTCGACTACTTGACCTCATTTCCCCCTCATCTTATGAAGCCTGGACTATTTGACCTCGCTTTCCCTTCATCTCATGAAATAAGCCTGGACTACTTGACCTCATTTCCTCATCTCATGAAGCCTGGACTACCTGACCTTGCTTCCCCTTCATCTCATAAAGCCTTGACTACTTGACCTCGCTGCGCCTTCATCTCATGAAATAAGCCTGGACTACTTGACCTCATTTCCTCCTCATCTCATGAAGGCCGGACTACCTGACCTTGCTTCCCCTTCATCTCATGAAGTCTTGACTACTTGACCTTGTTTCCCCTTCATTTCATGAAAACAGCCTGGACTACTTGACCTCGCTTCCCCTTCATCATATGAAATAAGCCTGGACTACTTGACCTCGCTTCCCCTTCATCTCATGAAGCCTTGACTACTTGACCTTGTTTCCCCTTCATCTCATGAAGCCTTGACTACTTGATCTCGTTTCCCCTTCATCTCATGAAAACAGCCTGGACTACTTGACCTCACTTCTCCATCTCCAGAAATAAGCCTGGCCTACTTGACCTCGCTTCTCCTTCATCTCCTGAAATAAGCCTGGGCTACTTGATCTCGCTTTCCCTTCATCTCCTGAAATAAGCCTGGACTACTTGACCTCGCTTCCCCTTCATCAAATGAAATAAGCCTGGACTATTTGACCTCGCTTCCCCTTCATCTCATGAAGCCTTGAATACTTGACCTTGTTTCCCCTTCATCTCATGAAGCCTTGACTACTTGACCTTGTTTCCCCTTCATCTCATGAAAACAGCCTGGACTACTTGACCTCGCTTCCCCTTCATCTCATAAAATAAGTCTGGAGTACTTGACCTTGTTTCCCCCTCATCTCATGAAGCTTGGACTACTTGACCTCGCTTCCCCTTCAACTCATGAAAACAGCCTGGACTACTTGACCTCACTTCTCCATCATCTCCAGTAATAAGCCTGGACTACTGGACCTCGCTTTCCCTTCATCTCATGAAATAAGCCTGCGCTACCTGATCTCGCTTCCTCTTCATCTCATGAAAACAGCCTGGACTACTCGACCTCGCTTCTCCTTCATCTCTGGAAATCAGCCTGGACTACTTGACCTCGCTTCCCCTTCAAATCATGAAGCCTTGACTACCTGATCTTGTTTGTCCCTTCATCTTATGAATTAAGCCTGGACTACTTGACCTCGCTTCCCCTTCATCTTATGAAATAAGCCTGGACTACTTGACCTTGCTTCCCCTTCATCCCATGAAAACAGCCTATACTACTTGACCTCGCTTCCCCTTCATCATATGAAACAAGCCTGCACTACCTGACCTCGCTTCCCCTTCATCTCATGAAAACAGCCTGGACTACTTGACTTTGCTTCTCCTTCATCTCATGAAAACAGCCTGGACTACTTGACTTTGCATCTCCTTCATCTCATGAAAACAGCCTGGACTACTTGACCTCAACTCTTCTTCATCTCCTGAAACAAGCCTGGACTACTTGGCCTCGCTTCCCCTTAATCTTATGAAATAAGCCTGGACTACTTGACCTCGCTTCCCCTTCATCTTATGAAATAAGCCTGGACTACTTGACCTTGCTTCCCCTTCATCTCATGAAAACAGCCTGGACTACTTGACCTCGCTTCCCCTTCATCTCATGAAGCCTTGACTACTTGACCTTGTTTCCCCTTCATCTCATGAAGCCTTGACTACTTGACCTCGTTTCCCCTTCATCTCATGAAAACAGCCTGGACTACTTGACCTCACTTCTCCATCTCCAAAAATAAGCCTGGCCTACTTGACCTCGCTTCTCCTTCATCTCCTGAAATAAGCCTGGGCTACTTGATCTCGCTTTCCCTTCATCTCCTGAAATAAGCCTGGACTACTTGACCTCGTTTCCCCTTCATCTCATGAAGCCTTGACTACTTGACCTTGTTTCCCCTTCATCTCATGAAAACAGCCTGGACTACTTGACCTCGCTTCCCCTTCATCTCATAAAATAAGTCTGGAGTACTTGACCTTGTTTCCCCCTCATCTCATGAAGCTTGGACTACTTGACCTCGCTTCCCCTTCAACTCATGAAAACAGCCTGGACTACTTGACCTCACTTTTCCATCATCTCCAGTAATAAGCCTGGACTACTGGACCTCGCTTCCCCTTCATCTCATGAAATAAGCCTGCACTACCTGATCTCGCTTCCTCTTCATCTCATGAAAACAGCCTGGACTACTCGACCTCGCTTCTCCTTCATCTCTGGAAATAAGCCTGGACTACTTGACCTCGCTTCCCCTTCAAATCATGAAGCCTTGACTACCTGATCTTGTTTGTCCCTTCATCTTATGAATTAAGCCTGGACTACTTGACCTCGCTTCCCCTTCATCTTATGAAATAAGCCTGGACTACTTGACCTTGCTTCCCCTTCATCCCATGAAAACAGCCTATACTACTTGACCTCGCTTCCCCTTCATCATATGAAATAAGCCTGCACTACCTGACCTCGCTTCCCCTTCATCTCATGAAAACAGCCTGGACTACTTGACTTTGCTTCTCCTTCATCTCATGAAAACAGCCTGGACTACTTGACTTTGCTTCTCCTTCATCTCATGAAAACAGCCTGGACTACTTGACCTCAACTCTTCTTCATCTCCTGAAATAAGCCTGGACTACTTGGCCTCGCTTCCCCTTCATCTTATGAAATAAGCCTGGACTACTTGACCTCGCTTCCCCTTCATCTTATGAAATAAGCCTGGACTACTTGACCTTGCTTCCCCTTAATCCCATGAAAACAGCCTATACTACTTGACCTCGCTTCCCCTTCATCATATGAAATAAGCCTGCACTACCTGACCTCGCTTCCCCTTCATCTCATGAAAACAGCCTGGACTACTTAACTTTGCTTCTCCTTCATCTCATGAAAACAGCCTGGACTACTTGACCTCAACTCTTCTTCATCTCCTGAAATAAGCCTGGACTACTTGGCCTCGCTTCCCCTTCATCTTATGAAATAAGCCTGGACTACTTGGCCTCGCTTCCCCTTCATCTTATGAAATAAGCCTGGACTACTTGACCTCGCTTCCCCTTCATCTTATGAAATAAGCCTGGACTACTTGACCTTGCTTCCCTTTCATCTCATGAAAACAGCCTGGACTACTTGACCTCGCTTCCCCTTCATCATATGAAATAAGCCTGCACTACCTGACCTTGCTTCCCCTTCATCTCATGAAAACAGCCTGGACTACTTGACTTTGCTTCTCCTTCATCTCATGAAAACAGCCTGGACTACTTGACTTTGCGTCTCCTTCATCTCATGAAAACAGCCTGGACTACTTGACCTCGCTTCCCCTTCATCTCCTGAAATAAGCCTGGACTACTTGGCCTCGCTTCCCCTTCATATTATGAAATAAGCCTGGACTACTTGACCTCGCTTCCCCTTCATCTCATGAAAACAGCCTGGACTCCTTGACCTAGCATCCCCTTCATCTTATGAAATAAGCCTGGACTACTTGACCTCTCTTCCCCTTCATCTCATGAAGCCTTGACTACTTTACCTCGTTTCCCCTTCATCTCATGAAAACGGCCTGGACTACTGGACCTCACTTCCTCTTCGTCTCCGGAAATCAGCCTGGACTACTGGACCTCACTTCCCCTTCGTCTCATGAAATAAGCCTGGACTTTACCTCGTTTCCCCCTCATCTCATGAAGCCTGGACTACTTGACCTCGTTTCCCCTTCAACTCCTGAAGCATTGACTACCTGACCTCATTTCCCCTTCATCTTATTAAATAAGCCTGGACTACTTGACCTCGCTTCTCCTTCATCTTATGAAATAAGCCTGGACTACTTGACCTAGCTTCCCCTTCATTTTATGAAATAAGCCTGGACTACTTGACCTAGCTTCCCCTTCATCTCATGAAATAAGCCTGGACTACTTGACCTTGTTTCCTCCTCATCTCATGAAGCCTTGACTACCTGACCTTGTTTCCCCCTCTTCTCATGAAGCCTGGACTACCTGACCTTGTTTCCTCCTCATCTCATGAAGCCTGGACTATTTGACCTCATTTCCCCCTCATCTTATGAAGCCTGGACTATTTGACCTCGCTTTCCCTTCATCTCATGAAATAAGCCTGGACTACTTGACCTCATTTCCTCCTCATCTCATGAAGCCTGGACTACCTGACCTTGCTTCCCCTTCATCTCATAAAGCCTTGACTACTTGACCTCGCTTCCCCTTCATCTTATGAAATAAGCCTGGACTACTTGACCTCGCTTCCCCTTCATCTTATGAAATAAGCCTGGACTACTTGACCTTGCTTCCCCTTAATCCCATGAAAACAGCCTATACTACTTGACCTCGCTTCCCCTTCATCATATGAAATAAGCCTGCACTACCTGACCTCGCTTCCCCTTCATCTCATGAAAACAGCCTGGACTACTTGACTTTGCTTCTCCTTCATCTCATGAAAACAGCCTGGACTACTTGACCTCAACTCTTCTTCATCTCCTGAAATAAGCCTGGACTACTTGGCCTCGCTTCCCCTTCATCTTATGAAATAAGCCTGGACTACTTGGCCTCGCTTCCCCTTCATCTTATGAAATAAGCCTGGACTACTTGACCTCGCTTCCCCTTCATCTTATGAAATAAGCCTGGACTACTTGACCTTGCTTCCCTTTCATCTCATGAAAACAGCCTGGACTACTTGACCTCGCTTCCCCTTCATCATATGAAATAAGCCTGCACTACCTGACCTTGCTTCCCCTTCATCTCATGAAAACAGCCTGGACTACTTGACTTTGCTTCTCCTTCATCTCATGAAAACAGCCTGGACTACTTGACTTTGCGTCTCCTTCATCTCATGAAAACAGCCTGGACTACTTGACCTCGCTTCCCCTTCATCTCCTGAAATAAGCCTGGACTACTTGGCCTCGCTTCCCCTTCATATTATGAAATAAGCCTGGACTACTTGACCTCGCTTCCCCTTCATCTCATGAAAACAGCCTGGACTCCTTGACCTAGCATCCCCTTCATCTTATGAAATAAGCCTGGACTACTTGACCTCTCTTCCCCTTCATCTCATGAAGCCTTGACTACTTTACCTCGTTTCCCCTTCATCTCATGAAAACGGCCTGGACTACTGGACCTCACTTCCTCTTCGTCTCCGGAAATCAGCCTGGACTACTGGACCTCACTTCCCCTTCGTCTCATGAAATAAGCCTGGACTTTACCTCGTTTCCCCCTCATCTCATGAAGCCTGGACTACTTGACCTCGTTTCCCCTTCAACTCCTGAAGCATTGACTACCTGACCTCATTTCCCCTTCATCTTATTAAATAAGCCTGGACTACTTGACCTCGCTTCTCCTTCATCTTATGAAATAAGCCTGGACTACTTGACCTAGCTTCCCCTTCATTTTATGAAATAAGCCTGGACTACTTGACCTAGCTTCCCCTTCATCTCATGAAATAAGCCTGGACTACTTGACCTTGTTTCCCCCTCATCTCATGAAGCCTTGACTACCTGACCTTGTTTCCCCCTCTTCTCATGAAGCCTGGACTACCTGACCTTGTTTCCTCCTCATCTCATGAAGCCTGGACTATTTGACCTCATTTCCCCCTCATCTTATGAAGCCTGGACTATTTGACCTCGCTTTCCCTTCATCTCATGAAATAAGCCTGGACTACTTGACCTCATTTCCTCCTCATCTCATGAAGCCTGGACTACCTGACCTTGCTTCCCCTTCATCTCATAAAGCCTTGACTACTTGACCTCGCTTCTCCTTCATCTCATGAAATAAGCCTGAACTACCTGACCTTGCTTCCCCTTCATCTCCGGAAATAAGCCAGGACTACTTGACCTTGCTTTGCCTTCATCTCATGAAATAAGCCTGGACTACTTGACCTCATTTCCTCCTCATCTCATGAAGGCCGGACTACCTGACCTTGCTTCCCCTTCATCTCATGAAGCCTTGACTACTTGACCTTGTTTCCCCTTCATTTCATGAAAACAGCCTGGACTACTTGACCTCGCTTCCCCTTCATCATATGAAATAAGCCTGGACTACTTGACCTCGCTTCCCCTTCATCTCATGAAGCCTTGACTACTTGACCTTGTTTCCGCTTCATCTCATGAAGCCTTGACTACTTGACCTCGTTTCCCCTTCATCTCATGAAAACAGCCTGGACTACTTGACCTCAATTCTCCATTTCAAGAAATAAGCCTGGCCTACTTGACCTCGTTTCTCCTTCTTCTCCTGAAATAAGCCTGGACTACTTGACCTTGCTTCCCCTTCATCAAATGAAATAAGCCTGGACTATTTGACCTCGCTTCCCCTTCATCTCATGAAGCCTTGAATACTTGACCTCGTTTCCCCTTCATCTCATGAAGCCTTGACTACTTGACCTTGTTTCCCCTTCATCTCATGAAAACAGCCTGGGCTACTTGACCTCGCTTCCCCTTCATCTCATAAAATAAGTCTGGAGTACTTGACCTTGTTTCCCCCTCATGTCATGAAGCTTGGACTACTTGACCTCGCTTCCCCTTCAACTCATGAAAACAGCCTGGACTACTTGACCTCACTTCTCCATCATCTCCAGTAATAAGCCTGGACTACTGGACCTCGCTTCCCCTTCATCTCATGAAATAAGCCTGCACTACCTGACCTCGCTTCCTCTTCATCTCATGAAAACAGCCTGGACTACTCGACCTCGCTTCTCCTTCATCTCTGGAAATAAGCCTGGACTACTTGACCTCGCTTCCCCTTCAAATCATGAAGCCTTGACTACCTGATCTTGTTTGTCCCTTCATCTTATGAATTAAGCCTGGACTACTTGACCTCGCTTCCCCTTCATCTTATGAAATAAGCCTGGACTACTTGACCTTGCTTCCCCTTCATCTCATGAAAACAGCCTGGACTACTTGACCTCGCTTCCCCTTCATCATATGAAATAAGCCTGCACTACCTGACCTCGCTTCCCCTTCATCTCATGAAAACAGCCTGGACTACTTGACTTTGCTTCTCCTTCATCTCATGAAAACAGCCTGGACTACTTGACTTTGCTTCTCCTTCATCTCATGAAAACAGCCTGGACTACTTGACCTCAACTCTTCTTCATCTCCTGAAATAAGCCTGGACTACTTGGCCTCGTTTCCCCTTCATCTTATGAAATAAGCCTGGAATACTTGACCTCTCTTCCCCTTCATCTCATGAAGCCTTGACTACTTGACCTCGTTTCCCCTTCATCTCATGAAAACAGCCTGGACTACTGGACCTCACTTCCTCTTCGTCTCCGGAAATCAGCCTGGACTACTGGACCTCACTTCCCCTTCGTCTCATGAAATAAGCCTGGACTTTACCTCGTTTCCCCCTCATCTCATGAAGCCTGGACTACTTGACCTCGTTTCCCCTTCAACTCCTGAAGCATTGACTACCTGACCTAATTTCCCCTTCATCTTATTAAATAAGCCTGGACTACTTGACCTCACTTCCCCATCATCACATGAAGCCTTGACTACTTGACCTCGCTTCCCCTTCATCTCATGAAAACAGCCTGGACTACTAGACGTTGCTTCTCCATCTCATGAAAACAGCCTGGACTACTTGACTTCGCTTCCCCTTCATTTTATGAAATAATCCTGGACTACTTGACCTCGCTTCCCCTTCATCTCATGAAGCCTTGACTACTTGACCTTGTTTCCCTTTCATCTCATGAAAACAGCCTGGACTACTTGACAAAGCTTCCCCTTCATCATATGAAATAAACCTTGACTACTTGACCTCGCTTCCCCTTCATCTCATGAAATAACCTGCACTACCTGACCTCACTTCCCCTTCATCTCCTGAAATAAGCCTGGACTGCTTGACCTCACTTCCCCTTCATCTCCTGAAATAAGCCTGGACTGCTTGACCTCGCTTCCCCTTCATTTTATGAAATAAGCCTGGACTGCTTGACCTCGCTTCCCCTTCATCTTATGAAATAAGCCTGGACTGCTTGACCTCGTTTCCCTTTCATCTCATGAAGCCTTGACTACTTGACCTCGTTTCCCCTTCATCTCATGAAAACAGCCTGGACTACTTGACCTAGCTTCCCCTTCATCTCATGGAGTAAGCCTGGGCTACTTGACCTTGTTTCCCCCTCAAATCATGAAGCCTGGACTACTTGACCTCGTTTCCCCTTCATCTGATGAATTAAGCCTGGACTACTTGACCTTGTTTCCCCTTCATTTTATGAAATAAGCCTGGACTACTTGACCTTGTTTCCCCTTATCTCATGAAGCCTGGACTACTTGACCTAATCTCTCCCTCATCTCATGAAGCCTGGACTACTTGACCTCATTTCCTCATCTCATGAAGCCTGGACTATCTAACCTTGCTTCCCCTTCATCACATGAAGCCTTGACTACTTGACCTCGCTTCTCCTTCATCTCATGAAATAAGCCTGAACTACCTGACCTTGCTTCCCCTTCATCTCCGGAAATAAGCCTGGACTACTTGACCTTGCTTCGCCGTCATCTCATGAAAACAGCCTGGCCTACTTGACCTCACTTCTCCTTCATCTCCTGAAATAAGCCTGGACTACTTGACCTCGCTTCACCTTCATCATATGAAATAAGCCTGGACTCCTTGACCTCACTTCCCCTTCATCTCATGAAGCCTTGACTACTTGACCTTGTTTCCCCTTCATCTCATGAAGCCTTGATTACTTGACCTTGTTTCCCTTTCATCTCATGAAAACAGCCTGGACTACTTGACCTCGCTTCCCCTTCATCATATGAAAGAAGCCTGCACTACCTGACCTTGCTTCCCCTTCATCTCATGAAAACAGCCTGGACTACTTGACTTTGCTTCTCCTTCATCTCATGAAAACAGCCTGGACTTCTTGACTTTGCGTCTCCTTCATCTCATGAAAACAGCCTGGACTACTTGACCTCGCTTCCCCTTCATCTCCTGAAATAAGCCTGGACTACTTGGCCTCGATTCCCCTTCATATTATGAAATAAGCCTGGACTACTTGACCTCGCTTCCCCTTCATCTCATGAAAACAGCCTGGACTCCTTGACCTAGCATCCCCTTCATCTTATGAAATAAGCCTGGACTACTTGACCTCTCTTCCCCTTCATCTCATGAAGCCTTGACTACTTGACCTCGTTTCCCCTTCATCTCATGAAAACAGCCTGGACTACTGGACCTCACTTCCTCTTCGTCTCCGGAAATCAGCCTGGACTACTGGACCTCACTTCCCCTTCGTCTCATGAAATAAGCCTGGACTACTTGACCTCGTTTCCCCTTCAACTCCTGAAGCATTGACTACCTGACCTCATTTCCCCTTCATCTTATTAAATAAGCCTGGACTACTTGACCTCGCTTCTCCTTCATCTTATGAAATAAGCCTGGACTACTTGACCTAGCTTCCCCTTCATTTTATGAAATAAGCCTGGACTACTTGACCTAGCTTCCCCTTCATCTCATGAAATAAGCCTGGACTACTTGACCTTGTTTCCCCCTCATCTCATGAAGCCTTGACTACCTGACCTTGTTTCCCCCTCTTCTCATGAAGCCTGGACTACCTGACCTTGTTTCCTCCTCATCTCATGAAGCCTGGACTACTTGACCTCATTTCCCCCTCATCTTATGAAGCCTGGACTATTTGACCTCGCTTTCCCTTCATCTCATGAAATAAGCCTGGACTACTTGACCTCATTTCCTCCTCATCTCATGAAGCCTGGACTACCTGACCTTGCTTCCCCTTCATCTCATAAAGCCTTGACTACTTGACCTCGCTTCTCCTTCATCTCATGAAATAAGCCTGAACTACCTGACCTTGCTTCCCCTTCATCTCCGGAAATAAGCCAGGACTACTTGACCTTGCTTCGCCTTCATCTCATGAAATAAGCCTGGACTACTTGACCTCATTTCCTCCTCATCTCATGAAGGCCGGACTACCTGACCTTGCTTCCCCTTCATCTCATGAAGTCTTGACTACTTGACCTTGTTTCCCCTTCATTTCATGAAAACAGCCTGGACTACTTGACCTCGCTTCCCCTTCATCATATGAAATAAGCCTGGACTACTTGACCTCGCTTCCCCTTCATCTCATGAAGCCTTGACTACTTGACCTTGTTTCCCCTTCATCTCATGAAGCCTTGACTACTTGACCTTGTTTCCCCTTCATCTCATGAAAACAGCCTGGACTACTTGACCTCACTTCTCCATTTCCAGAAATAAGCCTGGCCTACTTGACCTCGCTTCTCCTTCTTCTCCTGAAATAAGCCTGGACTACTTGATCTCGCTTTCCCTTCATCTCCTGAAATAAGCCTGGACTACTTGACCTTGCTTCCCCTTCATCAAATGAAATAAGCCTGGACTATTTGACCTCGCTTCCCCTTCATCTCATGAAGCCTTGAATACTTGACCTCGTTTCCCCTTCATCTCATGAAGCCTTGACTACTTGACCTTGTTTCCCCTTCATCTCATGAAAACAGCCTGGACTACTGGACCTCACTTCCTCTTCGTCTCCGGAAATCAGCCTGGACTACTGGACCTCACTTCCCCTTCGTCTCATGAAATAAGCCTGGACTTTACCTCGTTTCCCCCTCATCTCATGAAGCCTGGACTACTTGACCTCGTTTCCCCTTCAACTCCTGAAGCATTGACTACCTGACCTCATTTCCCCTTCATCTTATTAAATAAGCCTGGACTACTTGACCTCGCTTCTCCTTCATTTTATGAAATAAGCCTGGACTACTTGACCTAGCTTCCCCTTCATTTTATGAAATAAGCCTGGACTACTTGACCTAGCTTCCCCTTCATCTCATGAAATAAGCCTGGACTACTTGACCTTGTTTCCCCCTCATCTCATGAAGCCTTGACTACCTGACCTTGTTTCCTCCTCATCTCATGAAGCCTGGACTACTTGACCTCATTTCCCCCTCATCTTATGAAGCCTGGACTATTTGACCTCGCTTTCCCTTCATCTCATGAAATAAGCCTGGACTACTTGACCTCATTTCCTCCTCATTTCATGAAGCCTGGACTACCTGACCTCGCTTCCCCTTCATCTCATAAAGCCTTGACTACTTGACCTCGCTTCTCCTTCATCTCATGAAATAAGCCTGAACTACCTGACCTTGCTTCCCCTTCATCTCCGGAAATAAGCCAGGACTACTTGACCTTGCTTCGCCTTCATCTCATGAAATAAGCCAGGACTACTTGACCTCATTTCCTCCTCATCTCATGAAGGCCGGACTACCTGACCTTGCTTCCCCTTCATCTCATGAAGTCTTGACTACTTGACCTTGTTTCCCCTTCATTTCATGAAAACAGCCTGGACTACTTGACCTCGCTTCCCCTTCATCATATGAAATAAGCCTGGACTACTTGACCTCGCTTCCCCTTCATCTCATGAAGCCTTGACTACTTGACCTTGTTTCCCCTTCATCTCATGAAGCCTTGACTACTTGACCTCGTTTCCCCTTCATCTCATGAAAACAGCCTGGACTACTTGACCTCACTTCTCCATTTCCAGAAATAAGCCTGGCCTACTTGACCTCGCTTCTCCTTCTTCTCCTGAAATAAGCCTGGACTACTTGATCTCGCTTTCCCTTCATCTCCTGAAATAAGCCTGGACTACTTGACCTTGCTTCCCCTTCATCAAATGAAATAAGCCTGGACTATTTGACCTCGCTTCCCCTTCATCTCATGAAGCCTTGAATACTTGACCTTGTTTCCCCTTCATCTCATGAAGCCTTGACTACTTGACCTTGTTTCCCCTTCATCTCATGAAAACAGCCTGGGCTACTTGACCTCGCTTCCCCTTCATCTCATAAAATAAGTCTGGAGTACTTGACCTTGTTTCCCCCTCGTCTCATGAAGCTTGGACTACTTGACCTCGCTTCCCCTTCAACTCATGAAAACAGCCTGGACTACTTGACCTCACTTCTCCATCATCTCCAGTAATAAGCCTGGACTACTGGACCTCGCTTCCCCTTCATCTCATGAAATAAGCCTGCACTACCTGACCTCGCTTCCTCTTCATCTCATGAAAACAGCCTGGACTACTCTACCTCGCTTCTCCTTCATCTCTGGAAATAAGCCTGGACTACTTGACCTCGCTTCCCCTTCAAATCATGAAGCCTTGACTACCTGATCTTGTTTGTCCCTTCATCTTATGAATTAAGCCTGGACTGCTTGACCTCGCTTCCCCTTCATCTTATGAAATAAGCCTGGACTACTTGACCTTGCTTCCCCTTCATCTCATGAAAACAGCCTGGACTACTTGACCTCGCTTCCCCTTCATCATATGAAATAAGCCTGCACTACCTGACCTCGCTTCCCCTTCATCTCATGAAAACAACCTGGACTACTTGACTTTGCTTCTCCTTCATCTCATGAAAACAGCCTGGACTACTTGACTTTGCTTCTCCTTCATCTCATGAAAACAGCCTGGACTACTTGACCTCAACTCTTCTTCATCTCCTGAAATAAGCCTGGACTACTTGGCCTCGCTTCCCCTTCATCTTATGAAATAAGCCTGGAATACTTGACCTCTCTTCCCCTTCATCTCATGAAGCCTTGACTACTTGACCTCGTTTCCCCTTCATCTCATGAAAACAGCCTGGACTACTGGACCTCACTTCCTCTTCGTCTCCGGAAATCAGCCTGGACTACTGGACCTCACTTCCCCTTCGTCTCATGAAATAAGCCTGGACTTTACCTCGTTTCCCCCTCATCTCATGAAGCCTGGACTACTTGACCTCGTTTCCCCTTCAACTCCTGAAGCATTGACTACCTGACCTAATTTCCCCTTCATCTTATTAAATAAGCCTGGACTACTTGACCTCACTTCCCCATCATCACATGAAGCCTTGACTACTTGACCTCGCTTCCCCTTCATCTCATGAAAACAGCCTGGACTACTAGACGTTGCTTCTCCATCTCATGAAAACAGCCTGGACTACTTGACTTCGCTTCCCCTTCATTTTATGAAATAATCCTGGACTACTTGACCTCGCTTCCCCTTCATCTCATGAAAACAGCCTGGACTACTTGACCCAGCTTCCCCTTCATCATATGAAATAAGCCTTGACTACTTGACCTCGCTTCCCCTTCATCTCATGAAATAACCTGCACTACCTGACCTCACTTCCCCTTCATCTCCTGAAATAAGCCTGGACTGCTTGACCTCACTTCCCCTTCATCTCCTGAAATAAGCCTGGACTGCTTGACCTCACTTCCCCTTCATCTCCTGAAATAAGCCTAGACTGCTTGACCTCGCTTCCCCTTCATTTTATGAAATAAGCCTGGACTGCTTGACCTCGTTTCCCTTTCATCTCATGAAGCCTTGACTACTTGACCTCGTTTCCCCTTCATCTCATGAAAACAGCCTGGACTACTTGACCTAGCTTCCCCTTCATCTCATGGAGTAAGCCTGGGCTACTTGACCTTGTTTCCCCCTCAAATCATGAAGCCTGGACTACTTGACCTCGTTTCCCCTTCATCTGATGAATTAAGCCTGGACTACTTGACCTTGTTTCCCCTTCATTTTATGAAATAAGCCTGGACTACTTGACCTTGTTTCCCCTTATCTCATGAAGCCTGGACTACTTGACCTAATCTCTCCCTCATCTCATGAAGCCTGGACTACTTGACCTCATTTCCTCATCTCATGAAGCCTGGACTATCTAACCTTGCTTCCCCTTCATCACATGAAGCCTTGACTACTTGACCTCGCTTCTCCATCTCATGAAATAAGCCTGAACTACCTGACCTTGCTTCCCCTTCACCTCCGGAAATAAGCCTGGACTACTTGACCTTGCTTCGCCGTCATCTCATGAAAACAGCCTGGCCTACTTGACCTCACTTCTCCTTCATCTCCTGAAATAAGCCTGGACTACTTGACCTCGCTTCACCTTCATCATATGAAATAAGCCTGGACTCCTTGACCTCACTTCCCCTTCATCTCATGAAGCCTTGACTACTTGACCTTGTTTCCCCTTCATCTCATGAAGCCTTGATTACTTGACCTTGTTTCCCTTTCATCTCATGAAAACAGCCTGGACTACTTGACCTCACTTCTCCTTCATCTCAGGAAATAAGCCTGGACTACTGGACCTTGATTCCCCTTCATCTCATAAAATAAGCCTGGACTACTTGACCTCGTTTCCCCCTCACCTCATGAAGCCTGGACTACTTGACCTTGCTTCCCCTTCAACTCATGAAAACAGCCTGGAGTACTTGACCTCACTTCTCGTTCATCTCTGGAAATAAGCCTGGACTACTTGACCTCGTTTCTGCTTCATCTTATGAAATAAGCCTGGACTACTTGACCTCGCTTCCCCTTCAACTCATGAAGCCTTGACTACCTGATATTGTTTCCCCTTCATCTTATGAAATAATAACCCTGGACTACTTGACCTCGCTTCCCCTTCATCTTATGAAATAAGCCTGGACTACTTGACCTCGCTTCCCCTTCATCTTATGAAATAAGCCTGGACTACTTGACCTCGCTTCCCCTTCATCTTATGAAATAAGCCTGGACTACTTGACCTTGCTTCCCCTTCATCTTATGAAATAAGCCTGGACTACTTGACCTTGCTTCCCCTTCATCTTATGAAATAAGCCTGGACTACTTGACCTCACTTCCCCTTCACCTCATGAAGCCTTGACTACCTGACCACGTTTCCCCTTCATCTTATGAAATTAGACTGGATTACTTGACCTCACTTCCCCATCATCTCCTCAAATAAGCCTGGACTACTTGACCTTGCTTCCCATTCATCTTATGAAATAAGCCTGGACTATTTGAACTTGCTTCACCTACATCTTATGAAATAAGCCTGGACTACTTGACCTCGCTTCCCCTTCATAATATGAATAAGCCTGGACTACTTGACCTCGCTTCCCCTTCATCTCACGAAGCCTTGACTACTTGACCTCATTCCCCCTTCATCTTATGAAATAAGCCTGGACTACTTGACCTCGCTTCCCCTTCATCTTATGAAATAAGCTTGGACTACTTGACCTTGCTTCCCCTTCATCTTATGAAATAAGCCTGGACTACTTGACCTCACTTCCCCTTCACCTCATGCAGCCTTGACTACCTGACCACGTTTCCCCTTCATCTTATGAAATAAGCCTGGATTACTTGACCTCACTTCCACTTCATCTACTCAAATAAGCCTGGACTACTTGACCTTGCTTCCCCTTCATCTTATGAAATAAGCCTGGACTACTTGAACTTGCTTCCCCTTCATCTTATGAAATAAGCCTGGACTACTTGACCTCGCTTCCCCTTCATAATATGAATAAGCCTGGACTACTTGACCTCGCTTCCCCTTCATCTCACGAAGCATTACTACTTGACCTCATTCCCCCTTCATCTCATGAAAACAGCCTGGACTACTTAACCTCACTTCTCCTTCATCTCCGGAAATAAGCCTGGACTACTGGACCTCACTTCCCCTTCATCTCATGAAATAAGCCTGGACTACTTTACCTTGTTTCCCCCTCATTTCATGAAGCCTGGACTACTTGACCTCGCTTCCCCTTCATCTTATGAAATAAGCCTGGACTACTCGACCTCGCTTCTCCTTCATCTCTGGAAATATGCCTTGATTACTTGACCTCTCTTCCCCTTCATCTTATGAAATAAGCCTGGACTACTTGACCTCGCTTCCCCTTCATCTCATGAAGCCTTGACTACTTGACCTCACTTCCCCTTCATCTCATGAAATAAGCCTTCACTACCTGACCTCGCTTCATCTTCATCCCATGCAAACAGACTGGACTAATTGACCTTGCTTCTCTTTCATCTCATGAAATAAGCCTGGACAATGTGACCTCGCTTCCCCTTCAACTAATGAAGCCTTAACTACCTGATCTTGTTTCCCGGTCATCTTATGAAATACGCCTGGACTACCTGACCTTGCTTCCCCTTCATCTCATGAAGCCTTGACTACTTGACCTTGTTTCCCCTTCATCTCATAAAAACAGCCTGGAATACATGACCTCGCTTCTCCTTCGTCTCCGGAAATAAGCCTTGACTACTTGACCTCGCTTTCCCTTCATCTCATGAAATAACCCTGGAATAATGGACCTAATTTCCTCCTCATCTCATGAAGCCTGGACTACCTGACCTTGCTTCCCCTTCATCTCATGAAAACAGCCTGGACTACTTGACCTTGCTTCTCCTTCATCTCCTGAAAAAGCCTGGACTACTTGACCTCGCTTCCCTAGAATCTCATGAAAACAGCCTGGACTACTTCACCTTGCTTCTCCTTCATCTCCTGAAATAAGCCTGGACTACTTGACCTCGCTTCCCCTTCATCTCATGAAATAAGCCGGCACTACCTGACCTTGCTTCTCCTTCATCTCATGAAAACAGCCTGGACTACTTGACCTTGCTTCTCCTTCTTCTCCAGAAATAAGCCTGGACTACTTGACCTCACTTCTCCTTCATCTCATGAAATAAGCCTAGACTACTTGACCTCATTTCCCCCTCATCTCATCAAGCCTGGACTACTTGACCTTGCTTCCCCTTCATCTCACGAACTAAGCCTGGACTACTTAACCTCCTTTCCCCCTCATCTCATGAAGCCTGGACTACCTGACCTTGCTTCCCCTTCAACTCATAAAGCATTGACTACTTGACCTCACTTCCCCTTCATCTCATCAAATAAGCCTGGACTACTTGACTTGGTTTCCCCTTCATGCCATGAAAGAAGCTTGGACTACTTGACCTCGCTTCCCCTTTATCTCATGAAATAAGCCTGGACTACCTGACCTCACTTCCCCCTCATGAAATAAGCGAGGACTACTTGACCTCACTTCCCCTTCATCTCATGAAAACAGCCTGGACTACTTGACCTCGCTTTCCCTTCATCTCATGAAATAAGTCTGGACTACTTGACCTAGTTTCCCCTGCATCTCATGAAACAAGCCTGGACTGCCTGACCTCACTTCCCCCTCGTGAAATAAGCCAGGACTACTTGACCTCGCTTCCCCTTCATCTCATGAAAACAGCCTGGACTACTTGACCTCGCGTCCCCTTTATCTCATGAAATAAGCCTGGGCTACCTGACCTCACTTCCCCCTCATGAAATAAGCCAGTATTACTTGACTTCGCTTTCCCTGGAGAATCATCTGCTTAAAGAAAGTAACTTGCTTATCTAATTGAAAAATAATTGTGTTGATGGCCCTTAAACCCCACTGGTACAGACTGCACAAAGCCAGTGAGTGACCAGTAACACAGCTCTCTCAGGAAAATGCACCTCAGGGGCTCAAGACCAAACCAGGTGAGAAGGAAGCCTTCTGGACTGCTGCAGATACACTCTCCCTCGCTTACTAGGAAGGTCGGCAGAATGATGCAGAGGGGCAACAGAATGTCCTAGAAAGTGTTTCTGCAGTTCCTCACCCTCTAGTGATGCCTATTTGTGACTTACATGGAGATTCTGCCCAGTATGGCTCTCATGGCTCCTAGAGTCAACTTGGAGCTTCATTAGGCTGGGCAAAGTGTGGACCTTCTTTTTAATCCTGGCTGGGGCGTTCAGCTTCCTCTTTTTTTAGGCAGGCCACAGAAACAAGGATAATTCATCGCCCAAAGCTTGGTCCCAGCCTTTAGGTAAGATGGCAACCTTCAAGAGTCCAGTCTCAAAGGAACGTCCTTTGTGTGCGTGGATTGTCCTTGCAGTCCGGAAGATGCACACATATATGTCCTAGAGACCTCTACATAGCCACCTTATACAGGCTGCAGAGCAAGGGCAAGAAAGTTGGCCATACTGACCGGGGTCACAATGCGATAAGGTACTCCAGGCTACCCAGTCCTTGAATCCTGATCTCCAAGTGATCCATCGCCCCACTGCGTACTAGAGGCTCCCATGGCCAGAGGCTCTGTGCCATTAGGAGGCTCCCACGGCCAGAGGCTCCGTGCCATCAGGAGGCTCCCACGGTCAGAGACTCCGAGCCATCAGGAGGCTCCCACGGTCAGAGACTCCGAGCCATCATCTCCCACGGTCAGAGACTCCGAGCCATCAGGAGGCTCCCACGGTCAGAGACTCCGAGCCATCAGGAGGCTCCCACGGTCAGAGACTCCGTGCCATCGGGAGACTCCCACTGCCAGAGACTCCGTGCCATCGGGAGACTCCCACTGCCAGAGGCTCTCTGTGCCATCGGGAGACTCCCACTGCCAGAGGCTCTCTGTGCCATCGGGAGACTCCCACTGCCAGAGGCTCTGTGCCATCGGGAGACTCCCACTGCCAGAGGCTCTGTGTCATCAGGAGGCTCCCAATGACCAGAGACTCTGTGCCATCAGGAGGTTCCCACAGTCAGAGACTCCGTGCCATCAGGAGGTTCCCACGGTCAGAGACTCCGTGCCATCAAAAGGCTCCCATGGCCAGAGACTCCGTGCCATCGGGAGACTCCCACTGCCAGAGGCTCCGTGTCATCAGAAGGCTCCCATGGCCAGAGACTCCGTGCCATCGGGAGACTCCCACTGCCAGAGGCTCCGTGTCATCAGGAGGCTCCCACGGCCAGAGACTATGTGCCATCAGGAGGCTCCCACGGCCAGAGACTACGTGCCATCAGGAGGCTCCCGCGGCCAGAGACTACGTGCCATCAGGAGGCTCCCGCGGCCAGAGGCTCTGTGCCATCAGAAGGCTCCCGTGGCCAGAGGCTCTGTGCCATCAGAAGGCTCTGTGCCATTAGAAGGCTCACATGGCCAGAAGCTTTGTGCCATTAGAAGGCTTCCACATCCAAATGCTTCATGCCATCAGAAGCTCTGTATCATCAGAGGCTCCCACGGCCAAAGCCCCCATTAGTGCTGAGGTTCTCATACTTCATGCTGACACTTTGACCTTATCAATCAGGCACAGGGCTGCTACCTGGTCCTAAAACACAACCAGGTGTGTCCTGCTGATTAGGCATACATTTAAATAAAGTAAATTCTTTTGAGTTTAGAAAACCTAACCACAGAGCAGACCAGTTCCTCCTCAACGAATATGCCAGGGGTGACTTTGGTACAACAAAGTTTCTGCCTGCTTGTGTGAGGCTGAAGGCGGCTCATATTCCTGCCTTAATAATGCATTCAGGACAGGGTGCACCGGTGCCTGCACCACAGTGAGGCGTTGCAGGCGTGTGTAGACTAGGAGTGCTTGTGTGAACAACCAGTGCAGTGGACCAGCAGCTATACACTGCAGGGCCCTAGCAGGCAGAGCTCAGGGCACGGGTAAGCGCTAAGAGGGGCCTGCTGGTGTGTCAGGAAGCTAATCTCATACTTTAGGCATTGATTTTATCAGTTGCTCCCACAAATGAAACATTGGTTTTGTTAAATGATTTCTGTGTTTTCCCCCAAATTACACTTTGCTGAACCAGGGCACTTTGGGACATTTTCTCCTTAGAATATTAAGGGGAAGCTGTAGACAAAAATTTAGACCATGCAGAACTGTGGCAAACCCCTTTTAAGCAATACACAGGCAGGAGAACAAGCATGCAGAGTCCACAACTGGCCATGACACAGCATCTTATAGGATTGTTTTTTTTCCACAAACTAATCTGACAGAATATGTTGCACACACTGCTGTCTGCGACAGTTGTGCAGCTCACTTCCCCCAGTTTTATACAATGCTTAGTATCAGCATCTTCTGTGGTGTCCATGGAAGGAATGACTGGGAGTTGCCAGAGTGACACACTATATCTGTGGCCCAGGCCCTATAAACACTCATGACATCCTTTAATGTGTGTTTTGTTTTCAGCAGAGGCGGAGTCAAGACTTCACTGTATCAGAACAAGCCATACCTGGGTAGCTGTAATGGAATTAAGTATGTTTGACCACTGACTTTAGTTGTTCAATGTTCACCAGTAGCAAATTACATTTTGTATTCAGTTTAGCTGCCTATTGGCTTTAATATGGCTTTAGACATTACATTTTGTATTCAGTTTAGCTGCCCATTGGCTTTATCGTGGCGTTAGACATTGCAGTTGAGACATTGCAGAGGAGCTGTGATTTTCCACATGGTAAACCAAGCTTGTGTTTTTTTCATATTTTTTTCTCTCACCGAACACTAGCATGATAAGGAAGCGCATATTTTGTGTTTTTCTGTAGTGCAGCCTTGGGAAAGACAGCCTTGAAAACTTGGCCAACTTTCAACGCTTGTTTCTTCTAACTCTGACCTACAGTAGCCAGCATGTTTTAACTATTAGAGGGAAGGGCCTTTTAGCAGGCTTTTTCATTATTCAATCTATAAAAGGTGTCCCTGGGCAGCAGCGAGGGGAATTTTCCGAGACTTCAGTCAGAAGTGGATGTCAGCTGTCTGACCTGTCCTGTAAGGGTGGAAAATCTCTATCTTGCAGTTGAACAGGAGTTATCAACTGGCGGACATGAGAAAGATGATGAGCAGTGATAGGCCCCACGGTGATTAATTTTGGCTTTTATTCTTTGCTTTTACAGTTATGCTATAATATAATCACATATATTTTTGATGTGTGCATTGCAATTGAGAATCACTTTGATTTATTTTCCTTTCATTGCTGTGACTATTTTTAAATGTGTGACTCCAACCTACTAATCTCCTCTCTCAGGAACCTCGTGGTGAAGTAATAATAAATGTCTTCTTTAAACTAAGAAGTGCATTCCAGAGATTGTTTTCAGCTTGGTCATTAGTGAAAGCAAAACAGTAGCACAGACCTGGAAGTGGCTGGAGTCAACCAGAGCTGAACTGAACACAAAGGCCTTCAACCTGCAAGGTCAGCAACTGCACATAAGTACACCCTGCCAGGGCTGCATATACATAAACACACTGCCACATGTCCACAGAGCTAGCTGCAGAAACACACTTTACAATACACCTTTCCAGTGTATCTCACACAGCCACAGGGTGAGACCTGGGGTGGGGGGGGCACATCAGAAGACACTGATCTCCAACTGTGACAAGTACCACTGGTGTCCTTCTGCCGCCTTGATATCAAGAAAGCACCTCCTAACCACAAATAGTAGAAAGAACTTGTGTAACAGAAACACTTGCTGCAGAAAAATAAAGACCTTGAGAAGTATTGAAAATGTGGCATTAAGCCACTCTCTCCTTCTCCCTCACTGTGGTCACTCATTCCACCTTCCTCTCTAGTCCTTCCCTCACATTCTCTGCACCCCCCTCATATCCCTTTGCCTTGCCTCCTCTGCCCACACCTTATCCTCTTCACTTGCCTTTTCAGCCCTTACATTCCCCTCTCTGCCGAAAACCCTCTTGCCCTCCCCGTCCCTTTGCTTTCCTCTACTTGCCCCCACACTCTAACCTTCCTCCCCAGTCCTGCCTACTCCCTCTATCTTCCTGCCAAGCTTTGCCTCCTATCTCTCCTTATCCTCTCTCCCTCCGTTAGTGCTTTCTCGCTTCCATCCCATTCCTCTTGCCTCTCTTGCTCACCTTTCTCCATCTACAGCCCTCTCACGCCCTCATCTTCCATCCTATCTCACTCCTCCTCAGCCCCAAGTCCCTACCTACCCCTTGCACCCTCTCCATTCTCCCCAACCCATACTCTCCTTGTCTCTCTCCTTCCTCCTCAGCCCTAACTCCTCGCCTCTCTCCTTCCGCCTCAGCCCTAACTCCCCTTGTCTCTCTCCTTCCTCCTCAGCCCTAACTACCCTTGTCTCTCTCCTTCCTCCTCAGCCCTAACTCCCCTCGCCTCTCTCCTTCCGCCTCAGCCCTAACTCCCCTTGTCTCTCTCCTTCCTCCTCAGCCCTAACTCCTCGCCTCTCTCCTTCCGCCTCAGCCCTAACTCCCCTTGTCTCTCTCCTTCCTCCTCAGCCCTAACTCCCCTTGTCTCTCTCCTTCCTCCTCAGCCCTAACTCCCCTCGCCTCTCTCCTTCCGCCTCAGCCCTAACTCCCCTTGTCTCTCTCCTTCCTCCTCAGCCCTAACTCCTCGCCTCTCTCCTTCCGCCTCAGCCCTAACTCCCCTTGTCTCTCTCCTTCCTCCTCAGCCCTAACTCCCCTTGTCTCTCTCCTTCCTCCTCAGCCCTAACTACCCTTGTCTCTCTCTCCTTCCTCCTCAGCCCTAACTCCCCTTGTCTCTCTCCTTTCTCCTCAGCCCTAACTCCCCTTGTCTCTCTCCTTCCTCCCCTTGTCTCTCTCCATTCTCCCCAGCCCTTACTCCCCTTGTTCCTCTCCTTTGTCCTCAGCCCTTACTCCTCTTGTGCCTCTTTTCTCCTCACTCCTTACATCCTTTGCCTCTCCTTTCTCCCAGCTCTTACTTTCCTGTTCCTCTTCCTCCCCTGGTCTTACTCCCCTGTTCCCCTTTCTCCTCAGCCCCTACTCCCCTGGCCTCTCCTTTCCCCCAGCCCCTACTCCCCTTGTCTCTCTCCTTTTCCCCAGCCCTTACCCCCTTCTCTCTCCTTTCTCCCCAGCCCTTACCCCCTTCTCTCTCCTTTCTCCCCAGCCTTTACTCCCCATTTCTTTCTCCTCAGCCCTCGCTCCTTTCTACCCAAACCTTACTCCCCTTCCCACTCCTTTCTTCACAGCTCTTCCCCCTCCTTCCTCCTCCCTCAAATTTCTCCTCACATTCCTGCCATCTGCTCACCCTAGCAGCATCACCTTCCTCCCCTTTGCCCCAGGTGATCTCACCTTCTTCCCCTCTGCCCCCAGTGACCTCACCTTCCTGCCCCAGCCCGTCCTCCTCCTCCTCGGTCTCCATGGGCAGCTCCATGTCCCCGTTGGGCCCGGACATGTCTCCAGAGCTGGGAAGAAGCTCTGACTGACCCTGGCAGGTCACGTGACTGTACCTGGCACGTGACATGCGTCCTCAATGCCTGTGCCTGACTCTAAGATGGCTGCAAGCCCCCCCATTGAGCCCGGAAATGTCTCCAGAGCTGGGCAGACGCTCTGAATGACCTTGACAGGTCACGGGGCTGTACTTGGCACGTGACATGCGTCCTCGCTGCCTGTGCCTGACTCTAAGATTGCTGCTGGTCTCAGTTGGGCCCGGATATGTCTCCAGAGCTGGACCAAACCTCTGAATGGACCGCCCCATCCCCCCTTGCTGGTCACATGACCGTCCTAGCAGATGATAGGCGTCCTTGCTGCTGGCGCCTGACTCTGAGATGGCTGCTTCTGCAGGTCCCCGTTGGCCTCCGACATGTCTCTAGAGCTGGCTCGAAGCACCAAATGGCCCTCGTAAGTCACGTGACTGCACCGGACAGGCGTCCTTGCTGTCTGGCTGACTCTAAGATGGCTGTAAGTGGATTTCGCACATGCGTAGTTGGTGTAATTTGCTAGGAACCCTGGTTCAGACCTAGCCGCCGGACTGTGTGTATGTGCGCGGGAGGGCGGAAAAGAGGGGCTGCGCATGCGCGTTGTGCACGGACGTTTAATAATCTGATGCTCGTGCCCGCCGTAGCACTGACAGCAGCAGAGCCCGGGACTCCAAGATGGCGGCCTGCAGGGGCTGTGTGCTGGGGGCAGCATGGAGGGCCTGCAGGGCCACCCCTGGGGCAGGAGCGAGCGGGTACCACACAGCACGGGGGGGCAGCACTGCCCTGCCTGGTGCAAGAGTGAGGGGGTACCAGTCCTTCCCTGGGGCAGGAGTTAGGGGGCAGCAGGCCCTCCCTGGGGCAGGACTGAGGGGGCAGCAGGCCCTCCCTGGGGCAGGAGTGAGGGGGTACCAGACCCTCCCTGGGGCAGGAGAGAGGGGGCAGCAGACCCTCCCTGGGGCAGGAGTGAGGGGGCAGCAGACCCTCCCTGGGGCAGGAGTGAGGGGGCAGCAGACCCTCCCTGGGGCAGGAATGAGGGGGTACCAGACCCTCCCTGGGGCAGGAGTGAGGGGGTACCAGACCCTCCCTGGGGCAGGAGTGAGGGGGTACCAGACCCTCCCTGGGGCAGGAGTGAGGGGGTACCAGACCCTCCCTGGGGCAGGAGTGAGGTGGCAGCAGACCCTCCCTGGGGCAGGAGTGAGGGGGTACCAGACCCTCCCTGGGGCAGGAGTGAGGGGGCACCAGACCCTCTTTGGGGCAGGTGTAAGAGGGCTGGGGACCTTCCCCTGGGCAGGAGCCAGTGGGCCTCCGCTCTTCCCATGGTTGAGGGGTAAAGGACCCCTGCCAGTCCCTGTGACTGGGGTGCAGGGGTGCTCGTCCCCTGCAGGGGTGGGTGCTCAGCGGGGGTATCAGGCTGGGGGAGGTGGGCATGGCCCGTTCAGTGCCCAGAGCAGGCGCAGCAGGTACCTGGGCATTGCCTTCCTCCTAGGAGGTGCCCTTGGCCTCATCCAGGCTGTGCGGTACTACACGACGGAGCACCTGGCAGAGCAGGTGGTGACCAAGGTAAACCTTGAATGATTCCAGGCGTTTTCTGACCCCACATGTTGTCTGCCACTACTGCATGCATCCATTTCACAGGGGGTTCTTCCCAGCCTGCACTTTTAACCTCCAAACACTTGCTATCAGCTATAGTCCCTTTAGTCCAGTGGAAGCAGACCAAGACTACAACGCCTAGAATGCTTTTTGTTGTCATATGAAAGCCCAGGACTGAGTACTGAATCCGCTTTAACATGCAACGAGGTAGCCACAGTTACTGCCCAAGCTTTCTCCACCACTGCATGAAACTAAACCACCACACTGAAGATCTATCCACCACTGCATGATGCTAAACGACCACACTACAGATCTATCCACCACTGGATGATGCTAAACCACCACAATGCAGATTTATCCACCAGTGCATGATGCTAAACCACCACACTGCAGATCTATCCACCACTGCATGATGCTAAACCACCACAATGCAGATCTATCCACCACTGCATGATGCGAAACCACCACACTACAGATCTATCGACCACTGCATGATGCTAAACCACCACACTGCAGATCTATCCACCACTGCATGATGCTAAACCACCACACAACAGATCCATCCACCACTGCATGATGCTAAACCACCACACTACAGTTCTATCCACCACTGCATGATGCTAAACCACTGGACTACAGGTCTTATCCACCTTTGTATGATGGTAAACCACCACACTACAGGTGTTATCCATCACTGCATGTAACTAACCCTAAACTACAGGTCTTATCCATCTCTGCATGATGCTAAACCACCACACTACAGTTCTTATCCACCACTGCATGATGCTAAACCACCACACTACAGTTCTTATCCACCACTACACGATGCTAAACTGCTAAACCACCGCACTACAGTCGTTATCCACCACTGCATGATACTAAACCACCACACTACAGATCTCATCCACCACTGCATGATGTTGGATCACTACACTACAGTCCTTATCCACCACTGCATGATGCTAATTCACTACACTACAGTTCTCATCCACCACTGCATGATGTTAGATCACTACAGTCCTTATCCACCACTGCATTATGCTAATTCACTACACTACAGTTCTCATCCACCACTGCATGATGTTAGATCACTACAGTCCTTATCCACCACTGCATGATGCTAATTCACTACACTACAGTTCTCATCCACCACTCAATGATGTTAGATCACTACACTACAGGTCTTATCCACCTTTGTATGATGCTAATTCACCACACTACAGTTCTCATCCACCATTGCATGATGTTAAACCACCATACTAGAGTACTCATCCACCTTAGCATGATGTTAAACCACCGTACTACTGTTCTGTCCACCACTGTACGATGCTATTCTGCTCCAGTCAACACAGGCCTTGTCTGCCTAAGAGCTCAGGTAGGTTGAGGTTTGTGTTGACAAATATAGGGTAATTGAAGACCCAATAGTAGCCCAGCAGTTCACTGTAGACGTGTCACTGTTAAAAGTGCCTGGTGAAGGCAGGCCCCTAGATATGATTGACATAAATGCATCACTTATAAACACAGCTTGGAGCTGTAATGAACCAATGTTGCTGATGAGGCTCTTAAGAGCTGTCCATGTCATGAAGAAACTTTAGCGATTCAATACTCAGACTCCATTGTACTTTTTGTGTGCTATATGTTCTTCGCCTTTTCATTCATGATGTCCTTGGCAGAGACATTTTAAAGCATGGGCAGTGGGCAGTTGTCCAGAGCCCCCACATTATAAGGCTTCCCCTGGTAAAGTGAGTGGGAAAGTCAAGTCCTTCCACTTCTGCATGCTGTGAGGCCCTCTACGCAGCCGAGAGCTCAAATGCTTTATTTGTTAACTTATACCAAAGTGGCAACTTTCATAGTCTGTAAAAATCTGAATGTAAAGATTTGCATTTCCAGAATACTGCAGCAGTATCAGTCCTAACAATTATGCAGCCAGTCGCAGAAATAAATAGTTTATTGTGTGGTCATTCTTGCTTTTTTTTTGGTACTATTTGAATGGAGAGCAACAGGGAGTTTTAGCTTTCCCTCCTCATTTCTGAATGTTTAATTCATTATTGTTCAGCATCATTATGTCTTGAATTGCCAAAACATAATTCATTCAGATGTATTACAGACAGCCCTCCACCCTAAAATACATCTTGCTCAAGGCCTTTAAAATTTCTAAGCCTTCACTATTCCTTGGTCTCCAGGCAGTGTTTGTATTGTTACTCACTGGTAATTAGTCTTCTCTTTCCCATGGTGTTAGTTTTCTCTCTCCCATGTCGTCGTTAGTCTTCTCTCTCTCATGTCATCATTAGTCATCCTTCTCCCATGGTGTTGTTAGTCTTCTCTCTCCCATGATGTAGTTAGTCTTTTTTCCCATGATGTTAGTCTTCTCTCTCCAATGTCGTCCTTAGTCTTCTCTATTCCATGTCATCATTAGACTTCTTTCCCATGCCATTAGTCTTCTCTCTCCCGTGTAGTCATTAGTCTTCTCTCTCCCGTGTCGTCGTTAGTCTTCTCTCTCCCGTGTCGTCGTTAGTCTTCTCTCTCCCGTGTCGTCATTAGTCTTCTCTCTCCCGTGTCGTCATTAGTCTTCTCTCTCCCGTGTCGTCATTAGTCTTCTCTCTCCCGTGTCGTCATTAGTCTTCTCTCTCCCGTGTCGTCATTAGTCTTCTCTCTCCCATGCCATGTTAGTCTTCTCTCTTCCATGTCATCGTTAGCCTTCTCTCTTCCATGTCGTCGTTAGCCTTCTCTCTTCCATGTCGTCGTTAGCCTTCTCTCTTCCATGTCGTCGTTAGCCTTCTCTCTTCCATGTCGTCGTTAGCCTTCTCTCTTCCATGTCGTCGTTAGTCTTCTCTCTTCCATGTCATCATTAGACTTCTCTCCCATGCCGTTAGTCTTCTCTCTCCCAGTTAGTCTTCTCTCTCCCATGTCGTCATTAGTCTTCTCTCTCCCATGGCGTCATTAGTCTTCTCGCTTCCATGTCATTAGTCTTCTCGCTTCCATGTCATCATTAGACTTCTCTCCCATGTAGTTAGTCTTCTCTCTCCCATATTGTCAGTCGTTCTCTCCCATGTCGTCATTAGTCTTTTACATATCGTCATTAGACTTCTCTCCCATGTCATTAGACTTCCCTCTCCCATGTCGTTCTCTCTCCCATGTCATCATTAGTCTTCTCTCTCTCATGATGTCGTTAGTCTTCTCTCTCCCATGTCATTAGTCTTCTCTCACACGTCGTCATTAGTCTTCTCTCTCCCATGTCGTCATTAGTCTTCTCTCTCCCATGTCGTCATTAGTCTTCTCTCTCCCATGTCGTCATTAGTCTTCTCTCTCCCATGTCGTCATTAGTCTTCTCTCTCCCATGTCGTCATTAGTCTTCTCTCTCCCATGCCATGTTAGTCTTCTCTCTCCCTTGCCATGTTAGTCTTCTCTCTCCCATGCCATGTTAGTCTTCTCTCTCCCATGCCATGTTAGTCTTCTCTCTTCCATGCCGTAGTTAGTCTTCTCTCTTCCATGTCGTCGTTAGTCTGCTCTCTTCCATGTCGTCGTTAGTCTGCTCTCTTCCATGTCGTCGTTAGTCTGCTCTCTTCCATGTCGTCGTTAGTCTGCTCTCTTCCATGTCGTCGTTAGCCTTATCTCTTCCATGTCGTTGTTAGCCTTCTCTCTTCCATGTCCTCATTAGACTTCTCTCCCATGTCTTTAGTCCTCTCTCTCCCATGTCATCAGTAGTTTTCTCTCTCCCATGTCATCATTAGTCTTCTCTCTCCCCCATGTCGTCCTTAGTCTTCTCTATTCCATGTCATCATTAGACTTCTTTCCCATGCCATTAGTCTTCTCTCTCCCTTGTCATTCTCTCTCCCATGTCGTCATTAGTCTTCTCTCTTCCATGCCATCGTTAGTCTGCTCTCTTCCGTGTCATCGTTAGTTTGCTCTCTTCAGTGTCGTCGTTAGTTTGCTCTCTTCAGTGTCGTCGTTAGCCTTCTCTCTTCCATGCCGTCGTTAGCCTTCTCTCTTCCATGCCGTCGTTAGCCTTCTCTCTTCCATGCCGTCGTTGGCCTTCTCTCTTCCATGCCGTCGTTGGCCTTCTCTCTTCCATGCCGTCGTTGGCCTTCTCTCTTCCATGCCGTCGTTGGCCTTCTCTCTTCCATGTCGTCGTTGGCCTTCTCTCTTCCATGTCGTCGTTGGCCTTCTCTCTTCCATGTCGTCGTTGGCCTTCTCTCTTCCATGTCGTCGTTGGCCTTCTCTCTTCCATGTCGTCGTTGGCCTTCTCTCTTCCATGTCGTTGTTGGCCTTCTCTCTTCCATGTCGTCGTTGGTCTTCTCTCTTCCATGTCGTCGTTGGTCTTCTTTCTTCCATGTCGTCGTTGGTCTTCTCTCTTCCATGTCGTCATTGGTCTTCTCTCTTCCATGTCGTCGTTGGCCTTCTCTCTTCCATGTCGTCGTTGGTCTTCTCTCTTCCATGTCCTCATTAGACTTCTCTCCCATGTCTTTAGTCCTCTCTCCCCCATGTCGTTCTCTCTCCCATGTCATCAGTAGTTTTCTCTATCCCATGTCATCATTAGTCTTCTCTCTTCCATATCATCATTAGCCTTCTCTTTTCCATATCATCATTAGTCTTCTCTCTTCCATGTTATCATTAGACTTCTCTCCCATGTCGTTAGTCTTCTCCCTCCCATATCGTCAGTAGTCATCCTCTCTCCCATGTCATTAGTATTCTCTCTCTCCCATGTCGTCATTAGTCTTCTCTCTCTCCACGTCGTCATTAGTCTCTCTCCCACGTCGTCATCTCTTCTCTCTCCCATGTCGTCATTAGTTGTCTCGTTAGTCTTCTCTTTCACATGTTGTTAGTCTTCTCTCTCCCATGTCGTTAGTCTTCTCTCTCTTATGTCGTCATTAGTTGTCTCTCTCCCATGTTGCTAGTCTTCTCTCCCCATGTCGTTAGTCCCTCCCCAATGTTGCTAGTCTCTCTCCTGTGTCAGTCTTTTCTCTCTCCCTTGTTGTTAGTCTTCTTTCTCCCATGTCACTAGACAGGCATTTTATGGTGTCCGTCTGTCATGGGTTCACCCCTGCATGATGGGCTGACAGATTGAAGCTCTCCCTCTTATCTGTCATTACTGGATTATGGGTATTACTAGATGTTCCCATATAAAGTTTGCTTTAAGGCTGTATCATTTGAAGTCTATTCAATAGTATATTCTTCACCTGAAGGGAGATAGTAACTTCAAGCTGGTTTTCTAATAGTTTCAGACATGTTGCCCATGAGAGAAGCTGGGAGGGGAGGCAGCTGGTGGCAAGTTAGAGAGTTCATGTTACGGGTTCAAGTTACAGGCACTAACTGGGATGGTTGGTAGACATGGGGCATTTACCTTGAGTCTGATGAGTGAGTCTATAAGAGGGCCTATATCTTTGCTCCAGCTCTATCAGCCCTTCAAAAGACTCATGACTTTAGGTGTCCATCCTCTTTATGACCGATCGAAAGCCCCTGAACTTTCAGAGCCAATAAATGGCTTTTATTAGTTAACGAATCCTGGGTTTGTCTGGTACCTGTCGGGATTTTTGGGACATTGATCATGAATATGTAATTTTGCATGATGTTGGCCCCCAATAGTCTTACTGTATGTCTTTTGGAATTTGGTGTTAATAAGGCTTTCTTCATGTTTTGATGGCCTATTCTGCCATTACTCCTATGGGGTTCTGTGGGCCTCGGACGACAACCCTAAGGTGGATTAAAATTACATTTTACGTTTGGCAAGAGCGAGGATGTGTCCCCACCCACCACCCCCAGCCGCTCTGCTACTACCCGGGGCAATTGTTGCATGGGTCCAGTTTGGTTAACGTGATTTGGGGCCATCTATTGGAGTACTTCCCAAGTTCTTGTTATGGCTAGGGTGATAGGGGGTCAGCTTTCCCTTTGGTTTGAAGTAGGTTGGACTTAAGCTTCGATACCAGGGCTGCCAGGTTACCCACCTCGTCATTAAGGGCCTTAGACAGCCTTCCCATATAATCTCTTAGCCTAGTTATCTGTATTTAACCACTGACTCCATCTTGACCATTGACTCCATTTTGTACTTAACTTCAGATGCTGTCACATTGGTGGCGCAGGTATTTTTCCACGCGCAGCTTGTTAACATGTTTTCGCTTTTCTCACCAGGGAGGGTAACATAATATGGGGCATGCAGCGTTGATAAGAGTGTACAAGGATGAGAAATGGGAATGTTTATGGCATTGAAGTGTACAGCTTGATCTTGGAAAGACACCTTGGGACCTGGCCAATCTCATGCATGTTTTGTTTTAACACAGACCCTGTATGGGCAGCGCTTGAAATATCACAACTGACTCAACAGGAGGGGGGTTTCTAGAAACTTCCTCTAAAGTTTGTTTAAGGTATGTAAGATGGGGAAGCTTGACACTGAAGTATGAGGAACTCATTTCTGAGAGTGGACGCATTGCTCATAATAATCCTGTTGGGGTGGTTTCTCCTGCCTTAGCTGTCACGGGTTCCTCAGCTTGACGTTGGCAGACAAGGATGATGTTGGATTCAATCTTTAAAGAAGTTAGCTTCGAGTTTGTGGAATCACTACAGCAGGAAAAGTGCTACTGTGGGTTGTTTGTAACAGTGTATTGTCCGTAGTTGGTTCTTCTTTAGTCCCTAAAGCTTCAAACTAGTTGCTACGTTCAGTAGTTATTACAGGTGTTGCAGTAATTGAACCAGGCGGCTGGTGTATTGCCGGGCTTTGCCATCGAATCGGAGGTTTTGGAGAAGTACTATTATTAGTATCTACGGTGGTGTGAGCCAGTATTTCAGAACCCTCAGATTTTTTAAAGGTAATTATTCAATATTGCCTTTCTGCCCTTCGCTGGCTGTTTCCCTTTCGCCTTTAGCTAAGAGGCCTTCAACTTATTCTAACTGTACATTTATTTCATCTAAAGTGCACTTCTCAGCTGCAGGTCGTGGCTGTTTTTATTTTTGCTTTCCCTGTGTGGAGTGAGTTATTGCCGCCTTTTCGTTTCACCATAGTGGAAAGGGGGGCAGTAGTGTTAGAACACCTCCTGCGAAATTATTACATCAGGGAGAGGATGGCAGAAAATTATCTAAGGCTTGCCGCCCCAAAGTAAACTAGTTTATAGTAACATCCAGATAGGTTAACAGCCCAATTAACAGGAGTTCAAGACCTAGGCGGCTGTACTTTCCTCTATATGGGTCAAACAAGTATAACACACAGATAGATTTAGTATTCTGGGTTACAACATTATCACTAAACTCTAGATAATAAAAGCAATCCACTATTTCACTCCTCCGGGGACTAGCACTGGTTAATATGGATACAGAGTATTTTGTAGGAATCAGTCCGGTGCAGCAAAAAACGGGGAACAGCTTGCACCCTACCAGCAGGACCTCTGCAAGGAATGTCATTATCACTATATCCCAGGAGCCCTTCCCTTCAGATGAAGTTGAGCCGCCTGGCCTCACAGAAGTCTTGGGCCTCCAAACATCCGATCTTCCAGATAGACAGGGCGCAGGGGGAAGAGGCTGTGCAGTGTTATTAATCTGTTACCGGCTCAGTAACACAATCGAGGAGACTTGCTGCTTTATAGAGTTTTGTGATGGAGCCAAGGCGGGAGGACTGTGGCCCAACTCATGAAACAAATGTGTTCCGATACTGTGGCATCCAGCTATGCATGGCCATTCGCCAAATAAGCCCACTTTGGCCCCTTCCAGTGTCTTGCATATACTGTGGGGCGCCTCTCCAAAGTGGTGGAAATAATGTGAGAGGGCTTAGAGGCAGACTGAGTCACTCTCAACAGTTTGCTGATTTCAGGCACAAGTGCTTCTATTTACAAAACCCACAGCATGCCCAAGGTCTTACAAAAAAAAGACACGAAAATGCATTTTCAAATATTTATTAAAATGCTCTTATCCTTGTATATAGGACATAAGCTGCAATTATTAAGCAGATGTGATATAGCATTGTAATAAGCATTATTAGAATGGTGAAAAATACAATTCACCTATGTTAATTGGTGGGCTGCACAAAGCAGTTCCATGATAATCTCAGCGCTGAGTGCCTCTCACGAGTTCAGCTGCTCAAATAATAAAACGCCATCCTTATCATACTGTGCCACAGGTGCAGAGCAGTATCATTAGTTTGACCCTGGAAATAATTGTGCAGACTTCATGATGACAATGCCGACCAAGAATAAATGCATGCGCGGCACATTCTCATACTAGAAAAAAAACGTCAAACCACCATTAGAAAAATAAGGATTGTTTAAAAAGGAAAATGAAACAAGCATTTGCAATGCAGCAGGTCTCCCATTTGCTCGAGATAGAGCTGTTAGCGTTTTAAAGTGCTAACAGGACTTTTCGTGCCACATAAATAAAAAATGAAACGTGTAGGAAAGTAGCCTCTTTCTAGCATGGTTACCCCCACTTTTTGCCTGTTTGTCAGTGTGTTTGACTGTGTTTACTGCTAGCCAGGACCCCAGTGACTATGCGCTCCTATTTTTCACCCCACATTTGGCATACTGGTGCCCCTATGTAAGTCCTATTACATGGTACCTAGGTACCCATGGCATTAGGGTGCCAAGGGGTTCCCCATGGGCTGCAGCATGTATTATGCCACTGTAAGGACATGCCTCCTTGGCATGGTTACCCCCTGACTTTTTGCCTTTTGCTGATGCCAAGTTATGATTGAAAGTGTACTGGGACCCTGCTAACCATGCCCCAGCACCACTGTTCTTTCCTAAACTGTACCTTTGCTTCCACAATTGGCACAGCCCTGGCACTCAGATAAGTCCCTTGTAAATGGTACCTCTAGTACCAAGAGCCCTGATGCCAGGGAAGATCTCTAAGGGCTGCAGCATTTCTTATGCCACCCTGGGGACCCCTCACTCGGCAGATGCACACTGCCTCACAGCTTGTGTGTGCTGGTGGGGAGAAAATGACTAAGTCGACATGGCACTCCCCCCAGAGTGCCATACCAACCTCACACTGCCTGTGGCATAGGTAAGTCACCCCTCTAGCAGGCCTTACAGCCCTAGGCAGGGTGCACCATACCACAGGTGAGGACATATGTGCATGAGCATTATGTCCCTACAGTGTCTAAGCAAAACCTTAGACATTGTAAGTGCAGGGTAGCCATAAGAGTATATGGTCTGGGAGTTTGTCACACACGAACTCCACAGTTCCATAATAGCTACACTGAAATCGGGTAAGTTTGGTATCAAACTTCTCAGCACAATAAATGCACACTGATGCCAGTGTGGAATTTATTGTAAAATGCACCCAGAGGGCATCTTAGAAATGCCCCCTGAATACCAATCCGACTTCTAGTGTGGGGCTGACCAGTTTCTGCTAGCCTGCCACAACCAGACGAGTTGCTGGCCACATGTGGTGAGAGCCTTTGTCACTCTGTGGCCAGGAACAAAGCCTGTACTGGGTGGAGGTGCTTCTCCCCCCCCCCCCCCCCCCTGCAGGGACTGTAACAACTGGCGGTGAGCCTCAAAGGCTCACCCTCTTTGTTACAGCGCCACAGGGCATCCCAGCTAGTGGAGATGCCGCCCACTGCCCCCCACTTTTGGCGGCAAGGCTGGAGGAGATAATTAGAAAAACAAGGAGGATTCACCAACCAGTCAGGACAGCCCATAAGGTGTCCTGAGCTGAGGTGACCCCTGCCTTTAGAAATCCTCCATCTTAGTTTTGGAGGATTTCCCCAATAGGATTAGGGATGTGCCCCCCTCCCCTCAGGAGGAGGCACAAAGAGGGTGTAGCCACCCTCCAGGACAGTAGCCATTGGCTACTGCCCTCCCAGACCTAAACACCCCCCTAAATTTAGTATTAAGGGGAACCCAGCAACCCAGGAAATCAGATTCCTGTAACCTGAACTAAGAAGAAGGACTGCTGACCTAAAAGCCCTGCAGAGACGACGGAAGACAACTGCTTTGGCCCCAGCCCTACCGGCCTGTCTCTTGACTCGAAAAACTGCAACAGCAACGCAACAGGGACAAGCGACCTATGAAGCCTCAGAAGACTGCCCTGAACCTAAGGACCAAGAAACTCCTGTGAGCAGCAGCTCTGCTCAACAACAGCAACAATATTGCAACATCTTGCAACTTTTAAAGGACTTCACTGTTCCCGCCGGAAGCGTGAGACTTCTCCCTCTGCACCCGACGACCCCAGCTCAAGATCCTGAGAACCAACACCACAGGGAGGACTCCCAGGTGACTGCAACCTCGTGAGTAGCCCGAAACAACCCCCCTGGAGCCCCACATCGACGCATGCAGAGAGAATCCAGAGGCACCCCCTGACCGCGACTGCCTGTAACGAGGGACCCGACGCCTGGACCAAGCGCTGCACCCGCAGCCCCCAGGACCAGAAGGAACCCAACCTCCATGCAGGAATGACCCCCAGGTGACCCTCTGCCTAGCCCGACGGTGGCTTGCCCAAGAAGCCCCCCTGTGCCCTGCCTGCACCACTGGAGTGACCCCTGGGTCCCTCCATTGTTTAAAATACAAAATCCGACACCTGCTTTGCACACTGCACCCGGCCGCCCCTGTGCCGCTGAGGGTGTGTTTTGTGTGCCTACTTGTGTGTCCCCCCCGGTCTGCCCCCCGAGGACGCGGGTACTTACCTGCTGGCAGACTGGAACCGGAGCACCCCTGTTCTCCATAGGCGCCTATGTGTTTTGGGCAACTCTTTGACCTCTGCACCTGACCAGCCCTGAGCTGCTGGTGTTGTTACTTTGGGGTTGCCTTGATTTCCCCCATTGGTGGGCTGCCTATGCCCAGGAACTGAGACTTGTAAGTGTCTTACTTACCTCACAATCTAACCAATACTTACCTCCCCCAGGAACTGTTGATTTTTGCAGTCTACTTTTAAAATAGCTAATTGCCATTTTAACAAAAACTGTGTATGTTATTGCTCTAATTCAACGTTCCTAACTTACCTGTGTGGAGTACCTTGCATTTTATGTATTTACTTCAAATCTTGAACTTGTGGTTCTAAAAATAAATTAAGAAAATATATTTTTCTATATAAAAACCTATTGACCTGGAGTAAGTCTTTGAGCATGTGTTCCTCATTTATTGCCTGTGTGTGTATAACCAATGCTTAACACTACCCTCTGATAAGCCTACTGCTCGACCACACTACCACAAAATAGAGCATTCAAATTATCTAATTTTGCCACTATCTTACCACTAAGGGGAACCCTTGGACTCTGTGTACACTATCTCTTACTTTGAGATAGTATATACAGAGCCAACATCCTACAGCCACCCATAGGGAGCCCATGCAAAGTGTTCTGCAAGCCTGCCATTGCATCCTGCATGAAAGGGTGCATGCACCCTTTCACTACCAGGTCACTGCACCAAGTCACCCCTATGGCAGGCCCTCCTAGCCCAGAGTGCAGAATGCAAGTACCTGAGTGTGAGGGCACTCCTGCACTAGCAGAGGTGCACCCCCCCACGAATTCCAGCTCCATTTTCCTGGATTTCTTAAGTGCAGGACGTCATTTTACGTGTGTACCAGTCATAGGTCACTACCTATGTCCAGCTACATAATGGTAACTCTGACCCTAGGCATGGTTGGTGTCAAACATATTGGAATCATACCCCAGTACTGTTGCAAGTATTGGAAGGATGATTCCATGCTCTCTGGGGGCCCCTGACCAGACCCCCAGCAGTGCTACCACCAGTCATACAGGGATTTCCATGCAGCCCAGCTGCTGCTTGATCTGATCGAGCCCAGTAAGGTAGAACAAATAATTTCCTTTGGGAGAGGGAGGTAACACCCTCTCCCTTTGGAAATAGGTGTGACTGGCCTACCTAAGCCACTGGTATGCTTTGAAGGGCACATTTGGTGCCCTCCGTGCATAAACCAGTCCACACAGGTTCAGGGACCCCCAGTCCCTGCTCTGGCATGAAACTGGACAATGGACAGGGCAGTGATCACTCCCCTGTCCATCACCACCCCAGGGGTGGTGCCCAGAGCTCCTCCAGATGGTCCATGGTTGGCAGGGAACTCTGGGACCATCTGAGTGGCCAGGCCAGGCAGGTGACGTCAAAGCCCCCCTCCTAATAGATGCTTTCCTGGTTAGGTGACCAATCCCCCTTTCAGGGCTCTTTAGGGTCTCTCTTGGGTGGGTCCTCAGATTTGGCTTGCAAGACTCCAGCAGGGCTACTCTGCAACCTCCACTTTGACTTCTGGCCACTGGAACTGCAACTGGACCCTCCTGGAACCGACAACACTACAAGCAACGAAGAAGACTATTCTGCAACTTTGTTTCCACGACTCTTGACAGATTTGCAACATTTCCCTGGCAGTGCATCATCAGAAGACCTTAACTCTTCAGCCTGCACAAGAAGAAGAAGGAATCTCCCATGGAGTGAAAGTCACTCCCCTGAAACCGCAGGCACCTACAGCAAGCGACAACCTGCTGCATGGATCTCCCTTCATCTTGAGCTGCATGGATTCTGCATCACGTAGTCCTCTTGGTCCTCTCTGCCAGCTGTCCAACTTTGGTGGAGGTAAGCCTGTGCCTTCCCACGCAGGACAGCACCCCCGTGCACCACGTCTTTTGCAGCTGCCAAGGCTTGTTGGCATCTCCTCCAAGGGATCTTCAGGCGACGTGCAGCTCCAGCCCTCAGTACTCCTTCCTGCAAAGCACAGCCTCCTGTGTGGTTCTCCGGTGGTGTGGGAGCCTCTTTTGTAGTGCTGCATGGGCTCCTTCTGCGACTCCTGTGTCCCCATCCTGTGGGTGCTGCCTCTGCTCTTCTGGACTCTCTGTGATGCCGAGGGTCCCCTGTGACTCTCCCTCCTGGGTTGAGTCCTCCTAGGCCTTGCTGGTCCCGGCAGCACCACTTTTCCTCTAACCGCGAGTTTGCCTTTGCCAAGGCTTGTTGGTGGAATTCCTGCAGCGACAGCAGTCTGCAATTCTCACTCCAGTGTGAGACATCATCTGCATCCATCAGAAAGTCCTCTCCGGCTCCAGGACTGTAGTGTTGACCTGTTCTTCATCACCGTTGAGCAACACCTGAAAGTACAGCGGGGTGGGTAGTAGACTCCACTGTGACTCTTGGACTTAGTCCCCTCTCTCCGCAGGTCTTCTTTCTTCAGGAATCCAACACTGGGTTTCTTGCAGTCTTGTCTGGGTGTCTTCTTTTTCTCCTTTTGGGTGGTTTGGGGAAATTCCAGTGATATACTTCTGCTTTCCTGATCGACTGGGGTTACTGTATTACTTATCTCTGTGGTTTTCTAGTACCCCCAGCTCCCCTCTACACATTCTATTTACCTAAGTTTAGCTCCTGTGTTCACATTCTATTTTTTTAGTATATGGTTTGTGCTCCCCCTAGGGTCACTGTTAGTTATTGCTATTTACACTGTTTTCTATGCCCATTTCTGATTGCTAGTGTATATATTTTGTGTTTACTTACCTCCTATTTGGAGGGTTACCTTTTTAGTATTTTGTGGTGATTTGTTCCAAAAATAAAATACCTTTATTTTTGTAACACTGTGTGGTTCCTTCATGTGTGTAAGTGCTGTGTGACTACAGTGGTACTGCCTGAGCTTTGCATGTCTCCTAGATAATCCTTGGCTGCTCACCCACAGCTACCTCTAGAGAGCCTGGCTCCTAGACACGGCCTACACTTCACTAAGAGGGGATACCTGGACCTGGTTTAAGGTGTAAGTACCGCAGGTACCCACCACACACCAGGCCAGCTTCCTACAAAAAGTAATACAGTTTCACATAAGTGAGCTGATTCAAAGCGGCACGGTAAGAGCGTGAGTGAAGGAGACACACAAAAGGTAAAAGAAGTTCACTCACATTCAAACGTATCGGAAAAAGTGCAATTAGCCATGTAACTGGGTCGATGTCCAAGATGTAACCAAACCGCCCCAAGGAGGGACGAACGGAAAGCATTTACCAATGATAACAAAGGATTTTTGAAGGGCAAGCCCATCAAACAGTGATAGTGATGGGCGTGAGATGGGCATGCTTAAAAGCCCAAATAGATAACTACACGTCAGAAAAGCAGCGCTTGCGTGCTGCTATGCTCGACCCAATAAAAAGGAGATTAAATGTAAGCCCTACAGCAGGAGCTGGTGGGGTAACCGGCATGGACGAGGCCCCTACCCAGGAACCCACAGTTGTTGCCAGCCAGGTGTGTTTCCTGGAGGGAGGATAAGGTGCAGTAAGTGCTGGACGAGGTAATTTATGACCACCCCTCTTTTAAATTTATTTCTGAGGCCATGTACGTTTCAGGATAGAATCTTACGGGAAATGCCATCCCTCAGTGTGTGAGATGTAGTCAGTGACACAGTTGTGGGGCATTGTTTCAGAACCCCCTGACAGACCTCCCTTGGCTCCATGTCCAGTGGCCAATCTGCTTCGCGGCAGCCACCCTCACCCAACCCACCCTCCCTATCACCTTATACTGCGGGCTGAAAACAACCCTTCACCCCAAGTCATTCCATGTCCTCCCTGGAAGCGGATGTGCCTTCATCCGAATGTCCAGAGTGTCTTTCCAGTGGCTCCCACTGCTACCACCTTGTCCGTTTCAGCTTGTGCCTCCACTTTTGTGGGAGTCACCTCGAGACGCTGGTGTGGACAGCGGCTGGATATTTTGCATGTACTAAAGAACAGCGTGTTCTTTTTCCCCGGCTTTGGGTAGCCCTGGCGTCCCAACCAGTCCCCCACCTCTGGCGTTTCCACCTTCTGAGGGATTTTGCTAAGTGAAGGCTTGATGGTCTGCATGAACTTGAAGGATGCCTACTGACTGGTTCCTAACTTTCACCCACATTACAGGATTCTCTGTGTTTTACAGATTCACCTACATTGGACAGTCTCTGCACCCCAGGACTTGGACATCATTTTGAAGTAGAATTATTCCATTGTGTTTCAGTTTTCTTTTTCACCAACCCCCTACATATCTCTTCCCCCAAGAAATCTGTGAAATGAATAGTAGTTTGATAATGCAGCAAAATCAGACATAGTTCCACACAGGCCTGTGGAATTTCTTGGCTTCAGAATAGATTCACTGGCAGCAGGACTTTGTTGTTCACTTTGAAGATGCAATCAATGAAAGAGTGGGGGAAAGTATTCCTACAACAGTGCATCGCTCTGGCCCTTTTAGTGAGATTTTTAGGCCTTTTTACTTTCAAGCCGCTTTCTGGGCCCCCTACATTACTGGGTCCTCCAAAGACTAGGTAGCTCCAGGGGCTGGGTGCAGTGTATTTAAAAGGTAAGACATATACTGGTGTGTTATACATGTCCTAACAGTGAAAATACTGCCAAACTCGGGTTTCACTATTGCAAGGCCTATCTCCCTCCATAGGTTAACATGGGGGCTGCCTTTAAACAACTTTAAAGCACGGATTCCCTTTGAGGGCAGATAGAAATTTAGAGTTTGGGGTCTTGGAACTCGCAATTGAAAAATACATCTTTTAGTGAGGTTGCTTTTTAGATTGTGAGTTTGAAAATGCCACTTTTAGAAAGTAGGCATTTTCTTGCTTAAACCATAATGTGACTCTGCCTGTTTGTGGATTCCCCGTCTGGGTTAGTTTGACAGTTGGGCTGTTGTGAATTTGTGCTAGATAGTGACCCAAAGGGGTCTGGGGTGTAGCCTGCATATCCTGATGGGCCATCTGGGCTAGAGTGGAGGGAAGAGGGGCCGCTTACACGCAAAAGGGCTGTGTCTGCCCTCACACAATGCAATCTCCAACCCCCTAGTATGCGTCTGGGGCCTGGCCTGGCCACGACAAGGAAAGATCTTGCAAACACTTGAGACTTTGCTTTGAAGTTTGCCAACTTCAAAGGCAGAACGGGGTTTAAGAAGAAGATCCAAAACCCCAGACTTCTAGAATCTTTCTGGAATCAAGAGGAACCTCTGCCAAGGAAAAGAGCTGGAGTAGGAGTACTGTCCCTTTCTGTGTTGCTTTGCTGGACTGGCCTGCAGTTGCTGCTTCTGCCTGAAAAGAGTGCAAAGGGTGAACTTTGCTGTGTGTCCTGCTTGAGAAAGTTCTCCAAGGGCTTGGAGTAGAGCTTGCCACCTGTTGGAAGTCTCAGGGACACCAAAGACTTCAGTTTCCTCGACCTGCAGCACTGGGAACTGTGTGTTTTGTGCTTTTCAAGAGGAGAAACCACTGCAACGCCGCCAATAAAGCAGCTGGCCTGCACCGTGTCCTGCCGATGCCGTACAGAGTCACAATGCCGTGCTTCGCACCACGACCCTGGTCTCACTGACATCGTGATCGGACGACTTCACCCAGCCTCTACTCACAACGCGACCTGTGGGCATCGAATTCCGCCATTGCCTACTGACACCGCAGCCTGGGCACCCCCGATGATGGCGCTCCTGCTGACACTGGAGCTACTGCCTGCACCGTGGCCTGTGGTACACGAAACACCATCCCGCCCGCGCCGCAGCCCCGGTCCACTGACGCTAGCATCATCTATTCCAGTGTCGTCACCAGGTATCCTACCTGCACTGTGGCCTGTGGACACTGCTCGTGAGGGTCACAAAGCACCGTCCCGCACCGCTGGCTTGGGCCTACTGACGACAACGCTTCAGCAACAACAACAACGACGCTGCCTGCAACGTGACCTGGTGACACCGCACGTCGCACCGCTTCACACTGCGGCCCTGGTCTCTCCGATGTCGCTGGGCGCTGTCACCGAGCCGCTGCCTGCACCGTGACCTGTGGGCACCGCATGTCGCCTCGTCCCGCTTCGCACCACAGCCCCGACGCCATCCATGCCTGCACTCCTGACTTCATCAGCCCAGAGTTGGATCTGCAATGCGTGTGACCTCAAGGGCCCGAAGACTCTCGCACCGACTCTGGAACCGACACCGTGACGCCAGTGATGCAGCTCTCCGGAGCTCACTACGAGGATCACGACGTCCTGCAATTCCAAAGGTACTGTTTGCCGACACCGTAGCTGGCCTGAACTGTTGGTTTTGTTGATCACGACGCCGTGATAGCCCCAGGTGGAGCTATCACCTTCAAGGAACTGCATTTTTGAGTACATCTTGCAGAATTCATACATTTATTACTGTATGGTGGATTTTTATCATATTTGGTCTTGTTTTATATAGATTAATATTGGCTGTTTTTCTAAAACTGGGTTGGTGTCCTTTTGTAGTGTCTTCATTTATTACTGCGTGTTATGTGCAAATGCTTTACACATTGCTTCTGAGATAAGCCTGACTGCTCGTGCCAAGCTACCAAGGGGGTGAGCAGGGGTTATCTGAGCGGGTATCTCCCTTATCCTGACTACATTGAGGGTCCCTACTTGGACAGGGTGCAAACCAACTGCCAATTAGAGACCCCATTTCTAACACCCAGCATCTCCTACATGTTAAAAGGTATCCATCCTGCAATCCTACACATGTAGAGGCCCGTACACACTATCTCCACAACAGCATTCGTGTCCCCTGAGGAAATTCCTCTCCTACTCTTGCAGGTTTTTCCTGGTTCCTTCACGGATCCTCTGAAAAATCTTCAGGGCTTCCTTTAACCTCGTAATAGAAGATTTGGCCAGGGGAAGTCCACTGCTTGTTCTGTAGCCCATCAGTTTTCCCACTTTCTCGTCAGTTCTATATTCTTTCCCAAATCGCATGTACACCCAATACCCTCTTATGACCACAAATGTTCCTTAACGCTACCATGAAATGGCCTCTGATGCCCAAAGAACCTGTGACTGCTGGCTCTGAAAGAGTCTCTGTACCACAAGCCCCCGCAATTGAACCAGATATCCTTGTGAAGTTCCCATGACACTTAGTGTCATTTCCTGTTCCAAGGCATGCTGGTTGGTGGCGAAAGTGACTCTCTTGGCTCTTTGCTTGCCCTAATGGCATTTCATTGTTTTCTTATAAGAGTCCTGGGTATTTTCTTTTGCAGCTCTCTGAAGGTGATCTTCCTTTGACTCTCTACCAATATCAGACGTGTCCCTTTTGCAGCAAGGTCCGGGCATTCCTTGACTACCACAAGGTACCCCATGAAATTGTGGAGGTGAACCCTGTGCTGAGGAGTGAGATCAAGTTTTCCAGCTACCGCAAGGTGCCCATCCTCCGGGCGGGTGAGACCCTTGTGAGTATGGAATGTGACACTGTGTGAAAGCCTGGGCTGATGGTACCACACTCTTTGTGTATCCTACCTTTTAATGTCTTGTCTTTTCTGCAGCAACTAAACGACTCCTCTGTGATCATCAGTGTGATGAAGACGCACCTAGTGTCCAAGTAAGCGTGTGTGAGTGCTGCTGCGTTGGGTATGTTGGAGCGAAACAACCTAGTGTAGAACTGTTGTGTGTGCAGATGCTTGTAGGAGGTCTATCGCCTCACCGTGTGGAAGTGATCCACAGGTTTTTAATGGGAAGGCCCTCACCTGCAGCTCAGAGATATGTTCTGGGTCTTGATTTCAGGCCCAGCAGAGCATTACATAGGCACTGGGGCTCTAGGATGACAGCAGGATAACTGAGTGTGCAGGCACTAGGAAACCAACACTGTCTTTTCAGTTTTAGCTCTGAGAATTTGGAACATTTCATTTATCAGCTAAAACCCTATACAACACCACACACTGATGTGAACAAGCCAAGTTACCATAACCTCCCATAGGTCATTCTTCCCTGTCCATCAGGTGCACACCTCCCTTCCCATTTCATATGCACATTAGATATGTACACACCTGTCTCCCTGTCCACACCCCACTGTGTCCAACCCATGTACTCGCCACCTTCCGTCCATCAGGCACACCCCACTGTGTCCATCACATATACTCACCACCACCCGTCCATCAGGGCCACAGCCACTGTGTCCATTTTATGTACTCGCCACCACCCATCCATTAGGCACACCCCACTGTGTCCATCACGTACTTGCCACCTCCCGTCCATCCGCATGGCCCACTGTGTCCATCACATGTACTCACCACCTCCCGTCCATCAGGCACACCCCACTGTGTCCATTTCATGTACTCACCACTTCCCGTCCATCAGGCACACCCAACACATATACACCTCAGGTATGTACAGACTCTCTCTGCATCCGTCCATCGGGCACAACCATCTCTATTCATCACATGTACTCATTATGTAGTGTACACACCCCACCCGTCCATCGGGCTCACGCCTCCTTGTCTATCAGATATACTCATCATGTATGTACACACCCCACCCTTCCATCAGGTCTACCCTTCCTGTCCATAACATAACAACATTGGGAATGAACACCCCCACTCTGTGTCCATCAGGCCCACGCCTCCTTGTCTGTCACATATACTCATCATGTATGTACACACCCCATCCGTCCATCGGGCCCAAGCCTCCTTGTCTATCAGATGTACTCATAATGTATGTACACCCACCCACCCGTCCATCAGGCCCACACCTCCTTGTCTATCAGATATGCTCATCATTTATGCACACACCCCACCCGTTCATCAGGCCCATGACTCCTGGTCTATCAGATATACTCATCATGTATGTACACACCCCACCCGTCCATCAGGCCCATGCCTCCTTGTCTATCAGATATACTCATCATGTATGTACACACCCCCACCAGTCCATCAGGACCACGCCTCCTTGTCTATCAGATATACTCATCATGTATGTACACACCCAACCCATCCATCAGGCCCATGACTCCTTGTCTATCGGATATACTCATCATGTATGTACACACCCCCACCTGTCCATCAGGACCACACCTCCTTGTCTATCAGATATACTCATCATGTATGTACACACCCAACCCGTCCATCTGGCCCACGCCTCCTTGTCTATCAGATATACTCATCATGGATGTACACACCCCACCCGTCCATGGTGCCCACGCCTCCTTGTCTATCAGATATACTCATCATGTATGTACACACCCCCACCCGTCCATCAGGCCCACACCTCGTTGTCTATCAGATATACTCATCATGTATGCACACACCCCACCCGTCCATCCTGCCCACGCCTCCTTGTCTATCAGATATACTCATCATGTATGTACACACCTGCCCATCCTGCCAACGCCTCCTTGTCTATCAGATATACTCATCATGTATGCACACACCCCACCCGTCCATCCTGCCCACGCCTCCTTTTCTATCAGAAATACTCATCATGTATGTACACACCTGCCCATCCTGCCCACGCCTCCTTGTCTATCAGATATACTCATCATGTATGCACACACCCCACCCGTCCATCCTGCCCACGCCTCCTTTTCTATCAGATATACTCATCATGTATGTACACACCCCCACCTGTCCATCAGGCCCACGCCTGCTTGTCTATCAGATATACTCATCATGTATGTACACACCCCACCCGTCCATTAGGCCCACGTCTCCTTGTCTATCAGATATACTCATCATGTATGTACACACCCCACCCGTCCATCGGGCCCACGCCTCCTTGTCTATCAGATATACTCATCATGTATGCACACACCCCAGTCCATCAGGCCCAGCATGAGATATGCTCATCATGTATGTACACCCCCCCACCCGTCCATCATGCCCAGGCCTCCTTGTCTATCAAATATCATCATGTATGTACTCACCTCCACCCATCCATCAGGCCCACGCCTGCTTGTCTATCGGATATACTCATCATGTATGTACACACCCCACCCGTCCATCAGGCCCACGCCTCCTTGTCTATCAGATATACTCATCATGTATGCACACCCCCCCCACCCGTCCATCCTGCCCACTCCTCCTTGTCTATAAGATATACTCATCATGTATGTACACACCCCCTCCCATCCATCGGGCCCACGCCTCTTTGTCTATCAGATATACTCATGTATGCACACACCCCACCCGTCCATTGGGCCCACGCCTCCTTGTCTATAAGATATGCTCATCATGTATGTACACACCCCCACATGTCCATCAGGCACACGCCTGCTTGTCTATCAGATATCATTATGTATGTACACACCCCACCCGTCCATCAGGCCCACTCCTCCTTGTCTATCAGATATACTCATCATGTATGTACACACCCCACCCGTCCATCAGGCCCACTCCTCCTTGTCTATCAGATATCATCATGTATGTACACATCCCCACCTGTCCATCAGGCCCACGCCTGCCTGTCTATCAGATATCATCATGTATGTACACACCCCACCTGTCCATCCTGCCCACGCCTCCTTGTCTATCAGATATCATCATGTATGTACACACCCCCACCTGTCCATCAGGCACACGCCTGCTTGTCTATCAGATATCATCATGTATGTACACACCCCCACCCGTCCATTAGGCCCACGCCTCCTTATCTTTGAGATATACTCATCATGTATGTACACACTCTGCCCGTCCATCAGGCCCACGCCTCCTTGTCTATCAGATATACTCATCATGTATGTACACCCCCCCCACCCGTCCATCAGGCCCACTCCTCCTTGTCTATCAGATATACTCATCATGTATGTACACACCCCACCCGTCCATCAGGCCCACTCCTCTTTGTCTATCAGATATACTCATCATGTATGTACACACTCCACCCGTCCATCAGGCCACGCCTCCTTGTCTATCAGATATACTCATCATGTATGTACACACCCCACCCGTCCATAACATAACAACATTGGGGATGTACACACCCACTCTGTGTCCATCGGCTAAGCTCTTTCTCGGTCCATCACATAAACACATCAGGTAGGCACGCAGGCCCTCCGTGTCCATCACATACACATCGGCCGGGTACACAACCCTTCCCTGTGAAGGACAGTGCGACAGAGGGCTGTGGATGGTAGCCTGAGAGCCGAAGGGATTGTCACCAGGGCAGTGATGCTTGCTGGGCTGGGACCGCGCAGTACCACAGTGCATGAGGTGGTGGGTCGTGCCCGTGACGACTGCCGTTCACATGCACTATTTACCCCTCTGCTCTTACAGCAGAGTGAGAAAGCTCAACGCTTAAACCATTTGCATCAAAGAACACGCCACAGGAGTTATTGAAGACTTAGAGTGAGTTGACAAGTGACCCTGCAGCTCTAACTGAGCCACAGGTTTCTCAAACATTTTTCAACTCTTGATGTGTTTTCCACCGGAAGATTATTGACCTCAGGACAAAAAATGACCACCAGGGGGACAAGTGACAGAACCAACGTAAAGGGTTTGTACTGTTTCCGAGTGGAAATAGTGTTTCTGAGCTTCCTCCTTCAGATTCCAATCATGATGTACTTCCAGCCGACAGCATCTCTCTTTGCAGTGACACTGAAATGACAATGAATCCATCTCTCCATGGAGGGTCCTTCCCGGTGACTTAAGTGGCGCTCAATACTCCATACCTGGAGGAATATTACACACAGTGGCAGGTGCCACACACTGGAATAACCTTCCTGCTGCTAGACCATTCAGAAATGTCATATTTTTCAAATGTTAACTGGGAAAACTCCTTTGAGTTAGATAGTAGTTTTGAGTTAGATGATAGTTTTTGTACATAGGATTTCATTATTTCATAGTTTTGATATATTTTTTGCTAGGTAAGGGCATATTGTTCGGCACCTAAAGCTTGGGGCTCCAAGTGTGTTGGTTGTGCGTTAAGGATTAAAGACTATACAACCACCTAGAAGTGTTGTAGCATGCATAGAAGTTATACCAATTAGGGGCCTGATGTATCAATCATTTTTGTGCGTTTGCGATCGCAAAAATGCATTTTGGTATGTATCAAATCCAATTTGCGATTTGGTAACTTGTTACTGAATCGCAAATTGGATTTGCGACTACATACCGATACAGTATTAGGAAGGGGCGTGTCAAGGGTGTCCCTTGCCAATACCGAATTGCAGCAGTATGTGTGATTGTTTTGTGACCGTGAATGTCGTCGCAAAACAATTGCAGTTATCACCAATTTCAAATTGGTGCTAACCCATTTGCAAACGGACAGGGGTCTCTAAGGGACCCCTTCCCCCTTTGTGAATGGAAGCGAAAAAAGTTTTTTAAGAACAGGCAGTGGTCCCACGGACAACTGCCTACTCTTAAAAAATGAAAAGAAAACTTTGCATTTTTCATTTTTAAATGCATTCCGTTTTCCTTTAACCTCTTCGCAGCCAAGGACATAACAGTTACGTCCTTGGACCGGCTCCACGCCTCCAGGGCAGGGATGGAAGGGGAAGGCACTTTGCAAAACACATGTCAGATTTCAATGTAAAAATGTGATGTGTCCATGTTGCGTTTCCTGTCGCGGGCACTAGGCCTGCCCAAGCAAGTGAGGTGCCATTTTTATTGGGGGAACACAGAATAGAAGAGCAAGTGTTATTGCCCCTTGTCTTTCTCTACATTTTTTCCTTCCAAATGTAAGACAGTGTGTAAAAAAGAAAAGACATCTGTTTGAGAAATGCCCTGTAATAACCACTGCTTCTCAACACCTTATCTTGTGCCCATTTTGGAAATACAAAGCTTTCCTTGATACCTTTTTTTCACTCTTTATATTTCAGCAAATGAATTGCTGTATACCCGTAATACAATGAAAACCCATTGCAAGGTACAGCTCCTTTATTGGCTCTGGGTACCTAGGGTTCTTGATGAACCTACAACCCTATATATCCCGCAACCAGAAGAGCCCAGCAGACGTAACAGTATATTGCTTTCAAAAATCTGACATCACACTAAAAAGTTAGAGTAAAACATGGAGAAAAATGGCTGTTTTTTTCACCTCAGTTTCAATTTTTTTTTATTTCAGCTGTTAATCTCTGTAGGAAAACCTTGTAGGATCTATACAAATAACCCCCTGCTGAATTAAGAATTTTGTCTACTTTTCAGAAATGTTTAGCTTTCCAGGATCCAAAATTGGTTTCGCCCCCATTTTCGTCACTAACTGGAAGGAGGCTAAAAGCACAAAATATAGTAAAAATGGGGTATGTGCCTGTAAAATGCCAAAACTGTGTTAAAAAATGTGGATTTCTGGTACAAGTCTGCCTGTTCCTGAAAGCTGGGAAGATGGTGGGTTTACCACCACAAACCCTTTGTTGATGCCATTTTCAGGGGGGAAACCACAAGGCTTCTTCCGGAGCCCTTTGTTCCCATTTCTTTTTTTTTTTTTTTTTTTTTTAAAAAAAAAATCACTCTACTTTGGCTAATTTCTTGGTCTCCTCAGGGGGAACCCACAAACTCTGGGTACCTCTAGAATCCTTAGGATGTTGGGGGAAAAAAAGAATGCAAATTTGGCGTGGGTAGCGTATGTGGACAAAAGGTTATGAGGGTCTAAGCGCAAACTGCCCCACATAGCCAAAAAAAGGCTTGGCACCTGAGGGGGAAAAGGCCTGGCACCGAAGGGGTTACGGAAAATTGGCTGCATTTAAAAAAATTAAAAAAAAATACATAAAAATAAAAAAAGATTTCTTTATTGAAAAGGAATCACAGACATGGTGCTCTGCTGAGCCCAGCAGGCCACCATCCCTGTGATTGTAGCCATTCGCAATGGGTTGCAAATTGCAACCTGCCTCATGAATATTAATGAGGTAGGTCCATTTGCGAGCCCTTGCGAATCGCTAAATGAAACTCCTGGAGTTTCATACATTCCAATAGCGATTACTTAATTGCGGTTTGCAAAAAAAAAAAAGGCAATTTGGTCATCGCTATAGCAAAGAATGATACATCTGGCCCTAAGTGTCTTCACTGTGCTGCTTTGGAACGTGAAGGGGTGAAAAGATGGGGTGGTTGGAACACTGCTCACACACACATCACAGACTGAATCATCTTTGGGCACAGTCCTGTGGAGGAGAGCCTGAGTGTAGAGGGTGAGCGCAGGAGAGATCGGGTCACAACAGGATCAGAAGTGGAGGCCTGAACAGAACAAAAGCTTTAAAACAGCATGCTGTTTGGACGAGTGAGACTCTGTGAATGGCGGTTTCCCCGTGTCTGTCCTGTTGCACTTCATGCTGTTTCCCGCAAACTGCCCCCTCAATGGTTCTCCAAACGACAACTGTTGAGCTGTGCACAACCGTCATTAAGGAATAACTGTCATGGGGGGTAAGGATGGGGCTTCACGCCAGCCAGTGCCTGTAGCTGAAGAAGCTAGCAGGCTGCGTAAGAGTCTGAACGCCCACTGTGTGCCAGGTGATGAAAGCAGTGAGATGGCATCTTTCTGCGTCTTGGGCCTTTACCTGGATGCTCAGAGGATGAGCGCCTGCCTTTGAAACCTATATCCCTCATGCACATCTAGCCTCTTCTGATCAGCACAGTCAAAATATCCAAGCCCTCTCGCCTTATTACCTTTTCCTGTAGTCCACCACTCGGCCGGTGTCAGGACACGTTCTCAGTGGCCGACATTCTCCTGTGCAGACATTGAGTGGATTTGTAACATGCAAGTTGGATACCAGGACCGATGGGAACAGCACCAACCACAGACATAGTGGGACTGAGATAAGTCATTTGCTACAGGAGTAGGCATTATCTTGAAGTACAATTATTCCATCTTCTTTGAGTTCTCTCTTTCACCAACCCTCCTATCCTTCTCTTCCCCCAAGAACTCTATGAAATGAGCAGTAGTTTGATAATATGCTGCAGTATAGCTGAGTTTAGAACATGAGTGGTGATGTTCTACAGGAAGAGAATGTGGGCTGGATGTTGAACTAGACGGAGTTCAGCACAGGCGTGTGTGTTGTCATGATGAACAGATGGATAGTGTGTGTGGGGGGAGGGGAGGTCAGGGACACCTTTTGGAAAGGGAAGCGTAGATAAGGGAGTGGAGAATATGGCATGGGGGATTGGAGCACTGTATGGCCTGCCCTAGTGATGGGTGTTTTTGTCAGTGCGGTGGTGTTGTTTTGTGACCTTGAATTGTGTGTTAAAGCAGGCCTGTGCCGAAGGAAGGGGTGGTGTGGCGTTGCATTTCCCTGATATGGTTTACTGTTACCCTGATGCCTCTGTTGTTTGACATTGGTTCTTTCTGAGCTCTGGCAGTGTGGTGCTGATGTACATTCTTCTGTTTACAGGAGGAAGGAGCTGACAGAGATAGCGTCGTACTACCCTTCAATGAAGGCTGTGAACGAGAAGGGGAAGGAGGTGATAGAGTACAACAACAAGTACTGGTTGATGCTGGATGAGCAGGAAACTCAGCGTGTGTATCCCACCAAGGAAGCCAGAATGTAAGTACCAAAGAAGGGCTGGTGTACCCAAGAGAAGTCTACGGGAGGGCCATAGAGTATACCCAAGAGAAGTCTATGGGAGTGCCTTAGAGTGTACCCAAGAGAAGTCTACGGGAGGGCCATAGAGTGTACCCAAGAGAAGCCTACGGGAGGGCCATAGAGTTTACCCAAGAGAAGTCTAAGGGAGCGTCATAGAGTGTACCCAAGAGAAGTCTACGGGAGGGCACAGAGTGTACTCAAGCGAAGTCTACGGGAGGACCATAGAGTGTACCCAAGAGAAGTCTACAGGAGGGCCATAGAGTGTACCCATGAGAAGTCTACAGAAGGACCATAGAGTGTACCCAAGAGAAGTCTACGGGAGGGCCATAGAGTGTACCCAAGAGAAGTCTACGGGAGGGCCATAGTGTGTACCCAAGAGAAGTCTACGGGAGAGTACTCAAGAGAAGTCTACAGGTGGGCCATAGAGTGTACCCAAGAGAAGTGTATGGGAGGGCCATAGAGTGTACCCAAGAGAAGTCTACGGGAGGGCATAGAGTGTACCCAAGAGAAGTCTACGGGAGGGCATAGAGTGTACCCAAGAGAAGTCTACGGGAGGGCATAGAGTGTAACCAAGAGAAGTCTACAGGAGGGCCATAGAGTGTACCCAAGAGAAGTCTACGGGAGGGCCATAGAGTTTACCCAAGAGAAGTCTACGGGAGGGCATAGAGTGTACTCAAGCGAAGTCTACGGGAGGACCATAGAATGTACCCAAGAGAAGTCTACAGGTAGGCCATAGAGTGTACCCAAGAGAAGTCTACAGGAGGGCCATAGAGTGCATAGAGCGCACCCAAGAGAAGTCTACGGGACCATAGAGTGTACCCAAGGGAAGTCTACGGGAGGGCCATAGATTGTACCCAAGAGAAGTCTACGGGAGGGCATAGAGTGTAACCAAGAGAAGTCTACAGGAGGGCCATAGAGTGTACCCAAGAGAAGTCTACGGGAGGGCCATAGATTGTACCCAAGAGAAGTCTACGGGAGGGCCATAGAGTGTACCCAAGAGAAGTCTACGGGAGGGCATAGAGTGTACCCAAGAGAAGTCTACAGGAGGACCATAGAGTGTACCCAAGAGAATTCTACAGCAGGACCATAGATTGTACCCAAGAGAAGTCTACGGGAGGGCCATAGAGTGCATAGAGCGTACCCAAGAGAAGTCTACGGGAGGGCATAGAGTGTAACCAAGAGAAGTCTACAGGAGGGCCATAGAGTGTACCCAAGAGAAGTCTACGGGAGGGCCATAGATTGTACCCAAGAGAAGTCTACGCGAGGGCCATAGAGTGTACCCAAGAGAAGTCTACGGGAGGACCATAGAATGTACCCAAGAGAAGTCTACATGAGGACCATAGAGTGTACCCAAGAGAATTCTACAGGAGGACCATAAAGTGTACCCAAGAGAATTCTACAGAAGGACTATAGAGTGTACCCAAGAGAAGTCTACAGGAGGGCCATAGAGTGTACCCAAGAGAAGTCTACTGGAGGACCATAGACAGACAACTCGTAACTAAGCAAGAGTGTCTTAGCATAAGTATAAACAGCAGACACTGTACCAAAAGAAAAATAGAGCAAGGGTCATCAGCAGGAACTGTGTGTAATTAACCAAGGGAATCAGATCTTATGCTTTATAAGCACTGCTGCTGTTTACTGACCTCAGGAGCCTGAGCACCAGCCCCATGCGGAGGACTGACGTGTACTAACCTTAGGAATCCAAGCGTGAGCCCCATGAGCAAGACTGACGTGTGTCTAACCTTGGTAGTCCAAGCGTGAGTTCCATGAGCAGGACTGGCGTGTACCTAACCATGGCAGTCCAAGCGTGAGCCACATGAGCAGGACTGGCGTGTACCTAACCTTGGGAGTCCAAGCGTGAGCCCAATGAGCAAGACTGCAGTGTACTAACAGTGGGAGTCCAAGCCTGAGCCCCATGAACGCGTCTTCTGTGTTCTAACAGTAGGAGTCCAAGCCCCGTGAGCAGGACTGGCTCTTATCTAACTGTGGGAGTCCAAGCGTGAGCCCCATGAGCAAGACTGGTGTCTACCTAACCATGGCAGTCCAAGCATGAGCCCAGTGAGCTGGACTGGCGCCTACCTAAACATGGTAGTCCAGACGTGTGCCCCATGAGCAGGACTGGTGCGTAACTAATCATGGCAGTCCAAGCGTGAGCCCCATGAGGAGGACTGGCATGTACCTAACCGCGGGAGTCCAAGCGTGAGACCCATGAGCAGGACTGGCATGAACCTAACCATGGGAGTCCTAGTGTGAGTCCCATGGGCAGGACTGGCGTGAACCTTACCGTGGGAGTCCAAGAGTGAGCCCCATGAGCAGGACTGGCATGAACCTTACCGTGGGAGTCCAAGCTTGAGTCCCATGAGCATGACTGCCACGTGCCTACCCAAAGGAGCCAGGATGTAAGCTTCTCAAGCAGGGCTGGTATATATAACCAAGGGTGCTCAAGCGTGAGCACCTGGAGCGGGGACTGACCACAGGGCGCTCGAGCACCATAAGCAGGTCTCCCCTCCCCCACATAGTTAATGCTCCAGCAGACCGGATCATACATTTTGGTATGTGGATTTGGAGAACTTTTGCCTTTCTCTGTAGCACTGCTTGAGGGGGGATGAGAGAGCCTAAGCCTTCCCCTGTAGCAATGGGGCTGTGGATTGGAGACCCTGAGCCTTCCTCTGTAGCACTGCTGGGGGAGGAGGGGTGCCTGAGCATTCCTCTGTAGCACCGCTGGAGGGGGGGGGGGGGGTGCGTGAGCCGTCCCCTGGAGCATCTCTGGAGGGGGGGGGGGGGGGCTGAGCCTTCCCCTGTAGCACCACTGGCTATGGATGGGAGAGCACGAGCCTTCCTCTGTAGCACCGCTGGAGGAGGGATGGGAGAGCTTGAGCCGTCCCCTAAAGTACCGCTGGAGTGGGAAGGGGAGAGCCTGAGCCGTCCCCTAAAGTACGGCTGGAGGGGGATGGGAGAGCGTGAGCCTTCCTCTGTAGCACCGCTGGAGGAGGGATGGGAAAGCCTGAGCTATCCTCTGAAGCACCGCTGGAGGGGGATGGGAGAGCCTGAGCCATCCTCTGTAGCACCGCTGGAGGAGGGATGGGAGAACCTGAGCCATCCCCTGAAGCACCGCTGGAGGGGGATGGGAGAGGGCGAGCCTTCCTCTGTACACCGCTGGATGAGGGATGGGAGAACCTGAGGCTTCTCCTGTATCACCGCTGGAGGAGGGATGAGAGAGCCTGAGCCGTTCCCTGTAGCACCACTGAAGAAGGGGTGATGGGAGAGCCTGAGCCATCCCCTGAAGCACCGCTGGAGGGGGATGGGAGAGCCTGAGCCATCCTCTGTAGCACCGCTGGAGGAGGGATGGGAAAGCCTGAGCTATCCTCTGAAGCACCGCTGGAGGGGGATGGGAGAGCCTGAGCCATCCTCTGTAGCACCGCTGGAGGAGGGATGGGAGAACCTGAGCTATCCTCTGAAGCACCGCTGGAGGGGGATGGGAGAGCGCGAGCCTTCCTCTGTAGCACCGCTGGAGGAGGGATGGGAAAGCCTGAGCCGTCCCCTGAAGCACCGCTGGAGGGGGATGGGAGAGCGCGAACCTTCCTCTGTAGCCCCGCAGGAGGAGGGATGGGAAAGCCTGAGCCATCCCCTGAAGCACCGCTGGAGGGGGATGGGAGAGTGTGAGCCATCCCCTGAAGTACTGCTGGAGGGGGATGGGAGAGCCTGAGCCATCCCCTGAAGCACCGCTGGAGGGGGGTGGGGTGGGGGGGGGTCTGAGCTTTCCCCTGTAGCACCACTGGCTGTGGATGGGAGAGCCTGAGCCGTCCCCTGTAGTATCGCCGAAGGTAGACTACAAACATAACGTAAGAGCAGCAGTCGGGACTCACAAGGAGAGATGGGCTTGCTGCTATTGACCTCATTGTGAAGAGCATTGGCACCCCAAAGCAGACTGCCCATGAAAAGTCTCATCAACCCACAATAAGTCTTCATAAATATATTGTGCATGCAATTTGCATTTCCCGTTTATTATGTATATCATTTGGGACAACTTTTACCTAATCCCTAATGCACTCAATAACATGTTGTGAACCCTCAAAACAACAAAATTATCTTGAGCTCAGCCCCCTGGTAGCTACAGCACAGAGCAGATAGACGTAACTTGCGATAACATGTAAGGTATTGAAACAGCAAAAATTAAAAAACCCAAGCAGTTAAAATCCCCCCAAAAATTGGAAAAATAGAGTCAAATTTAATAAATAAAATGACATCAAAAATGACAAAAAAACAATAAGGGAAACATGATATATGGATTTTTACATTTTTAATAAAAATAGAACCACAAAGTGCCAGTGATAGTCAATGCTAAAACATTGGGGCAACCCACTCGTCCCCAGATCTAAACCCAAACTGAAATTCTTAATTTGGGCATCAAGTTAGGCGAAAGAACTCCCCTTGGGCTCAAGAGCCTCCTGTCAGTAACTGCAAGATCGGGGAATAAATCTCTAAAGGGGGCCGCTGACACTTCACACCTAAAGTGGTTTGACCAAGATTGTCTAATGAAGAAGAAAGCACTGTCTTGTGCCCTGCCACAAAGGCACAAGTCCCACGAAGGCAAAAATATCTGAAAAATCATAGAAAAAAACTACAAGCTTCTAATAGAAACAAAGACGGCACAACTAGGAAACCAAGCATCACAGTCAGTGTAGACGACAGTTGCAGAGGAAAAACTCAACCAAATTTTGGGACTCGTCAAATGGGGGTGCGAGGGACCAAAGAAAAACCTAGAATCGTGGATCATCTGCCGCGAATGTCGCAACCATTTCTCCTCTTTGTACCAACTTAAACCTGACAGCCTAATGGCAGGAATAGCCAGAGAAGGAATTAATCTACCTAGATAATAAACAACAAGGAAGATTCAAGTCAAATGGAGAGGCCCCAACCACACTTCTTTTGTTGCAATTCCCATGCCAGCTGTGATCACTCACCCGTGCGAAGAAACCACTACTACTCTTACGTCCGAAGTTCTGGTTAGCCATGTCAAAGAAATGAATGTGGACAAAGTATGAGCCAAGGAAAAGCCCCAGGTCCAGACAGTGTCCCTGCAGGTGTCTTCTGAAACAATTTATCCATCCGGCTTTTAGCTACGACATTCAGGGAGGTGCGTGGAGACTCACACAATGTCTGGCAGACACCAAGATCAAGCTACAGTCTAGGGCCAGTTTCTAATGCTCAGCTGGCTTCTTCCAGAAAAAGGCCTCTTGTAGCGTGTTTCCCTGTAGCCACACAGCCAACTGACCCTTGGGGGTCCACATCTCAGTCCTGGGTACAAGAGGGATCAAGTTCAGTCCTCTTTTGATCTTCAGTAGATCCGCAAAGTGTTTGGAAGAGGGTTTCTCAGAATGCCACATTTATGCCTGGAACCAGCTAGTGGGTGGTGACTCCTGGTTAGTTCCTATCCAGTGAGGTACAGGTTCCCAGGGGTAAACCCCCCACCCCCACGTTTGCAGCAGTTCGTGTTTGCCTTACTGCAAACAGTCCCATAATGCCATGTGTCAGGGTATTTCAAGATGGAAAAAGTCTCCAGGTACACTACAATGGGCACTGAGGTCCGGGGTGTATGTGAATGGTGTACCATGGTAATCCTTGCGTCCTTCCACATCTAACGCTGAAATCCAGTTTGAAGCAGGTACTGTACCCACAAGAAACCCAGGGACAGAAGTCTGGCAGGAGAAAAGGAGGTCCTTTCGTAAGCAAATAGGGGATCCACAAGCATTGTCTTGGCATCCTGTTCTCTCCCTTTCAAGTGCACCCCAAGTGTTATATGTTGCTCAACATATGATTTGACAATGTAGTGTCAGAGGATGCCCAGAGTCTCCTCTCTGAATATTCTGTGGAGTTCAGAGAAGTCATCTCTGCCCACTCAGGTCAGCCTATTGTTCGCTTCTGAAAGGCATTGTGCACCCCGTTCAAACCTAATCAAGGCTGAGCACAATGTGAGAGCTGGGGGCAGCTCATGTTAATTAGCCTTCTGACCGTTTAGGAAGTCAAAGGGTCACTTTTTGAAAGATACTTTTCCTTGATATTTATTAAAAAATTGACTTTACATTTGAATTGGATTATAAAAAAGATTGGTTAATTACTTTTCCTGCCATCCCTGCGATGCTCTCCTAGTTGTTTAATGTGTGCTGTGTTTTTCTACATAGGATAGTAAGGCCTGCCTTAGTGAAAATAGCCTTTTGGACCTTGTTACTGTGAGGGCATGGTCATGTTAATTTTCTACAATGTCCCACTTTTAAATACCATGCATCCTACCTTGTTCGCTACAAGGCCTACATTGGGGTAACTTACTAATATTTAAAAGGCAGGTTTTTACCTGTCAAAAAATATGTTTTAACAGGTTGCATTGCCATTTTTACTCACAGCAGTCTGGCTATAAGGGGCAGGCCTGAAGATTTGTTTTCTTTGTAAACACTAGAGAATGGCGCAATAAGTGCTGTATTCCACAGGTGATGGTTAACTTTTCATGTCTCTGGTGTATTTTCACAATATATACTATGATCTTATAGAAAAGTTAAATATGCGAATCGGGGATTTGCTAATGCCTCCATGTTTTAGCGGTAACTTCACATACACTGGGCACTGGACAGCAATTCCCAGTGTACAAAGTCTAACAAAACAGCAATAAAATAGGGTCCAGCAAAAGGCGATCATCAGAAATGCGCCTAAAAGTGCAGAAATGCAGGTTTCCTACATATGTCATTCAGTCAACTGCCCATTCAGTGGTGGCTCCATCCGGCCCCTCCCGCAATAGGTGCCACCATTCACAGCTTCACTCGCAGCTTTCTGTTGCTTTTGCGTACCCTGCCTACTCGCATGTCCCTTTGCTTCCAGAGGCTCACATTTATCGTCTTTTCTTCTGACATGCATTTTCTTCCTTCTGACATGTATCCAGAGAGGAAATGAAGTGGAGGCGATGGGCGGATGACTGGCTGGTGCACCTCATCTCTCCCAACGTTTACCGCACTCCTGGCGAAGCTCTGGCCTCCTTCGATTATATTGTCAGTGTGGGCAAGTTTGGTGCAGTGGAAGGTTTTTTTGGCAAGTACTTCGGTGCAGCTGCCATGTTCATCATCGGCAAGAGGCTGAAGAGCCGGTGAGTGAAGTTTTAGGAAATTTAACCTACCAATGCATTTAGGACTCATCCACTTCCCCCCAAAGGCCTGGCCATTCCGCATTTTCAGTTGAATTCTAGAACTGTGGTTACTATACTTGTGCCTCTCTCCCCTTCCCTTTCCTTCCAGATGTTTATTGACGTCTGCTCCTTGTGTGTTGTGCTAGCAGTAGAGTGCAAGTGTGAATGGTGTTTATTCGTGCGGCGTGTAGTGAAACAGATGTACATGATTGTGGTATCTCTTCACTTAAGTCTGATATGCTGTCGCTATTAGTGGTATCTGTTTGTGTAATACATTGTTGGTACTATACATGCATGAGATGCATCTGTTTTATGTGCCATGCTGTCTGAAGTGAGAGATATGGGTAGTGTACACATATGAGTGGTATGTGTGCTTATACATGAGATCCAGCTTAGTGTGTGTGCGCAAGTGTTGTCTTATGCATGAGATATCGGCTTAGTGTGTACACAACTGGTATCTTAGCCAATGCATAAGGTCCAGCTTAGTGTGTGTACAAGAGTGGTATCTGTGCTTATGGATGAGATCCAGCTTAGTGTGGGTACGGGCGTGGTATCTTTGCTTATGCATGAGATCCGGTTTAGTGTGTGTACGGGAGTTGTATCTGCTTATGCATGAGATCCTACTTAGTATGTGTACGGGAGTGGTATCTGCTTATGCATGAGATCCAGCTTAGTGTGTGTACGAGAGTGTTGTCTTATGCATGAGATATCGGCTTAGTGTGTGTACACGGCTGGTATCTTAGCTTATGCATGAGATCCAGCTTAGTGTGTGTACGAGAGTGGTATCTGTGCTTATGCATGAGATCTGGCTTAGTGTGTGTACGGATGAGTGGTATCTGTACTTGTGCATGAGATCCGGCTTAGTGTGTGTACGGGAGTGGTATCCGTTTATGCATGAGATCCAGCTTAGTGTGTGTGTACGAGAGTGGTATCTGTGCTTATGCATGAGATCTGGCTTAGTGTGTGTACGGATGAGTGGTATCTGTGCTTATGCATGAGATCCGGCTTAGTGTGTGTACGGGAGTGGTATCTGTTTATGCATGAGATCCAGCTTAGTGTGTGTGTACGAGAGTGGTATCTGTGCTTATGCATGAGATCTGGCTTAGTGTGTGTACGGGAGTGGTATCTGTTTATGCATGAGATCTGGCTCAGTGTGAGTGGTATCTGTACTTATGCATGAGATCCAGCTTACTGTGTGTTCATGTGAGTGCTATCTGTGCTTGTGCATGAGATCCAGCTTAGTGTGTGTACGAGAGTGTTGTCTTATGCATGAGATATCGGCTTAGTGTGTGTACACAGCTGGTATATTAGCTTATGCATGAGATCCAGCTTAGTGTGTGTACGAGAGTGGTATCTGTGCTTATGCATGAGATCTGGCTTAGTGTGTGTACGGATGAGTGGTATCTGTACTTATGCATGAGATCCGGCTTAGTGTGTGTACGGATGAGTGGTATCTGTACTTATGCATGAGATCCGGCTTAGTGTGCGTACGGGAGTGGTATCTGTGCTTATGCATGAGATCTGGCTTAGTCTGTGTACGTGTGAGTGGTATCTGTACTTATGCATGAGATCCAGCTTACTGTGTGTTCATGTGAGTGCTATCTGTGCTTGTGCATGAGATCCAGCTTAGTGTGTGTACACAAGGTGTATATTATACATGAGATATCTGTTTAGTGTGTGCGCAAGTGGTATCTGTGCTTGTGGATGAGATCCGGCTTAGTGTGTGTACGTGAATGGTATCCTTGCTTATGCATGAGATCCGGCTTAGTGTGTGTACGCGTGAGTGGTATCTGTGCTAATGCATGAGATCAAGCTTAATGCCTGTACGGGAGTGGTATCTAAAGTTATGCATAAGATCGACCTAGAGCATGTCCACGTGAGTGATATCTGTGCCTATGTATGAGATCCAGCATGCTGTGTATAGGCGAGTGGTATCCTAGCTTATGCATGAGATCCGGCTTAGTGTGTGTACGTGAATGGTTTCTTTGCTTATGCATGAGATCAGGCTTAGTGTGTGTGTGTACATGTTGGAAATGGCCCTTTTTGCAGGGTTATCCTCAAACTTTTTGCCTTCTTCCTCCTATTTTTTCAGGTCTGTTTTTGCTGGTTTATTGTCTCTTCGCACTTTACCAGTGCTAATCAGTGCTAAAGTGCAACTGCTCCCTATAGAAATTGTACTGTTGATTGATTTATCCATGATTGGCTTATTTGATTTACTGGTAAGTCCCTAGTAAAGTGCACTAGAGGTGCCCAGGGCCTGTAAATCAAATGCTACCAGTGGGCCTGCAGCACTGGTTGTGCCACCCACATAAGTAGCTCTGTAATCGTGTCTCAGACCTGCCACTGCAGTGTGTGTGTGCAGTTTTAACTGTAAATTCGACTTGTCAAGTGTACCCACTTGCCAGGCCTAAACCTTCCCTTTTCTTACATGTAAGACACCCCTAAGGTAGGCCCTAGGTAGCCCCAAGGGCAGGGTGCAGTGTATGGTTAAGGTAGGACCCTTAGTAATGTGTTTTATATGTCCTGACCGTGAAATATTGCTAAATTCGTTTTTCACTGTTGCATGGCCTGTCCCTCTCATAGGTTAACATGGGGGCTACCTTTAAATCTGATTAAAGTGTAGATTCCCTTTGGGAGCGGATGGACATGTGGAGTTTGGGGTCTCTGAGCTCACAATTTAAAAATACATCTTTTAGTAAAGTTGATTTTAAGATTGTGCTTTTGAAAATGCCACTTTTAGAAAGTGAGCATTGTCTTGCTTAATCCATTCTGTGACTCTGCCTGTTTGTGGATTCCCTGTCTGGGTCAGTTTGACAGTTGGGCTGTTCACACCTCTCCTCTAGACAGGGATACAAAGGGGGCTGGGGTGTAGCCTGCATATCTTGATTAGCCATCTGTGCTGGAGGGGAGGGGAGGAGTGGTCACTCACACCTGAAAGGACTGTGCCTGCCCTCACACAATGCCGCCTCCGACCCCCTGGTGAGTATCTGGGGCCTGGCCTGGACAAGGAAGGATCTTGCAAACACTTGAGACTTTGCTTTGAAGTTTGCAAACTTCAAAGGCAGAACTGTGTATAAGAAGCAGACCCAAAACCCCAGACTTTTAGAATCTTTCTGGAATCAAGAGGAACCTCTGCCCAGGAGAAGAGCTGAAGAGCTGAAGGAGGAGTACTGTCCCTTTGCTGTGTTGCTTTGCTGGACTGGCTTGCAGTTTCTGATTCTGCCTGAAAAGAGTGCAAAGGGTGAACTTTGCTGTGTGTCCTGCTTGAGAAAATTCTCCAAGGGCTTGGAGTAGAGCTTGCCTCCTGTTGGAAGTCTCAGGGACACCAAAGACTTCAGCTTCCTCAACCTGCAGCACTAGGAACTGTGTGTTTTGTGCTGTTCAAGAGGAGAAACCACTGCGACGCTGGCAACGACGCCGCTGGCCTGCACCGTGACCTGCCGACGCCGCACGAAGTCGCATTGCCCCGCTTCGCACCGCGACCCTGGTCTCACCGACGCAGTCATCGGACAACTTCACCGAATCGCTGCTTGCACCGCAACCTGTGGGCCCCGCACTCCGGCAACACCTGCTCACACCGCAGCCTGGGCATCCCCGACGACGTTGCTCCTGCTGACACCGGTGCCGCTGCCTGCACTGTGGCCTGTGGACACCGCTCGTGAGGAGCACGAAGCACTGTCCCGTCCCGCACCAAAGCCCCCGTTCTAACGGCGCCAGCACCATCGACTCCAGTGTCGTCACCAGGCATCTTTGCCTGCACCGTGGCCTGTGGACAACGCTCGTGAGGGTCACAAAGCACCGTCCCGTCCGCACCGCTGGCTTGGGCCTACCGACCACAGTGCTTCCGCAACGACGCCGCCGCCGCTGCCTGTACCGTGACCTGTGGACACCGCACATGGCACCTCCCTACTTCACACCACAGCCCTGGTCTCACCGACGCCGCTGGATGCTGTCACCAAGCCGCTGCCTGCACCGTGACCTGTGGGAACCGCACGTCGCATCCTCCCGCTTCGCATCGCAGCCCCGACGCCATCCACGCCAGCGCACCTGATTTCATCAGCCCAGAGTTCAATCCCTGAGGTGCGTGACTTCAAGGGCCCGACGACTCCTGCACCGACTCAGGAACTGACGCCGCTCTCTGGAGCTCAGCGCGAGGATCACGACGCCCTGCAAATCCAAGGTACTGTTTGCGGGTCTTCCCGACACCGCAGCTGGCCCGAGACGCCGAGGCCAGCCTGAACTTTTGGTTTTGTTGTTCACGACTCAGTGATAGCCCCAGGTGGAGTTATTGAGTTTAAGGAACTGTATTGTTAAGTACATCTTGCAGCATTCATATTTTTATTACTGTATGTTGGATTTTTTTTATCGTATCTGGTCTTGTTTTAAATAGATAAATATTGGCTATTTTTCTAAAACTGGTGTGGTGTCCTTTTGTAGTGTGTTCACTTATTACTGTGTGTTATGTGCAAATGCTTTACACATTGCTTCTGAGATAAGCCTGACTGCTCGTGCCAAGCTACCAAGGAGGTGAGCAGGGGTTATCTGAGTAGGTATCTCTCTTATCCTGACTAGAGTGAGGGTCCCTACTGGGATAGGGTGCAAGCCGACTGCCAACTAGAGACCCCATTTCTAACAGTACACATGAGTAGTATCTGTGCTAATGCATGAGATCAAGCTTAGTGTCTGTACAAGAGCGCTATATTAGCTTATGCATAAGATCCGACCTAGTGTGTGTACACGTGAGTGCTATCTGTGCTTATGTATGAGATCCAGCTTGGTGTGTGTAGGCGAGTGGTATCTTAGCTTATGCATGAGATCCAGCTTAGTGTGTGTAGGCAAGTGGTATATTCGTTTATGGATGCGATCCCGCTTAGTGTGTATACAGGAGTGTTATCTGTGCTTATGCATGAGATCCAAGTGTAGAGAAGTGGTATCTTAGCTTATGCATGAGATCTGGCTTAGGGTGTGTAGGCAAGTGGTATCTTAGCTTATGCATGAGATGCGGCTTAGTGTTTGTACTCGTGAGTGATATCTGTGCTCATGTATGAGATACAGCTTAGTGTGTGTACGCATGAGTGGTATCTTAGCTTATGTATGTGGTCCGGCTTAGTGTGTGTGCGCATGAGTGGTATCTTAGCTTATGCATGAGATCCAGTTTAGGATGCGTACGCTTGAGTGGTATCTGCGCTCATGTATGAGATACAGCTTTCACGTGTGTGTGTGTGTGTGAGTGGTATCTGCTCATGGAATCCAGCTTTTCATGTGTGTCTGCGTGAATGGTATCTGTGTGTGATTGGCTCGTGACTGGGCAGACATACAAGGGTAATAGCAGTAATGAATATTAACTGAGATCCGAGCGTGCCCACATCCCCCAGTTTAAAGACGAGGGAAGCCAGAGGCGGCCCCAATCAGTCACCTTCAAAATCCTACTTTTTGGGGGGATCTCAGGAAGACAATGGTCACGAAGGATGAATGCAAGTAACAGGAGACTGTATTTACCTAAAACTGATGAATGTGTATTTCACCATTCTCAGCAGAAAGTCAGTTTGTTTCCCCTAATCTGAAAGTCCACGGAAGCCCATTCAGTTCTGTGAGCTTTTTCAAATAGTTGAAGGTGGTAAAAGGTAAAATGCTGAGTGGGGTCAAGTGTTCGGCTGAGCCAGGTTTATATTATACCGGCTTCCGGGCTAAGGTTGGGCCAGATGGAGACAAGTTGCCTTAGGGCATTGAACCTAGTCCCAAGCAAAAACGCCTTTGTGGGAGTTGGTCCCACCCGCTAGCCTCCGCAGATCCCACCCGCTAGCCTCCGCAGGTCCCACCCGCTAGCCTCCGCAGGTCCCACCCGCTAGCCACAGCAGATCCCACCCGCTAGCCACAGCAGGTCCCACCCGCTAGCCACAGCAGGTCCCACCCGCTAGCCACAGCAGGTCCCACCCGCTAGCCACAGCAGGTCCCACCCGCTAGCCACAGCAGGTCCCACCCGCTAGCCACAGCAGGTCCCACCCGCTAGCCACAGCAGATCCCACCCGCTAGCCACAGCAGATCCCACCCGCTAGCCACAGCTAGCCACAGCAGGTCCCGCCCGCTAGCCACAGCAGATCCCGCCCACTAGCCACAGCAGGTCCCGTCCGCTAGCCACAGCAGATCCCACAGATATAAAGGGTGGCATCAAGAGGGAAGTGGCAATAGCAAGGCTCTTGCTGACTTATCCTGATGCACCTTCCTCGAGAGTCAGGAGGCTTCACTGGGCCGTTGTCCTGTCGGTATCCGTGGACAGTTCCTGTTTTCCAGACGGGGATAAGAGGAGTTGACTGGGAGGTTTAGGAAGGTGCAGTTGGTGTAAACAGTCAGAGTTCAAAGAGGCGACGAACAAAGGGTGCACCTTCATGTTACAGATCAAGCTGTGTCTCGGTTGTCCATTTCTCACACCTGGGCTTTCTGAGAACTTGGAAACTTTCAAACCTTTCTCTTAGTTACTCGCCATACTGCACATACCTCTGGGAGCTGGGAAGTCTCAACTGTGCAGATCAAGTACCTCACTCAGACCAAATCTCTCACTTGACTCTGGTGCCTAACGGGTGCCCCCTGTCCTGACCTGTCACTGATAGAAACACCACTGTTAACCCTGAAGTTATTACTTGGGAGAGATTGGGGGATAGATGGAAACTTTGATCCCTTCTTTAAAGACCTGGTGTATCTATGCTGTATTCAACGCTCAGCGTGAAAGGTAAGCACCCCTCGCACACTCCATTCTGGGATGGCTACTATGCCCAACCCGACAGGGCAGTGCTGACCTCAATCCAAAGGAACCCTTGGCTGTAGGGATACTTGTAGTGTATACCTGGGGATATTTGTGACCTATAGAAAGGGTTCTAGTGTAGGACCCTGTGTCTTCTCAACCTTCCAGGTGGTCAGTGTAACGTAGATCATGGATGAATGACTGCCCTTTGCAGCCGTCCTGTCTGTGTGCCAGTGATCTCTAGCTGTATCTGTCAATTATTTTTCCATTGGCTTGTGACGTTTAAATCTGTATTCCAGTCATGGTTCAGTTCTTGTCTTATTGATACCTAGATCATGTTTATTGTAGGTGCCAAGTTAGAGGTAGTAGGAGCCAGCTTTATGTTGACACCTTATAAGGATTTCCGGGAAGGAGATAAGGGGTCCTTATTGCAGGCGTTGAAGAAGCGCGTTTGTTTTCTTGCAAGTCATTGATGTTGTCCCGCTTTGTTGACTTGCTTGCTTATGGTGTGCACAGCTTGACAGGAACTTGCTTGTAGATGAGGGTGAACATGTCTTCTCCAGCCACCAGAACAGCCTGAGTTAATGAGCTGATCCGCATTTCAGAGCAAGGATGGGCCCTGAAAGCCTGGAGCCGGACACCGCTTACCTGTCCATGTGTTGAAACTGTTCTGCAGCAGGAGTGTCATTCGCGTATTAAGCAAAGGATTGGCTGTTGGTCACTTGGGTGATTCAGCTCTTCCCTTTCCCTCATTATCAAGGTGATGAAACCACACCAAAGAGAGAAGAAGCCTCATCACAAACACAGCGGTGATGCTGTGCGCTTGAGGATGGGGGTGCTTCTCCAAGGGAACGGAGAATCCTTTGGCTGGAATTTGAGAGACCACGGATCAGAACACAGTAAGGAGAATGAATAAACACTTAATTTATAAACTGTAGTAAAGCGTGATATCCTAGAGTAATTTAGAAGCTATTCGAATGTATTACAAATTATGGAGATGTCCACTTTGCTGTACGGTTGGTCCGTACGTGTCAAGCACCTACAGGTGAGCGTGCACTCGGCTGCAGCCCATGTTCTGCAGCACAGAGAATGGACCAGCTTCTTTCCTCGTTTGCTGTACTGCCTTCGTTTAACCTTTAGCCTTTTTCACACATGTATTGGGCCTTCATTTGGTTACACATATGCCAGAAACCCATAATTCTTCCTTTGGTGTGATACAAGCCTAGCATTTACAGGCACCAACTTCTGGTGCTGCTTTTCAAGGGCCGAAGAACACACAAACAAAATGTCTAAAGCTTCATTTCAAGACAATTGAGAACATGGTCGTTAGCGGACCTGTGTGGCCCACTTGGTGGGATCAACACCGGGAAATGCTGTCAGAGCAATCAACATGCTGAGTCATTGGACATTTATTCCTGAGCAAGATCTCTCCTTGGAACCCAGACATCAGCCTTTTCTTCAGCCCACTCCTACCTGTCAGATTCTCCCCATGACCTTCCTGCTGCCAATCTCCGCAGAAGTTGTCCCGGTGGACTCCAGAAGAGACTACAGGAGCTTCTGTTTGAAGATCTCCAGTGGCTTCGTCAGCCAGATGCAAGTGATTGAATGTCATGTATCCCGCGTTACCACTCATACCGTGGTCCTATCCCTTTCATGACACAGTGCGCACTGCGCAGATCTTTCACGTGTACGTCCACAGCCTTCGTGAAGAAATAGCCTTGGTGGCAAGAAGCTGATCTTTGTCTAAGTTCAGAAGACCTTCTTTAGACCAGAGAGGTCCGTTTCTCTATGCAGCCTTCTCTGTGCCAACTCCTCAGATCTAGGCTAAGCTTCCATTTCACCTTCAAAAGAAACAGACATTTGCAAAGCTTGCATAAGTAGTTTGACTGTTGAGGAAATCATGACTGCACAGCACGTGCACATCTAAAAATGTGTGAACATTTGATTGCATTTTGGGATGTTTCTGATCAGATGCCCGGCCTAATGCCTGTCAGAAGCAAGGCATGGTTGGTGAGCACTCGTAGGTCCGACAGCTGAAAGCAAGGGTGTGTTATTGAGGCATCCAGAGAGTATCTAAGACCCTTGGACATCTGCCTGCAGTAGAATATGTACAAGTCAGACCCGCAGCCGAGGGGAAAAAAACAAAAAATATTCTGGGGAGTAAAGCAAGACGACGAATCATCATAGCTGTGTGTGCATGGGATGTGGATTTTGCTGGTGTGGATGTGGATTTTGCTGTGCTGTCTCTACTGTACCTGCAGTTGGGGGCGGCTGCACTGTGTGCTGTTCAGGGGTGAGTGGTGTTTGTGTGCTGTTATGTGAGCTGCACTGTTTGACGTGTACAGTGTGGGCAGTGCCTACTGCCAGTAATGGTATCCTGGGATACTTCTGTGCCAGTTATGGTATCCTGGGATACTTCTGTGCCAGTAATTGTATCCTGGGATACTTCTGTGTCAGTAATGGTATCCTGGGATACTTCTGTGCCAGTAATGGTATCCTGGATACTTCTGTGCCAGTAATGGTATCCTGGGATACTTCTTGTGCCAGTAATGGTATCCTGGGATACGTCTTTGCCAGTTATGGTATCCTGGATACTTCTTTGCCAGTTATGGTATCCTGGGATACTTCTGTGCCAGTAATGGTATCCTAGGATACTTCTGTGCCAATAATGGTATAATTGGATACTTCTGTGCCAGTTTTGGTATCCTGGAATACTTCTGTGCCAGTATTGGTGTCTTGGGATACTTCTGTGCCAGTAATGGTATCCTGGGATACTTCTGTGCCAGTATTGGTGTCTTGGGATACTTCTGTGCCAGTAATGGTATCCTGGATACTTCTGTGCCAGTATTGGTATCTTGGGATACTTCTGTGCCAGTAATGGTATAATTGGATACTTCTGTGCCAGTAATGGTATCCTGGATACTTCTGTGCCAGTATTGGTGTCTTGGGATACTTCTGTGCCAGTAATGGTATAATGGGATACTTCTGTGCAAGTAATGGGATACGTCTGTGCCAGTAATGGTATCCTAGGATACTTCTGTGCCAGTAATGGTATCCTGGGATACTTCTGTGCCAGTTATGGTATCCTGGGATACTTCTGTGCCAGTTATGGTATCCTGGGATACCTCTGTGCCAGTAATGGTATCCTGGGATACTTCTGTGCAAGTAATGGTATCCTAGGATACTTCTGTGCCAGTAATGGTATAATTGGATACTTCCGTGCCAGTAATGGTATCCTGGATACTTCTGTGCCAGTATTGGTGTCTTGGGATACTTCTGTGCCAGTAATGGTATCCTGAGATACTTCTGTGCAAGTAATGGGATACGTCTGTGCCAGTAATGGTATCCTGAGATACTTCTGTGCCAGTATTGGTGTCTTGGGATACTTCTGTGCCAGTAATGGTATCCTGGGATACTTCTGTGCAAGTAATGGGATACGTCTGTGCCAGTAATGGTAGCCTAGGATACTTCTGTGCCAGTAATGGTATCCTGGGATACTTCTGTGCAAGTAATGGGATACGTCTGTGCCAGTAATGGTAGCCTAGGATACTTCTGTGCCAGTAATGGTAGCCTAGGATACTTCTGTGCCAGTAATGGTACCCTGGGATACTTCTGTGCCAGTTATGGTATCCTAGGATACTTCTGTGCCAGTAATGGTATCCTGAGATACTTCTGTGCCAGTAATGGTATCCTGGGATACTTCTTTGCCAGTAATGGTACTGTGGGATACTTCTGTGCCAGTAATTGTATCCTGGATACTTCTGTGCCAGTAATTGTATCCTGGATACGTCTGCGCCAGTAATTGTATCCTGGATACTCTGTGCCAGTAATGGTATCCTGGGATACCTCTGTGCCAGTAATGGTATCCTGGGATACCTCTGTGCCAGTAATGGTATCCTGGGATACTTCTGTGCAAGTAATGGGATACGTCTGTGCCAGTAATGGTATCCTGGGATACTTCTGTGCCAGTATGGTATCCTGGGATACTTCTTTGCCAGTAATGGTATCCTGGGATACTTCTTTGCCAGTAATGGTACTGTGGGATACTTCTGTGCCAGTTATGGTATCCTGGGATACTTCTGTGCCAGTAATGGTATCCTGGGATACTTCTGTGCCAGTAATGGTATCCTGGGATACTTCTGTGCCAGTAATGGTATCCTGGGATACTTCTATGCCAGTATGGTATCCTGGGATAATTCTGTGCCAGTAATGGTATTCTGGGATAATTCTGTGCCAGTAATGGTATTCTGGGATAATTCTGTGCCAGTAATGGTATTCTGGGATATTTCTGTGCCAGTAATTGTATCCTGGATACTTCTGTGCCAGTAATTGTATCCTGGATACTTCTGTGCCAGTAATTGTATCCTGGATACTTCTGTGTCAGTAATTGTATCCTGGATACTTCTGTGCCAGTATTGGTATCTTGGGATACTTCAGTGCCAGTATGGTGTCCTGGGATACGTCTGTGCCAGTAATGGTATCCTGGGATACTTCTGTGCCAGTAATGGTATCCCGGGATACTTCTGTGCCAGTAATTGTATCCTGGATACTTCTGTGCCAGTAGTTGTATCCTGGATACTTCTGTGCCAGTAGTTGTATCCTGGATACTTCTGTGCCAGTATTGGTATCTTGGGATACTTCTATGCCAGTATTGTTATCTTGGGATACTTCTATGCCAGTATGGTATCCTGGGATACGTCTGTGCCAGTAATTGTATCCTGGATACTTCTGTGCCAGTATGGTATCCTGGGATACTTCTGTGCCAGTAATTGTATCCTGGATACTTCTGTGCCAGTATGGTATCCTGGGATACATCTGTGCCAGTAATGGTATCCTGGGATACTTCTGTGCCAGTAATGGTATCCTGGATACTTCTGTGCCAGTTATGGTATCCTGGGATACATCTGTGCCAGTAATGGTATCCTGAGATACTTCTGTGCCAGTAATGGTATCCTGGGATACTTCTGTGTATGCAGAACTATTGTATCTCGGCTACAAATACCAAGGGAGGAAGATGGTTAGATCAGTTCCTCCCGAATCAGTATCCATTCCAAGTGGTTCATCCAAGGCGATTAGCAAGTCAGTGCTCCAAAATATCCAATGCATCTTGTGTCTTTCAACAAGGAGTGCATTTCCTCAGCATATGGTCTGAGAAAGTAGTCGCAGAAAATAGATAGTGGAAGAGAAGAGACCTGATGATACCTGTGATAACTGGTCTACCAGGGTGCAGCTTTCTTAATTTGTGAATTTTTGGAAGGATATAAAAATATGATGGTTTTTGATTCAGCTTTATGGGTAGCTCTGCTTCAGGCTTAAAAATCCATCCAGCACATTCTTTTGTGGATCCTCTGATAGAATTTTGTTTGGTCTGACCATTGAATCTTTGTTTTTGCCTTCCCCTAGTTAAGGATACCCCTTTTTATGATTACATTTTGTAATGTAATTTTGCAGTTTAGTATTTTTTTTTTTTTGAGTCAGAAAGTCCTTGTTCTGATTTCATCTCTTTGTTAATGTAATCGAGGCATTTTTTGTAAACTGAGATCTGGCAGCTTATCTTAAGATGGGATTCACTCGCCAAGTTTCTGATGAGTGGAGCATCCGAGATGCACTTGGCAGCACGGATAAAAAAATTAGCCAATCCCGAGTACACTTCCATGCTACTTCAGAGCACTCGATGGGGAACACGAGTTCCTCCAGAAAGATACGTGGCTCATTCAGGACAGTGGGCCCACGGCGCATTATTGGCTTGCAAATACTCAGTCATTATAACACTTCAGCAGGCTGTTCTGACTTGGTTTATTTCAGGTGAGCTAAGTATTTCCAATCTTCTCGATGACTATTGCTGCACGGTCTGCAGGACTCACCTAGATGGAGTAGATAAAATGGATGCAGTCATTTCATCATCAAAGCTGAATCCCTGGTGATTAGACACAATGCAATCAGTAATTTTTTAGTTGCACAGGAATGCAAGCATCATACTCTAAGGCTTGACTTGTCTGAAGTCAGAGAAAATACTCTGGTAGCAAATATTGATTTCTTAAATATTCACAGCTGAACTCTACACTGAATCAGCTATACCACAAAGTCAGAGCGAGAGAGGATTCCATTGGTCTGTCACGCTTCCTCCCAGACCACTATCCATCCATAATGCTCTGATGTTCCAAAAAGAAAGTGGAGGGCGTAAATTAACCTTTGAGATATCTTAAGTGAGAGGTTTATCCTTTATAGGATGCACTGCCTCCAGTGCTCATGTGAGTGATGTTTGAGATCATACACAAATCTTGCACTGTTTGGGTAGTTGTGTGTGTGCACAACACTGCCTCCAGTGCTCACGTGTGAGTGATGTTTGAATTCATACACGTCTTGCACTGTTTGGGTACTTGTGTGTGTGCGCGTGCATAGCACTGCCTCCAGTGCTCATCTGTGAGTGTTGTGTGTGTTCACACACACATCTTGCATTGTTTGGGTACTTATGTGTGTGCACACAGCACTGCCTGCAATGCTCATGTGTGAGTGTTGTTTGAGTTTATACACATGTCCTGCATTGTTTGGGTACTTGTGCGTGTGCACAGCACTGCCTTCAGTGCTCGTATGTGTGATGTTTGAATTCATACACATATCTTGCATTGTTTGGGTACTTGTGCGTGTGCACACAGCACTGACTCCAGTGCTCACGTGTGAGTGTTGTGTGAGTTCATACACATATCTTGCACTGTGTGGGTACTTGTGCGAGTTTGTGCACAACACTGCCTCCAGTGCTCATGTGTGAGTGATCTTTGAATTCATACATTCATACACGTCTTGCACTGTTTGGGTACTTGTGTGTGCGTGCACAACACTGCCTCCAGTGCTCACATGCGAGTGATGTTTGAGTTCATAACATACACATATCTTGCACTGTTTGGGTACTTGTGTGTGTCTGTGCACAGCACTGCCTCCAGTGCTCATGTGAGTGATGTTTGAGATCATACACGTCTTGTACTGTTTGGGTGGGTCTGTGTGTGCACACAGAACTGCCTCCAGTGCTCATGTGAGTGATGTTTGAGGCAATACACATGTCTTGCATTGTTGGGGTACTTGTGTGTGCACAACACTGCCTCCAGTGCTCATGTAAGTGATGTTTCAGTTCATACATTCATACACGTCTTGCACTGTTTGGGTACTTGTGTGTGTGTGTGCACACAGCACTGCCTTCAGTGCTCGTATGAGTGATGTTTGAATTCATACACGTCTTGCACTGTTTGGGTACTTGTGTGTGTGCACACAGCACTGCCTTCAGTGCTCGTATGAGTGATGTTTGAATTCATACACGTCTTGCACTGTTAAGGTACTTGTGTGTGTGCGCGTGCACAGCACTGCCTCCAGTGCTCATGTGCGAGTGTTGTGTGAGTTCATACACATGTCTTGCATTGTTTGGGTACTTGTGCGTGTGTGTGCACAACATTGCCTCTAGTGCTCATGTGAGTGATGTTTGAATTCATACATTCATACACGTCTTGCACTGTTTAGGTACTTCTGTGTGTGTGTGTGTGTGCCTGGACAGCATTGCCTTCAGTGCTCACGTGTGAGTGATGTTTGAGATCATACACATCTTGCACTGTTTGGGTACTTGTGCATGTGCACACAGCACTGCCTCCAGTGCTTACGTGTGAGTGATGTTTCAGTTCATACACATATCTTGCATTGTTTGGGTACTTGTGCATGTGCACACAGCACTGACTCCAGTGTTCATCGTTTCTCCAGAGTTCGCTTCTATCCTTGGTTTTATGTAATGCTGTGGTGTTTTCTGCATAATTATGAATTTGCCAAAGAATCCACCATCTTCTACATAATTTGCATATTTTAACAAAAAAGGTTTCTAGTTTAAACAAATCAAAAGTTATTTAAACCATACCCTTGCTTGTTGCAGTGCAGTGGACGGCCCTTTACACTGCAGTCACAAGTCACCTCTACTTTGCTGATTACCACATGTAGGTGTTGAACTAATACTAATGATCTGCAGTCTCTGCCCAGACAGTGCTAATAGTGTAACATGGGGAAATGGTGAAGTAAAACTGCCACAACATGTGGCATTGTGCTGCTAAATTTGCCCTTTAATGCCACATAATTTAGTAATCTGTGCCTCATAATTTGTTCCTCCACTGCCGCATAATTCCAGTGACCCTGATCATCTATCCTGCTTTGAACAGTTGTCTGTAAAGGGCTCAGCTGCCCTTGTGGTGCCAATGAAATACTGTGAATAGGAGCGTTCTTGTGTGTTTATATGTTGCACGTAGTGTGCTTGTTAGTGAGCTGATCTTTCGTATGTACTGTGTCTAGTGTACACATGAGGGAGATGTGTGTGAGGTAACGTGCACTTCTTGTAGCATGTACGTTAGTGGTATCTGTTAACCATGTTCATAGGACGAATGGGGCTGTGAGATTTTAAAAGATTATTGAAATTATACTGTGTTTTTGTAGTGTTACATTTTTTTGTACGAAGAAGCTTAAATATGTTTGTTTTGTGACACTATGAAAGTAAGGCAATATATAGAAATGTTTCAAAATGAGACAAGCCTTATGGAAATGATAAAGAAAAGTAAAAATAAATAAAAGTAATTTTTCTATGAAGTGATGTAGAGTGCCATTTGAGACTTTCCACCTAGGATTCATTTTTACTGAAAGGATAAGATAGGTTAGGCGGGATGTTTTGTATTTCTTGTTGATATTTTCCCTTGTTCCAGTATCCATAAATTGACCGAATCTCCGGGATCCCCCTTCTTTGCGTAAGTTGAATTCCTGCCTGTACTCAGATCGAGAGGGTGTTTGCTTGTTGTGGGTGAAAAACTGGACAAGTGTCATAGTGTTGAGGCTCACACTTGTGCATATGTATTGGCTGTGTGTAACAGTACCTACACGTCTCGCTTTTCCTAATTGTGTCATCTCTCTGATCTCAGGCACAACCTCCAGGATGATGTCCGGCAGGACCTGTACAAGGCAGCCAATGACTGGGTGAAGGCCATTGGCAAACACCGGCCCTTCATGGGTGGGGACCAGCCCAACCTCGCTGATCTGGTGAGCACAGGTTTAGGGAGGTCTGAGTATATGGGGCGTGAGGCGCCTCCTGCCTGCACGCATCGATGTGTGATTGTAGACGAGTAGCGGCAGATGGAGAGCGTGGTTCCTCGAGCTTGTGGCCATGAGCACATTTTCTCTGATCCAGCTGCCCCTTTGAGTGGATCTCCTGTCTCGGCAGCATGACCCGGTGTCACACCCAAACATACAGAATCTATACCTCCCTGTGTGGGGATTGAGCAGTGACAGTGGATGGCTTTTGATCTTCTTCCCGAACTGATTAGTTTAATCTTAGCAGCTAAGCATCCATCCATAAAGCGCGTGTATGCCATACGCTGGGTGAAGTTTGTTTGTTGCTTTGCGTTCACTCCAAGCATCCAGCCCCTCAATACCCATTTATTAGGTATTCTAATGTTCGGTCTGTCTTTAGTCCAGCATGTCCTTGCTGGAGAAACGTTTAAAGACTGTTTGCCTGATCAGCCTTCCCTCTTCAAGATACTTGTTGTTGTGTGTTTTTGTAGGGACTGGTCCATTTGTTCCCACCCATATCGTTTAGGCTTTAATTTGGTTCTCACATACTTAAGGTGCACTCCTTTTGAGCCCATGCACAGTTGTCCTTTCTGTCTGTTCACTATTAAAACAGCATTCCTCGTCGCATGACATCTGCCAGGTGAGTGAGTGAACTCCAAGCCTTGCCTGTAGTCGATGCATATACATCTTTCTTCCCAGACAAACTGATTATCCAGACAAAAGTGATTTTTCTATCAAAGGCAGTCGCATCCTTTCGCATCGGGCAGTCTATCACCTTGCCAACTTTTTATGCTCTATCTTAACCCCCTGAAGAGAAGGAACAGCTCCATCAACCAGACCCCAAGCGGGCACTATGTTTAAAAAAAAAAAATTATATATATCGACCAGATCGGAGACCATTACCTGGACGATAAACTCTTTTTGAGCTTGTCTGAAGCAAAGAAAGGGAAAGTGGTACAAAAATGTGCTGTCCCCAGGTGGATGTTCTCCGTATGAAGGTCTGCAATGGGTAGCCAAAAATCAGCCCTGAATGTTTGTGTTCATCACACCAGAGCAAACGCTGCTACAGCTGCGTAATGTGCAATGTGCCAGCCATGAACATTTGCCAGGCTGCTACGTGGGCGCCCTCCACACATTCTCCAAACACTACTGCCTGGGCAGCCAGGTCCAGCGGGATGGTCACTTCCCAACTGATCTGCAGGATTTCCTGGCATGAGCCATTCCACAGACCTGCACCTGAGGGGATGTACTGCTTTGGTGTCTGTTGACAAGGCGAGGAATCTGCAGTTGAAAGTCTCTATCAGAAGAACAAGTTACGTAACTTCGGTAATGATGCCTTTTCTGGAAGAGACCATGTAACTGCAGATTCCTCACCGACCCTTCCTCCCTGATCGGTGGAATGGTCTCCTATAGTCCATTAATGAGAGGCCAATATCTAACATATACGCACTGTCATATTCTGATTTCTGTGGCTCCGCACCGACAGAGATCAGAAAGAAACTGATATCTTTTAGTGGTCCCAAAGTCATAATTGTAACAGATAGACCTCGCATGGAGCCGCACGGCACCACCTGTCGTCGCACAAGGGAATTGCTTGAGAGCTTCCAGATAGTCTGACACCTGGAGGAAATTCACCAGGTGAGTAATCTGCAGTTAGAGTTTCTCCCAGAAAAGGTGTTTCCGAAGATAAGTTACTTGTTTGTCTGGACGTGTCACAGTGTGAACTTTGCACCTTTCATGTGACGCAGTGAAGGGGGTATTTGACAAAATCAAGTACCCTGGTAACGTCATGTTTTTAGGTCTTGTCTAGAGAGTAGTTTAGTTGTCTCGCCAGCTCTTTGTTTTCCAAAACAATAATACACATTGATTCAAGGACTTTTGCTCAGCTTTCTTCATCCATTGGTGTGTTCATGAGGCTTTCACGTTTGGCTTCAGCTCACAACTGCATGAGGCAGTGGGTCAGTCCACTTCATCTATTGCGTGTCTTCCATTCTTAGTGATAGCATTTTAACTGATCATGTGCATGTGACAGATCACATGTGCACCTAAAGAGGAGTGCACTTCAGTACCGGAGGGCTGCCCCTTCATTTGTTTTACATACTTTTGTGTGACACCCATGCAAAAAAAAGGAAGTAAAAACTATTGCACACTTGCAAAGGCAACCTATTGACATTGCCAAAGCTTGTTTTGTTTATTTGCAGCCAGAAAGCCATCTTCCCAGAGCCAAGGCATCAGCTGCCACAAGGACACTGCTGCAAGCTCTAGACATCGAGACATCCCTTGGTAGGGGACTCAGTCCTATCTTTCGGGTACGCCGAGGGGACCTAATTGTGCTGGTCCATTTTCAGTGCACTCCAAAGCAGTGCCAGGGCCTGGGCACCTGCTGGTTTGTTTCTGGGGCCCCTTGATTGAGTAGTTGGTCCTTTTGTCCTAATGAGAGTAGATTCTCTCTCACCCCACTGCTGCCTGAGCTCCATGTAAAGGGAGACGCGTGTAGCGCTCCACTGCCTGCTTAGTGCTCAGTATTACAAACAAGGCTTTTCATTTGTCAAATGGCCCATCCGCTCGCTGCACATTTTTACTTGTACTCTTTCTGTTCTCTTACTGTTTTGTTCTCATGTGTGTTTCGAGCAGTCCGGTCGCCCGCAGCAGTCACCCTAGAGACGTGGGCGTGCTACCTTCTTACTTGATGTCTAGATCAGTGGTTACCAACCTTTCGACTTCCTTGGACCCCCACTTTATCATTACTGGAACTCGGGTACCCCCAGTAAATTATTATTGGAATCCAGAGACCCCCGACTAAGTCATTACTGAAAGCTGGGGACCTAATCTGATAATATAATTTCATTTTCTAAGCAGTCGCGGACCCCCTGAGGAGGCTTTGAGGACCCCCAGGGGTCCCCAGACCACAGGTTAGGAACCACTGGTCTAGATCATGCCTTGTGTATGTTCTCTCTTTTGGTGGAGACACCTTGTGATTTCTGCCTGGAAGCTGTCTCCTGACTCTCTCTTCGAGAGAGACAGAGAGAAGGAGGTATTTTCCTTCTGATGTGAATACCCTGTGACTCATTCCTGGTATGTGTGATCTGAGTCTTCCCTTTTGGGGGCGTGGGGGGGTGCGTGTGTGTGTGTGTGTGTATACTAGTTCTGTCTCCCAGTGAGACTGCTTCTCTCTGTCCTGATGCTGAAGACAGTGGCCCCTCATTGCGCAACCACCCTTGCTCTAGTTAGTGGGTCTTTGTACAGTGCTAGGATACTGAACTTCTGTTTCTGTCCATGACATTCAGTGTTTCTCTTCTCGCTTGTGGTGCAGGCGGTGTATGGCGTCCTCCGAGTGACGGAGGGCTTGCAGACCTTTGATGACGTCATGAGCAACAGCAAGATTGGGCCCTGGTACCTCAGGATGGAGAAAGTGATACAGGAGAACAAGATGTCCTCCGGCTGAAGAAGATGAGGTGATCTCCAAGGTGGTTCTGGGAGAAGTAGTTTGCAACCCTCTCCAGGCTTACACGACAAAGAAGCGTTGTCGCCAAGTTGAGCCAACCTTCATCACTCCCACAGCTTCCCTCTTTGAAGACCCTTTTACGGCCCCTACCTCTCTGCCCTTTCAGACCTGCACCCCCTGTTCTTCAAGACCCCTGCCACCCACACCCAGTCACTCTCCCTCTCCTGTGCACTTCAAGCTGCTAAAATGACCACATCCCATGGTGCGTGATATGTTTCTCCCTCTTATAGTGCCCTGAAGGCAGCACTCCAGCTACGATAGCTCTCCAGGGTCTGCAGTGGGGGGGCATCTGGTGTCTGTCCACCACCAAAGAAAACTCTTCAGAGCTTCTTTTCACCTCTGTGAGCATTTAGGCTTATTTTTAGGCTTTTCTGTACTGTGACTGGAAAATCTTTGCTGCAAGAATGTTTGGAATCGGTTAATATGTCAAAGTTTGTGATTTTTTCCCCATGACTTCAGTGAAGATTGCTCTCCAGGCTGAGGGCCTCGGCCTCTACAGTGGTAGATCCCAGGATGCCTGCCTACCAAGCCCTTCTGCCTGTGAGTTCCTGGCTTGTTGGAGAATGATTTCTGCCCCCTCGTGTGAGAATATCCACTCTCACAACGCACCCTCCTGCCTTTGAGGGGACAGGTCTTGGGTCATCAGCCTCTGTGGGGAGCTCACTTGAAGTAAACTTTTGGGGAGCCTCTGTCCCCCTTGCAGAAGATGCAGGTGCAACAAGCAGAACAAGTGGGTCCTTCGCACTGAACGCTTGAAGCTTTGCGAACATTTGTTTTTTGGTAACTGTGGGACTTTGCCAGTAGGATCTGTGGCCGCTCCGAGTGGGTTTAAAATGCTGTAGTCAGTCCACCAGTCTCGGCTTTCAGAACAGAACGCAGAAGTACTAACGACTACATCATTAAACGGTTCTAAAACCCCAAAACGGTGTTTGATGTCTGCAGTGAAATGTGTACTTTGAAGTCTGAAGTTCCCATGCGGGCACTAGGCGGTATTCTGAGAAATAATAGGCGCTTTCAGGATATTGTGTTTAAAATATCAAAAATGGTTGCAATTTGAAGAACAAATGTTAAGAATGAATGATTTACTTACTGTATGATTACTTAAAATCATTACAAATATTCAAGACAACGGCCAAAGTTCTACCAAAAATTTCACAAAAATATTCACTAGAAGTCAATTGTTCCTTTAAAGGTAAAGCTCTTAAAACCTGCATTTTAAAAAAGAGGTTACCAGTGCCATAAGCATGTGGGCCGACCCTCTTCCCCCCCCCCCCAAAAACAAAAAAAGAAAGGGCAATCTAGGGGACACTAACACCTTCTACATTAAAACTGGGAATTAAAATAATTTTTTTAAAGCGCCGATGCAGGTGGATATCATGCCACCTCACTCATCGCTCAGGACTCCAACCTCTCTGCTGGGCTGTTCAGGGAGGGCATGAAATGTGTAGATTGCCTGTTTCATAACCTTTAGGAACCGTGCTGCGAGCTGAACTCAGGCACGTGGCGCGCAGGATAATCTGGATGTAGCCTTCAACAAACTTTAAGTAGCTCCAGAAGGTTGGGGCAGATACATACCATATGAAATAAAGATTGACGCAGCCACACGTTACTGACACTGTCCATCCAGGACGGTCTTTAATCTGCAATACCAATGGCCCTCAGTGGGGTTAGGCCAAATCTGCAGCGTGTCATCTGCTGCTTTAGTTCCAATGACCAAAGCTACTTAAAGACAGATGTGGTGCTGGTGGAGTCAGACAATGTGAATGCAGAGTTGGAGTGTGCCTTATTGTGGAGTTCTGTCCTACCCTGGATACCAGATATCAATCAGTCAATCAATCAGTAAATTTGTTGAGCACACTACTCACCCGGTAGGGTCTCAAGGCGCTCGGGTGGGGTGGGAGGGTGCTACTGCCTGAAGAGCCAGGTCTTGAGGTGCTTCCTGAAGGTCAGGAGGTCCTGGGTCTTGCGTAGGTTGGTGGAGAGGAAGTTCCAGGTTTTTGTGGCGAGGTGGGAGAAGGATCTGCCGCTGGTTGTGGTGCAGTGAAAGCGAGGGACTGTTGCTATGGCGAGGTCGGCGGAGCGGAGCTGGCGTGTCTGACTGTGGAAGTTAAGTCGATCGTTGAGGTAGGCCGGTCTGGTATTGTGGAGTGCTTTGTGAGCGTGGATTAGGATTTTGAAGTCGATCCTTTTGTTGACGGGTAGCCAGTGTAGAGCTTTGAGGTGGGCGGAGATGTGTTCGTGGTGAGAGGGCTTGAGGATAAGACGTGCGGCGGTGTTCTGGATGGATGCGCTGGAGTTTTTTTCTGGAGCTTGGCCGATGATCCTGCATAGAGGGCCTTGCTGTAGTCCAGTCTGCTGCTAACGAGGGCGTGGGTGACTGTTTTCTGGTTTCCACAGGAATCCACCTGAAGGTCTTGCGGAGCATACGAAGGGTGTTGAAGCATGAGGACGAGATGGCGTTGACTTGCTGGGTCATGGAAAGTGAAGAGTCTAGTATGAAGCTGAGATTGCGTGTGTGGGTGGTGGGTGTTGGGGGTGGCCCTAGGGTAGCCGGCCACCAGGAGTCGTCCCATGCTGACTTGTTGGGTCCAAAGATGATGATCTCGAGAAGTCCGGTGTGGAGGTTGTTCTTTGCGGTTGCGGGGCTCCTCATGAGGGAGAGGATGAGCTGGGTGTCATCGCGTAGGAAATGATGTTGAGGCCGTGGGGTCGGACGATGCTGGCGAGTGGAGCCATGTAGATATTGAAGAGGGTGGGGCTGAGTGAGGATCCCTGGGGGACTCTGCATATGGTCTTGGTGGCCTTTGACCGGAACGGGGGGAGGCAAACTCTTTGTGTTCTTTCGGAGAGGAAGGAGGGGAGCCAGTTCAGGGCTCTGTGGCGAATTCCGGCATTGAAGAAGCGTGTGTGAAGGGTTTGGTGACATACGGTGTTGAAGGCTTCGGTAAGTTCGAGAAGGATGAGGGCAACGGTTTCACCTTTGTCTAGCCTGGTCCTGATGTTGTCGGTGCAGGTGATGAGGGCGGTCTCGGTGCTGTGGTCTTTGCGGAATCCAGACTGGGAGACGTCGAGTAGGCTGTTGTCCTCCAGGAAGCTGGAAAGTTGGTTGTTGACTATCTACTCTATGACTTTCGCGGGCAAGGGGAGTAGGGCGATAGGTCGGTAGTTTTTTAGGTCTTCGGGATCGGCTTTGGGCTTTTTGAGCAAGGCGTTGACTTCGGCGTGTTTCCAGCTTTCCGGGAAAATGGCGGTCTTAAAGGAGCTGTTGATGATGGTCCGGAGCTGGAGAGCGATGATTTGGCTGGCCTTATTGAAGACGTGGTGAGGGCAGGGGTATGTGGGAGAGCCGGAGTGGATGGTGTTCATGGTTTTGGTGGTTTCTAAATTGTTGGTGGGGGTCCAGGCGCTCACTACGTTGGTGCAGCAGGGTGCGATGAGGTTGACCATGTCAGTGGTGGTGGTGGTGGGGGACGACGTTGCGTAGCTTCCATGTATGTCTGTGATCTTGGAGTGGAAGAAGATGAAGAGGGAGTCGCAGAGGTCTTCTGAGTGGGGAGGGTCGTTGGAGCAGGATTTGGGGTTGGTGAGTTCCTTGATGATGTTGAATAGTTCCTTGCTGTTGTGTGCGTTGTTGTCTATCCGCTCTTTGTAGAAGGATCTTTTGGTGGTCCGGATGAGCTGGTGGTGTTTGGGCATGGCTGATTTGAGGGCGGTGAAGTTGCTCTCTGATTGTTCTTGGCGCCAGGTTTTCTCAGTTTTCCAGCATTCTCGTTTGGAGGCCTGAAGGTCTGCGGTGAACCAGGGAGCTTTCTTGTTGATGCAGGTGTTGTTGGTTTTCTTAAGTGGAGCGAGGGTGTTGGCGCAGTCAAGCCATTGTTTGAGGTTGAGGTCAGCAAAGGTGAGGTCGTTGGTTTTGGGTTGTAGGGATTGGGCGAGGTTGGAGATCAATTGGTCCTTGGAGATCTCGTTCCACTTGCGGTGAGGGATCAGGTGCTGTTGGTGGTGAGCTTCAGGAAGGAAAAATGAATGCAGTGGTGGTCTGTCTAATGGAGTTCGGTGGTGTGAGTGAAGGTGATGTGGCTGCTGGAGGAGAAGATGGCGTCAAGCTTGTGCCCGGCTGAGTGGGTGGGCGAGGTGACCAGTTACTTGAGGCCGAGGTTTGTGAGGTCGTCCAGTAGGGCAGTGGAGTTGCAGTCGCTGGTGCTCTCCAGGTGGAAATTTAGGTCGCCGAGGAGCACGTAGTCCGGGAGGCAAGATAGCAGTTTTGGCTGTTCTTGCAAAAGTTTGCTTAGCGACTTACTTGACAATGCGCTATTCCAAAGGTCTTCAGCTTCTGGTGCATGTAGTGAATCCTCCAAGAACGCTTTCCAATGTGAAGATGCTCTTGTTATATGGGCCCATAGGGTACTTTTTAAGAGTATCAGTTTGAGCCCTGTTGAGTTTAAAGCAGTTCAAGAGGTATGTTTGCAGCATCAGTTGGAATCTAGTAAGAGTAAACTCTAAACAAAGTTTGGCTTGAGATGCTCCATTGGGTAAAATAAATGAATACCAATATTAGCTGCACTGGATATTGTCAAGCCACTTAGAAAGAGCGAAATTCAAAGCCACTGTCCCCTGCAACAATCTTGAAGCTAATTTTCCCTCAGTGACTTTGCACAGTTTGCCAAGATCAGCCCCGCATAGCTGACTCAGCAGTCACATGAAAGATATATTCAGTGACACAGTAGGGGTTTAGTTGCCTGTTTCTGCGGCACGATGCGTCCTCTGTTGTCAAACCATACTCCAAGGAAGAAACCCTTTCCACCGTTTTGTTTTCTGTTCGGCAGTGCCCTGGTTTATGGAGCTGACAACAGACTAAGTTTCTCCTAGTTCTTGTTATTTTTTATCTTAATAGAGTTGCTGACACAGTAACCAGCTAATCATTCCATGAGCTTCGTAACAATGCAGTCTGATCTGGTAAAATCATATCATCCGCATATTGTACACGGTTGATCTTCTCTCCCGCTACTTGGTGTGCCATGCTCTAGAGGGTGTAAAACTGGCAGGCATGTCTGCCTGATATAGATTGAATAGAAACTGGGCTAAAATACATACCAGTTTTAAGGCTTTGTGCATCATGATGTTTTCCTAATGTATTCCACTTGGATGTTTGGTTTATCTTGACCCAAGTGTCAGAATACAGGCGTATTATTGATCTTAACTGCAGGGGTAATGCTCTTTCTTTTTCATTCATTGCTTCGTCCACCAAGATTGCTGGGACAAGCAAATTATTAAGTATGTTTCCTCCTGTATGGAGGGGCGGCATCAGATGTTTCTCAGGCGCCCACATTTCCAGGCCTGTAAGCAAGCGTTTTGAATAGTATGTACTGCTGATGTCTAGAAGTCCTTTAAGCTGGTAAATGGTCAGGCATTTAGGGGATCCTTTTCTTTGAATGCTGGGAAAAAAATGACTCCAGGAAATTTTGGCATCATTCAGTGTTTAGCCCATCAAAAATAGGTAACCGTAATTAACATCTAGCTGGCGGAGTAGTCGGCCCTCCTAACCAGCTTATATGGGGATAACTCTCTACCAGCACAACCGAAGCAATCTCCAAAGGATCCACAATTGTAGCGTCCATCTCTGATCAAAACCCAAAAACCAGAGCTGAAGTTGCAGACACCATCAGATCTTCACAATGAGATGGGGCTCCTAAGCCTAACACATCCCTGCAGGTATTTTAAAAATTCATGAGCTCCAGTAGCCCAACCCCCACCCCGCCCCCACTTTAGCCCCACTGTATCGTTACGTACAAGTTCTGTTCCAGAGAGGTGACCGCACTCGCTATTGGTTCCCATCCAGTCACATGGGTCAAGATAAAACTGACATCCAAATGGAATCCATCTGAAAACGTCGGGCATGTATTTAGCCCCCTTTCTATTCAGTCTATACCTGACGGCCATGACTGCCCCCTTCTAGGGACTGACAGGCATGTATAAGAGTGAACAGCAGGGACTTCCCCAAAAGCCAGGGTGGAATGAAGGCAGAGCTGCCCCTCATCATCGCTTCTGTGTGCATTATACCTAGCATAGAGGTTGTGTAATGACCCAGAAAGGGTGAGGTTAGGGATTGATTATTTTAAGATATCTGTGTTTGCTGATGATTTATTGGTCACTATGGCAATCCTTAAGGGGACTTTACCACTACTCTTGGGGGAGTTCCAAACCTTTAGCAGAGTGTTGCGATTACAGATATGTTTGCATAAATCTGAACATCAACATTTGGAACAGTCTAACCCCTAGCTTAAATTACCACCTCTTCGCCACTTCCTCAACCAGGACCACATCCTGCTTCTGGAAGAGGAGCTTCAAGCACTCTTCCAGGAGGGTGAAATACAGGTTGTGCCGCCACATCCTCAGTCAAGGCCACATTGCGCTTCTGGAAGAGGAGGTTCAAGCACTGATCCAGAAGGGTGAAATACAGGTTGTGCCGGCACATGGTCGGCCAAGACCACGTCGCGCTTCTGGAAGATGAGGTTCGAGCACTCTTACAGAAGGGTGAAATACAGGTCGTGCCGCCACATCCCCAGCCAAGGCAACATCGTGCTTCTGGAAGAGGAGCTTCAAGCACTCTTCCAGGACAGTGAAATACAGGTCGTACCACCACATCCTGGGCCAAGACCACGTCGCGCTTCTGGAAGATTAGGTTCGAGCACTCTTCCAGAAGGGTGAAATACAGGTTGTGCCGCCACATCCTGGGCCAAGACCACGTTGCGCTTCTGGAAGAGGAGGTTCAAGCACTCTTCCAGAAGGGTGAAATACAGGTCGTGCCACCACATCAATGGGGCAAAGGCATGTGCTTGTTGTACTTGTTCATTCCACAGAACGGATCCCTCCAGACCATCCTAGACCTGAATCTGCTAAACCAATACATGTGACATCCCCTGAAAACGGTCAGACTATTCCTTCTACAAGGAGACTGCATGACAGCACTGGATCTCAAGGGTGCCTACTTTCATGTTCCAATGTTACTTGAAACGTTAATATGAGCTTCTCATATTTTATAAAACCATCAGTAACAATTATTGCACATAAAAACAAATGTTTGGATATAACCACACACCTACCAACTAGGATAACTTACAAAGCACAAGCCTGCAAAACAACAAACTAGAGAAACCTGGAAGCCTGGGTATGTAGAGTTTTTTTTTTTTAATCTGAATCGATCAGAACAATGGATTCATTTAACCTAGGACAACATTCGACTGCTGGAAAAAGATTCAGAAAGCAGAAGTGATTACTAGAGTTTGTAACACTGTAGTGGTAACTTGAAGGTACTTTGGTGTGTGTTTGTCTGATTTCTTATTCAAAAACCAAGGTTCATGTACACTGATGCAGATTTGTGGGAAGTGACTGACATACAACTGGTCATTTTCTGGAAAGATTATGTATAATACAGGAATACCATATGTACCAGCTGGTCAGTGCAGCACATCAGAAAGGAGCCTAAAATACTGTGTAAAACTCTAAGGGGAGTGTCAAACAAGTTATACATTTGGAACCTAACAAAGGTGGTAAGTCTGTGTGTAATATGTCCAACATTGTGTGTTGTAAAAGCAAAAGGTGTAGCCCAGAAGCATTTAGCAGAAGTGTTGGTATAAGCTTTTATTGTGCGTTGTTTGCAACAGGTCACCTTATGACACAGTGGTGAGGTGGTAAAACAGATTGTTTGGCACTTGTCAAAAAAAAAAACATACTCCTGTCATCTACAGTTGGGCTTGAATATTACAACTTGTTTTTGTTCAAAGATGTTTCGAGTCACAGGATTTGCAGTGACTCTTCTCCAGCAGTGAGCATGGGCACTGACTCCACCCTTAGATTGTTGGTTTCCACCATGAGGTTTGTCTTGTCCAGCAACAACTCCAAAACCAATGTGCGTCCTTGCAGCTTTTGTAGGCCTAGGTACTGTATACCCTTCTAGACTGAAGACCATCACCGTGTGGTTGGCACCCACCAGGCTGTTCTTCCGGCTGATAAATTGCTCAAACTCCTCTACCCACTATAGCCTTTGTGCTTGGAGGACCCGCAACTTGGCCTTTCCCTAACCGGTGATGAAAAGCACTCCCTTTCAATTTTGCCCCAAATCTCTGCCTCTTCCCTGACCATGAGGCTTCCTGTTGGTTTTGCCTTGCCTTTTGCTGCACAAAGACAAAGGTATCAAAGACATAGGTGTTGGGCGTATAGGAAGCTGCATCAGCAACCTTCTCCAGAAACTACTGTCCACTTGGAGAACGCAACCTTCTCAACATCAAAGAAGAAGATCTGGCCCCTACGGGCTCCCAGCAACTCAACCCACACCCAGCCCAGAGATACTGTCCTTAAGCACCTGTTAGGGCAAGGAACAAGACAGGGCCTCATCTACATCAAAACCAGCAAGGCCTGAACAATGAAGACTCCTAGGGGCATGAGTGTGTTGCTTGCGCAACAAGGTTGGGGAGTGAAACCCCGCACCACCAAACACCCTCATCTCATGGCAAGGCACTGAGAAGGATTAAAAAAGCATTAGCATACTGATTTGCTGCTGCGAACAAGCTCTGGTTGACTCTGAGAGGAAGCTTCGGAGTCGAGCATGCCTCCAATAAAAGATGTTGAACCATGACACCTGTCGGCTTCCCCTGAGCTAAGGGTACCATACACCCTCTGTTGGAATTGAAATAAAGCGCATGTGACACAAAGATTGGAGGCATCCTTCAAGCACAAGCTGGTCAAAGCACTCCACACCCTCCAGTTCCAAAGAAGCACAAGCTGAATTTTGAAGAGCTCGCCTTCAATTCACCCAGACATCCGGTTCCCAAGAAGCATAAAGATAAGGGCAGAATCCCATCACTCCAACTGCCTACACCAAGCCAATCACCTCATCCTCCACCTCCACCCCATACACCACCAGTCACCAGAGAGGCCAGTGCACTTGTACTCAGACATAGAGAGTCTTGGCCTCTAGCGCCAGGAGACAGTGACAACCCCTGGCAGGATTATATTGTTGACCCTGATAGAGAGCCAAGCCAGCAAAGCCATTTCCACCAAGCAATGGACCCGCATTTCATTTGGTCACTCAGAAGGCAGCTTACCGTCATGAGGTGTACTTGTGTACAAGTAAGAGGACTTCTCAGTGGAGACCCTCTCCAAGAGTGAAAGCGCAGTCCACCTGCACGCTATCCTCAAGGGCTTGTTAAAATCGTCCAAACTTTAAAGAACCTGTCAAGGCAAGAGTCGTCGCAACATGGGTCAAGAAGTTGTTCAAAGCTTCTCCATATGACCAGGTCCCCATAGACTCATTGTGGGTGCATACAGCATGTAAACGTGCTTCTGCACGAGTGCTGCCACACTAGACAAGGACAAGTGCCTTGATGTTGCAGGCAAGCAGACGGCGCTGAGAGCAGCTTCCCATTGGCATATCGCTAACTCTGTTGGTTTACTATTGAGGTACAACAGGTGTCGCTGGGAGGAAATGGAGGCACTGGTGCAGCATCTCACATAAACTTACAGGAAGATGACATCAAAAGTATATATCTGTTGCGCACAAAATGCCATGTATACTGCTTTCTGTGGCAGTAGCGCTGGCATTGTCTGTGTGCGAGCAGGAAACGACTATGAATCCATGATTCAAACCAGAGGTACAACAGCATCCCGTTCGATGGAGAGCACCTAAAGTGGACAAGATGCAAAAAAACTAAAAATGGATGCAGACAGTGAAATCCTTGGGTCAACTACAATTCAAAGGGCACCAGTCAGCTTAATTAAAGGAGCCACCACCTCCAAACACTGATTGCTGCCTGCACTCTCTCCATCACTCATCACCTGGATCTCAAGATCATGGTCAACATACCTACTAACCTGGAGCTGCTGGCCAGCCAGCAAGCACTCAAAGCTTTCTTCATGCTTGTCCGAAGCGAAGTGGTCTCCTAAACACTGACAACATGACGGGCATGTATTACATACAGAAACAAAGGGGTACTCATCCCCCGCCCCAAGGCCCCCTCCCTGGGTGTCTTCGTCTTACACAGGGGTTCTGGCACTGCGCAATGCACAAGATGATTACCAGTGTGGACGACACCTGTGCTGACCTGCACACATCAACAAGTCCACAAGTGTGAACTCCACCGCAAGTCCTGCACAGGTGCTTCCACCACTGGGCTTCTTAGGCCACTGACCTCTTTGCGGTATCAGAAATCGCAAAATGCCTAAGCTTTGCTGTAGGAAAGTAGACTCTTTCTAGCTTGGTTACCCCCCACTTTTGGCCTGTTTTTCAGTGAGTTTGACTGTATTCAATGGGATCCTGCTAACCAGGAACCCACTGACTGTGGTCTCTCTTCTAAATTTAGCAGCTGGTAACTTTTTATCCCCACAATTGGCATACTGGTGCCCCCATGTAAGTCCCTAGTGTATGGTACCTAGGTACCCAGGCCAGGGCATTGAGTTCCAGGGGATCCCTATGGGCTGCAGCAGTTATTCTGCCACCTATAGGGAGCCCATGCAAAGTGTTCTGCTGGCCTGCCATTGCAGTCTGCGTGAAATGGGTGCACACATCCGGTTTCACCACAGGTCACTGCACCAGGTCACTGTAAGTCACCCCTGCTGCCCTCTCAGTCCAGAGGGCAGGGTGCAGGTACCTGTGTGTGAGGGGACCCCTGCACTAGAAGAGGTGTCCCCACAAACTCCAGGACCATTTTCCTGGACTTCGTAAGTGCAAGGCGCCATTTTATTCGTGTCCTGAACATAGGTCATTACCTATGTCCAGCTACATAATGGTAACTCCGAACCTGGCATGTTTGGTATCAAACATGTCGGAATCATACCCAAATACTGTTGCAAGTACTGGAAGTATGATTCCATGCACTCTGGGGGCTCCTTAGAGGATCCCCGGCATGGCTACCACCAGTCTTGCAGGGTTTTCCGGGCAGCCTGGCTGCTGACATCCCTCAGACAGGTTTCTGCCCTCCTGCTGCTTGATCTGATCAAGCCCAGGAAGGCAGAACAAAGGATTTCCTTTGGGAGATAGAGGTAACACCCTCTCCCTTTGGAAATGGGTGTGACTGGCCTGGGAAGTTTAGCCTCCCCAAGCCACTGGTTTGCTTTGAAGGGCACATGTGGTGCCCTCTGTGCATAAACCAGTCCACACCAGTTCTGGGACCCCCAGTCCCTGTTCTGGTGCAAAACTGGACAATGGAAAGGGGGGTGACCATCCCCCTGTCCATCACCACCCCAGGGGTGGTGCCCAGAGCTCCTCCACAGGATCCCTGGGTTCTGCCATCTTGATTCCAAGGTTGGCAGGGAACTCTGGGAGCAACTGAGTGGCCAAGCCAAGCAGGTGACGTCAGAGGCACCCTTTGATAGGTAGTTACCTGGTTAGGTGACCAAGCCCCCTTTTTGGGCTATATAGAGTCTTCCTCTGGGGTGGGTCCTCAGGTTCGGCTTGCAAGATTCAAGCAGGACTCTTCTGCAACCTCTGCTTTGACTTCTGGCCTCCAGAACTGTGACTGGACCCTCCAGGAACCTACAGGCTGCAGATCCACAAGGACTCTTCTGCAACATTGTATCCAGAATTCCTGCCAGCTTTGCAACATTTCCCCAGCCGTGCATCCTCAGAAGACTGTACATCTTCATCCTGCACAAGAAGAAGGAATCTCCCTTGGGGTAAAGACATCACTCTCCTGTAACTACAGGTACCTGGCTACAACGACGACTGGCTGTGTGGATCTCCCCTCATCCTGAGTGGTGTGGGTCCTGCATCACAGGTGGTGGTCCGGAGAGTCTCCCTTGGCCCTCTCTACCAGCTATCATACTTTGGTGGTGGTAAGTCCTTTGCACTCCACGCAAGACGGTGCCCTGGTGCACTGCTTCCTTTGCAGCTGCCAAGGCTTTTTTGCTTCACCTCCAAGGAGAACTTTAGGCAACGTGTAGCTCCAGCCCCCAGGACTCCCTCCTGCAACCCCTGGGCGTCTGTGTGGTTCTCCGATGATGTGGGAGCAACTTCTGTGGTTCTGCGTGGGCTGCCTCAGCAACTTCTGTGTCCCTATCCTGTGAGACAGCTGTGGGTGCTGCCTCTGCTCCTGTGGAACTTGTGCGATGTGGAGGGTCCCGTGTGACTTCCCCTCCTGGGTAGAGTCCTCCTGGACCTTGCTGGTTCTCATCAGCACCTCTTTTCCTTCAACTGCGAATTTGCCTTTGCCAAGGCTCGTTGGTGGAAATCCTTCACTGACACCCATCTGCAATCCAGCTTCCATCGTGGGACACCTTTTGCACTCATCAGGAACCCTTCTCCAGCTTCTGTGCTGCAGTGCTGACCTGTCTTGCTTCCTCATCGACCAACTCTAAAAGGTACCTCTGGGTGAGTAGTATCTCCTACTCCCCCTGGACTCCACAGTCTCTTCTGGACTTGATCCCCTCTCTCCAAAGGTCTCCATCTTCGGTAATCCACTGCCGGTTCCTTGCAGGCTGTTGAGGGTGTCTTAATTTTCTTCTTTTCATCCTTTGGGGTGGTTTGGGGGGAATCCAGTGTTTTACTCCTGCATTCCTGGTCGCTGGAAGATACTGCATTACTTATCTGTGTGGTTACCTAGTACTCCCAGCTCTCCTCTACATGATTTACTTACCTCGGTAGGGGCCCTGTGTTCGCATTCCACTTTCTTAGTATATGGTTTGGGCTCCCTCTAGGGCCAATATTGCTTATTGCTATTTTACACTGTTTTCCAACCTTTGTATGCCTCTTACTCTTTATTAGTATATATATATATTGTATCTTCTATTGAAGGGTTGCCTCTCTAGTATTTTTGGTACTGTGTTCCAAAAAGAAAGTGTGTGTAAGTGTTGTGTGACTGCAGTGGTATTGCCTGAACTTTGCATGTCTCCTAGATAAGCCTTGGCTGCTCATCCACAGCTACCTCTAGAGAGCCTGGCTTCTAGACACTGCCTACACTTCACTAAGAGAGGATACCTGAACCCGGTATAAGGTGTAAGTACCATGGGTACCCAGCACATACCAGGCCAGCTTCCTACATTTGCTTTCAGACAGCCACAGTCCATGGGCAACACATTATGGATGAACTAGTCCGGGATATTTGCTTAAGCTTTTCCTCCTCTCCCACTTATCTCCTGTGTGGTGAGAAATTGATGCAAGGGGCTGACCCTCATCCTAGTGGCCCCAACCTGGATCAGAGAGATCTGGTATTCAGTACTCCTGGAGATGTCCATCAGTCCCCACACTTACAAATCAGGCACCCATACACCTAGCAGCTCAGCCTAGCTATCTGTACTTTTAAAGTTTGGATTACTAAACCTCCCTGATGAGTGTATGGCCATACTTCGTGAAGCTGGTTGCGCTGCTGTATGTGAATGTTATGAAGCAAAGTGGAAGAGATTTGCCCCTGTTGCATCTCACACCAACTCTGCTCTTTAAAGATCAAGGTTCAGGACATCATCTGCTAACTTTCATATTCACACAAGGTAAGTCTTGCGTATATTCCCATATGTTTTCACGTAGCCGCTGTTCTAGCATATATGATAGGGAACACTCATTGCTCTTCAAAATCCCTCTGATTAAGGCGTTCATAGCTGAGTGCACATCTGAGTGAGTGGCGGTGTACATTAACCTGGGCCTGTGCTTGACGCCCACTGCCTCTTTATAACATTGCCTCCCTTGGAGGGTTCACATCCTTGAGTGTAGTCACAGTGTGTATGTGAAGAACAGGTGGTGTGCGTAAACTTGAGCCTTTACCTATGTCTGGTGAGCTTTCTGCGACTACGCTTTGAGCTAATATTGTAAATCTCCTGATTGCCCATTAAAGGTGGCCCTGGGCCAGGGGCTCTCTGCAATGAAAACCTGATCGCTCTTGCATGCCCTTTGCCCACCTCGGACCTCTGGCAGGTGTGTAGCTGACAACAACATACTGGGAAAAGAAGAAAACAAACAGTTCAAGATGATATTGGCGTCCCGTTGTGTGCCCGAAGATGATGGACCCCGAGTGCTCCTGAGCCAAACATGTTGCTCAAGCTGACATCTGTGGAACATTGCACTTCTGACATGAAGGATGACGTGCATGGCAAGAAAGAGAAATATCTGTGTTGGGATTATCTGGGAAATGTTGGGTACAGCCTGGAATCTCCATGATACCGAGGTTCCATGTGATGGCGTAGAGCTCGGTGTGAGAGGGTTCCACGGCTGTTGGTTGGGTTGGAAGTGGATGTGCCTGCTGTGGCTTGGTGGCTAACTAATAAAGCTCTTCTTATTGAATTTACTCGCCTCTGGATCTTAACACTGGCGACGAGGGCCTGTTCCTCACAGGCGCTGCCACCAACCCAGAACCCACTGGATGGCGTGCTCAGATTTTCATTAACTTCAATTCCTACTGCGATAAGTCCCCGAGGTCTGCCAGACTTCAAACAGCCACCAACAGCCAACACCTACTCTTTAGCGGCTGAAGGAGTGCGGCTGGAGCGGAGGAGTGCAGCTGAAGAGTCCTGGCGGGGGTGTCCCAGTGGTTTTGACAGGGGACAGCCAACGCCTGGAAGCACGCTTGGAGTTTTCCAACAATATTCTCCAATTTGGTCAGGTGTTTCTTCTGGCTTTTGTTGTTTCTCGAGGCGCAAGCCCTTTAACAGTGCTCCATTTTACGCGCAAGGTAACTGCATGCGCAGTCTCAGAATGATGCCTCGCATATTATGAACCTTTGGAAGCGCGTTGCCACGGCATGGCGTTGCGAGTGTTCTAAAAGTATAAAGCTACTAAAAGACTAGACCGCACACCGCTCCTTCAACTTCGAAGTTATTTCTATTGTACATTTTGGGAACACTAGACTGCTCACCTCCTACTCCAGTTTATCCACTTCTAGTTTTACTTTTGCCTTCTACCTGTTAACCTTTGGAAGATCTTTGCCAATATTACATTTACAAATCTCTTGTTTTCCTCAACAAATTTATTGTGTGCTATACGGGTTAGCTCATTATGGCTACCCCCAGGATGTCTCAATTACCTCCTTTTTTATCTGACAAGGGGGACCCAGTTCTGCCTTGGAAACGTTGGAAGAACCTATTTGACTCCTACTTAATAGCAATAGGGTAGGAAAAATTCTCTCCACAACTTAGGGATTGAAGGCAGGAACATTTATGATAGTCTTGAGACCCTACCCATCGGAGGGGCAGAAGGGGAACCCAGGGATATTTCTGAGATGTCTGTAACGATGTTGGCAGCACATTTTGAGTCTAAGCTCAATGTCGTCTTGGAAAGACACACATTTTTTGCAAGATCCCAGGGTAAATCAGAGAGTGTTGGAAACTTTGTCGCCGTTTTACGTACATTAGCGCACACTTGTGACTTTGGAGATATCACGGATTCCCTCATTCGTGACCAATTAGTGCGTTGTACAAACAACAAGCGAGTTCAAGAGAAACTGTTAACGAAGAACCCTGATTTGAGGAAAGCTATTGCAATTGTTGAAGGGATAGAAAGCACCAATAACTGGATCAAGGAAATGAATGACCACAAAGGGGATAGTTTGTGCATGGTACAGGCACCGGTATCTGCACAGGAAAAAAGAAAAGAAATCAAACATCAGCGTTGTTACCGCTGTGGCAACCCTGGACACGCAGCGAACAGCTTAAATTGCTTTGCACGTAATTCTCTGTGAAGGAAGTGTGGAAAGAAAGGCCACTATGCTAGGGTTTGCAATAGCGACAAATGTAACATAGATTCAGTCACTGAACATGTTAACAAAATGATTTTGTGTGTGGAACCTGATATTAACCATGTTGGGGATAACACTGGTGTGGTGGACGATGGGCCCATTGTTATGCCTGAATGTACTATTAGACTTAATGATAAAACAGTTACGGTTTTGGCAGACTCCGGATCTCCTTACACCATGGTAGGTGACAGGAATTGTCAAGTAATTTTCGGGAAGGACCTTGATTCCTTAATTAAACCAGACATTAACCCTGTCAGCTATGGTGGCACTAAAATAGAAGTGATTGGATACAAGATCATGAGAATTCAATTCCAGAATAAGACCACAATAGGGAAAGTTTATGTAGCGATGCGTGGAAATAATCTTCTAGGTTGGCGTCACCGGGACATGGGAATTAAGTTAGACCCTAACTCTGAGCGCCAAGTCATGGTGGTGAATGATGAGAATAATCACCTTGAGATTTTTAAGGATTTCCCTGGAGTATTTAGTGACAAGTTAGGGTGCCTAACTAATTTTGAGCACATAATCATACTGAAGAAAAATGCAGCTCCTTCTGTACACAAAGTGAGGCGAGTTCCAAAGTTGATGTTGGAACCCTTCAAGGCAGAGTTGAACAAACTATTGAACGCTGGAGTAATTGAAGAGATTCAATATTCTGAATGGTTGGCCCCTATTGTCTTAGCACCAAAAGACAATGGGAGACAGATCCGCATGTGTGTGGATCTTAGAGATTTTAATAGGCACATATGGGTAGATCGTCAACCTTTACCCAACATATCGAAGGAGGAGTTGTGTTTGGTGGCTCAAAGGTGTTCAGTGTGTTAGATCTGTCCTCAGGCTATCACCAAATCGTCTTACATCCTGAGTCTAGACATCTCACCTCATTTGTGAAGCTGGTAGGGGCCTACCAATTTTTAAGGAGGCCTTTTGGACTGGCCTCTGCGGCCGCCTGTTTTCAACAAATTATGAAGAAGGTCTTAGAGGGAGTCTATGGAATCTTATTTTTCCAAGACGATATTTTGGTTCATGGTAAAACCGTGAATGAATATGACAGGATTCTTAGGGAAGTGTTAGGTAAATTAGCCCGGTCAGGTCTTACTGTAAAGAAAGAAAGGTCACTTCGGTGACTTACCTGGGTCATACTATATCAGGTGAGAATTAGTTGATTCCGTTGTCTGGGCACCTGAACCCAAAGACAAGGATGGAGTAAGATCTTTCCTAGGGTTAGCGGAATATTACTCCAAGTTCATTGCCAACTTTTCGAGTGTAATCCAACCCTTGAGATCCCTCTTAAAGAAGGGGTGTGAATTCATTTGGACGGATGAGTGTACGTCTGCTTTCACTTTTGTTAAGAGTTGTATCGGGAAGATGCCCACCTTGGGACATTTCGATACGTGTGCCAAAACCTTCTTGTACACTGATGCTAGTATCAAAGGGTTAGGGGCAGTCTTAATCCAAAGGGTAGACCAGGAAGAAAAGGTAACTGCCTTTGCTTCTCGTTCCCTCGGGGAAGCTGAACAACATTATTCTGTTATAGAAAGAGAGGCACTTGCGTGTATGTGGCCAGTCAAGCACTTCAAATTCTACCTGTGGGGTTTACCTTTTATTGTGAGGACAGACCACAGGCCACTTGTCCAAATCTTTTCTTCTAAGAAGGGAGAAGAACTGACACATAGGATAAGAAGGTGGGTGGAAGGATTAATGGAATACAATTTCTCAGTGGAATAAGTACCCGGGCCAAAGAATACAGTGGCATATTTCTTGTCCCGAACTTCAGTTGACAGTAGTGATGAGTCTGATGATGAGTGTGTGATCAATTGGGTGAGGGAGATGGCCATATCTGAAGATGAGTGGAAGTCTGCAGCTGACCTGGATTCTGACAGGCATAAACTTGTGGAGTTTATTGTGAGAGGTTGGCCAGAGCACAAGGACATTTCCGACTCTTTGAAGAGGTACTGGAATGTAAGAGATGAACTTTCCTTAAGTGGAGGTGAATTATTCAGAGGTACCAAATCCATACCTCCTATTGGTGTGAGGAGTAAAATTATTAACTTGGCTCACGAGGGTCACTTGGGCAGGAACTTGACCAAAGCTAGACTGAGAACAGTATACTGGTGGCCGGGTCTAGATTGTGATGCTGAAGCAGTTGTGAAAGATTGTGTAACCTGTGCACGCAATGATAAGGGCAAAGTTATGCTGAAAGCCCCACTTTCCCAAGTTGCAATTCCTGAGAAACCCTAGGTGAAATTGGGCCTTGATTTTAAGGGTCTGTAGGCGGGTGTCTGACACCGCGCCTCCGGAACTACACCAGTGGCGACGGAGGAGTCTTTCTTCCGTCTCCATGATGCGTTGTCATGGAGACGCATCGGAACCGCGCCTCGGGGAGAGGCCGGGCTTCCGGGTTGTCAGCAAGGAAAACGCCGAAACCCAGATAAAAGGGGACGCCGCGGCAGAGACGGAGAGAAAGGTCGAGAGGAGTCAAGGAGAGGAGAACGGAATCTCAACGGCAGCCGAACCCAGACGGAAGGAGCAGCACCCCTGCAGATACCTGGAGAAGGGAGAAGCCTTTCAAGAAGACGAAGAATCCCGCCACAATCCTGGAGGATCGTGGCTCAACAAGGTACGGGGATTTTTCAGGGACAGTTACCCTAAAGGGGCAGGAGGGAGGAAAAAGGAGGGAAAAGGAACCGGGGAGGGTAGAAGGGGAACAGGGCGGTTTTGGATGGGGAACTGGGGAAATCACACTGCCCATCCATTGCCTGGCACTACCCTGACACAGACCCAATAGTCATCCACCAAAACCCCCCCCTAACTACACCAACCCCTATCAGCTTTTCCCTCACACCCCTCCCTTCTATTAATAAGAGATAAAAATAATACTTACCGTCCCACTTACCGTGTCTTGTCCTCTGATTCTGTCGAGGGTATACGTGCCCCAAGGAGAAGCCGCCAGTAGAACGACCCTGAAAGACAGAAGGAAACACTGAGGACCTACATACACCACCGGACCGATACCCAGAGACTCCTCAAAGAAAAAGAAAGACAAAGAGAAGAGCAGTTTCAAGAGTTTATTTTTTTGGTTGTTTATTTGTTTTTTATTACCTAATAAAACCCTGGCCTCGGCCTTATAAACCCCTATAAAACTGGGTCTGAGCCTCTGTACTAGCAAGCCCAATATCCACGCCCCACCACAGGGTCCTTTCCATCTTTTACTTGCAAATGAGCGTTATGTCATGCTTATGGTGGATTATGCGTCAAAGTGGGTGGTGACTAAATGTGTGAATTCAGTAGATACCAGAACAGTGATCGAGTTTTTGAAGGAGGAGTTCTCTCGGTAAGGTGTACCTTGCCATTTAGTCACTGACAACGGTGTACAGTTAACATCTCAGTAAATGAAATTATTTTTAGATTCCTTAGCCATTGTGCATTTGAAAACAGCTTTGTACCTACCCCAGGCCAATGGTCTCTGAACGTATGAATAGCATGGTAAAGTCCTGTGTCCAGGAGGCTATCGAAACCTGGGTTCCTCTAGCTGATCTCCTTAGAGACATGTCGTGGGCATATTGTAATACCCCTGATAGCATCACTAACATTGCCCCTTTTGTGTATATGAGGGGCAGGTCAGGTTGCACCAAAATGTTTCCTGCATGGATTAAAAACAGATTGGGGCAAGCTGATCTTGATCAAGAGAAATTTAATAAGGCACCTGATCTTAGAGAGAATTATCAGCGCAAGTATAAATTGCGGTATGATTCTAGGTATGGTGTTTCCAATGTTAAATGGAGAGTTGGTGACATGGTGCTGATGAAGAACCCTGGCTTTAGAACCAAGGGTAGGTCAAGCTTCAAAGGTCCATTCCGCATCAAAGAGGTGAAGAAGAATATTGTGGTCCTAGACAATGGAGATGTGTGGAGCATGTCCAGGATTGTGTAATGGAGCAACTTGGCGGAAGATTCCTCTAGCCTGGAAAACCAGGGAAAAAATCACCCCTCAATTGGATCTGAGGCATCACCACGCACCAAGGCTCCCTTCAGGACATGCTCCAGGCCACTGTGGATGAGAGACTATGGGCCTGATCACAACTTTGGAGGAGGTGTTAATCCGTCCCAAAAGTGACGATAAAGTGACGGATATACCACCAGCCGTATTACTAGTCCATTATATCCTATGGAACTCTTAATACGGCTGGTGGTATATCCGTCACATTTGGGACGGATTACCACCTCCTCCAAAGTTGTAATCAGGCCCTATGTGTCCTAATGCCTTGTAATATCTGTCATTGTATACACCTGTGCATCGCAAGTTATTGTGTATTTTCTAACACACTTCTTGTGTAATATTTATTATCTTTGTTATTTTTAACTGTTCATTTTTATCCTTTAGTATGTTTTAGTGTAGGTAAGGGGGGTGTGCTGTGATTATCTGGGAAATATTGGGTACAGCCTGGAATCTCCATGATACCGAGGTTCCATGTGATGGCGTAGAGCTCGGTGTGAGAGGGTTCCACAGCAGTTGGTTGGGTTGGAAGTGGATGTGCCTGCTGTGGGTTGGTGGCTAACTAATAAAGCTCTTCTTATTGAATTTACTCGCCTCTGGATCTTAACAATCTGAACATGGACAAAGTTCTAAGCCTGCTTAATGCCAAATATGAAGACCTTGACGCGTATCCTTGTTGCAACAACCTTCATATACTAGGCATACAGAGTCCACAAACACTGGCAGGCTTGAGACGTGGAGGAGCTACTCTTGTCCATATTTGGAGCAGATAATCTGCCTTGCCGCTTTGTGGTTGAGTGGGCCATGACTTTCACGCTGTGACCTACGCAAGGGGCACCTGCATGCCCCATAGTTTTCCGCCTGGTCCATTTCAGGGATAGGGATACAATACTTGAGATGGTGAGAGAGAACAAAGACCTGAACCATAATGGCCAGTTGTTAGAAATGGGGCTTCTGGTCGGCTAGGGTAGGCGTCCCAGCCAGGCAGAACCCACCGCTCTGGTCAGGGTAAGGGAGCTACCCACCCACGATAACCTCTGCTGACCCCCTTGGCAGCTTGGCTTGAGCAATGAGGCTTATCCCAGAGGCAATGTGTACAGTGTTTGCACAACACACGTGGCACAATAAATACACTGCAAAGGGAAAACAACTAGGTATATAAAAATAAACTGTATTGCATAAAATATCATTACACCAAATACAACATGTATCAGTAATACCCTGCTACCCATGCAGTTGTCAGAACATCACACAGGTTACTGGTACTCTGCAAAAGCAAGCAGTAGTCAGGTAAACATAGAGGTTATTACTATCCTTCAACACAAGCAGTAGTCAGGTCATCGTTATCACCAAAAGTGCACATCATCATAAACACATTAGCATGAATGCAAAAATAAGAAGCTACATCTCTATATTACATATGTCATAAAACATTACCCCCCATTGCATGTCATCACAAAACAATCCCTCCCAATGCATGTACCATAGACCCTGAAATATTACTTATTACAACACAGTAACAGGGCATAATAAGTTAGAGCAGGTCATAGTACACAGCATACAAGGACTGTGAGGTCATAAAACATCAGAGAAATGCAACGCGTTTGGTACTCCTCTCACCACCTTCCTACGGAGGTTACAGCGCATTTGGCGCTTCTATTAGGAGTTATACGGTGAGCAAAAAGCACCGCACCCAGCACAGAGGCTCCGGTGCTCCTTGCACCGTAACTACGGTAGGGAAAAGGCTTGGCAGGGGTCAAGGGTTCCCTTCCCCTCCTGCGACCCATATTGCAAATGCCCCCAAAGGACTCCAAACAAACAGGTACGCCTCTCCAGGCAGCGTGGGGGCACATCCGCCTTCCCCGTTCTCCCTGCAGGCACACTACAGTGTGGCAGCCCGTAAGGATGCGGTGCAGCCATTGAGGCTCTGATGCTACCCCCTTCTCCGGGTCAAAGGGGTTATCTTGGCCCGCTGTGACCAGTGTCACAGTGTCAGGCAGCCCCAAATCTAAGGATGCACACAGGCTGCCACGTACGGCGGGGAACCCTCTCTGGGTTACTTGCGAAAGAAGTAGCAGCCAGGCAGCCATCTCCTTCCCTGCGGCCAGCTGCTCCCTCTGGTGGAGTCCTCTCTGGCAGCGTGCCCCTCCTGGGCTCCGCGGTCACATGGCCGTTCTCCTGGCCGGCCTGGTCTCTGGCGGCAGGGTCAGGGTCGCACTCATCCGTGCGGTACAAATTGCTGCCGGCGGGTTCCTCTCGGTCTATCCTGCATCGGGGTGAGAGGGTGTAGGAGGCTAGCCTGGCTTATAGTGGGTACCTTGTGGTACTTACACCCTGTGCCAGGTCCGTTTATCCCTTATTAGTAGAATAGAGGTGTTTCTAGCTGCTTAGGCTGATCGAAGGTAGCTATGGCAAAGCAGCTTAGGCTGAACTAGGAGACATGCAAAGCTCCTACTATACCAATTATATCATGTAGCACTATATCATAAGAAAACACAATACTCAGAGTTACTAAAAATAAAGGTACTTTATTTTAGTGACAATATGCCAAAAGTATCTCAGAGGATATACTCCCTTAGGAGGTAAGTAATATACACAAAATATATGCACACAAACTAAAATCAGGTATGTAACAGTTAGAAAAGTAGTGCAAACAATGTAGAATCACAATAGAATGCATTAGAGAGAAATAGGCCTAGGGGCAACACAAACCATATACTCCAAAAGTGGAATGCGAACCATGAATGGACCCAAGGCCTAGTGTAGTGTGTAGAGGGTTGTTGGGAGTGTAAGAAAACACTAAGGGTGTCCAAGATACCGCACCCCAAGACCCTGAAAAGTAGGAGTAAAATTACCCCACTACCCGAGAAAGACAGTAAAGTCGAGCCCACTAAACCCTGGATGAAGGTGCAAAAGGGCTGCCTCCGGGTGGAAGAAGCCGGAGATTCTGCAACAACGGAAGATGCCAGGAACTTCTCCTTTAGTCAGAAGATGTCCCACAGCGTTCTGGAGGATACAGAGTTGTTTCCATGCAGAAAGACCACAAACAAGCCTTACTAGCTGCAAGAGTCGCGGTTAAGGATTTTGGGTGCTGCCAGGGCCCAGGAACGACTAGGAGGTCGCCCCTTAGAGGAGGAGACAGAAGGGGTGCTCAGCAACACAGAGAGCCCACGCAGAAGCAGGCAGCACCCGCAGAAGCACCTGAACAGGCACTTAGAAGATCTGAGGACGACGGTCGTGCGTCTTGCCGATTCGAATGCAACCTCATAAATGGCATAAAGTGGTTGCGCACAATGAATATCAAGATTTGTATACGAGGAAAGAATCACGCGTCTAGCCGATTCGAATGCCAGTGAGTAAATGCCATTAAACATCAAGCGCACTTTCACACACACAAGAGCAAAATGGATTTATCATGCTAATTAGGCCCAAGAACTTGAAATCCTTCGAGAACGGGATTTGGGGCCCAGCCCGACCTCCATCTTACCGCCCTGATCAAGAATCACCCAGCAAAGTGAAAGGGCGAGGCCTGGAAGATCAAAGTAGGCCTTCGGAACAGGAGCTCAGGAAGTTGCTGCCACTCTGCACCAGGACGTCTGAATAGTGAGCACGTGGAGCTGCGCTGGCTCCCTTATATAGAGTCTTGGCCCAGCCCACAAACCACACCCAGGCATGCTGCAGGGAAAGCTTCTAGAAGGCCCTGGAAAGGGACCACACACTGACACACTCTGAAAGCCTGCAGCAATACATTGCAAATCAACAGTATTTAAAAGCACCTTGAACATAAGTCTTCAGGATTAAACAATGCAATGCAAAAGGTTAAACAACAGCATATCAGCACAATGCATAAATTACGTTATCTTGAGAGTGTGAGTTTTTGCATTCCAGTCGCCCGTAGAGCGCGCACTGCCCAAATGTTGACAGTACTCCCCTCTCCCAAGCGTGCTTTAGGGCCTGGTTTGTCTGGTTTTAGGCGATGAAAACGCCTCACTAATCGTAGAGCATGAATGTCAAAAGCAGAGTCCCATGAGTCTCTCTTAGGACCATCATTTTTCAGAGAGAGCTGCATTTCATAGGTTATTGGATTGCCTTGTTGAAAGACAGTGTAAGGACCGGTGAACTTGGGACTAAACAGTCAATATGTCGTGTAGACATATTCTATCCTCTAGGATAGGAGTACTGGAAAAGAATTCCTTTGAAATCGAAAAAGCTTTCTCGGCTTCTGGGGGCCGCAAGAAGGGCTCTCCGTTCTTCCTTGCCCCCTCCACACCAGTACATGAAATGCTTTGTGAAGGCAAAGTAATTTCCTTGGTAGCGACTATAGCTAACGGAGATTCCCTCAGATTGAGAACATTCAAAGTTTTAAGACATCTTGTCTTACAAAGGGATGCCTGGAATATTATCTTTCTCTCCTCCCAGTCTATCTGAGGATTATGGTGACTCAACCAAGGCATTCCGAGGATGATTCCATACTGAGGAGCGTAAATAACATCAAAGGTTACTAACTCGACGTGTTTAGTGTCATAGGTTTGTCCATCACAAGCTATTGACAAGGGCAGGGTCTGTAGAGTCACTGGACTTCCAGTCAGGAGTTCGCCATCTGCGGTTTCCACTAACCCCGGTGTTTTCTTTTTCTCACACGGGATCCCCCGTGCTTCCCCCAATTGAGTGTCTATGAAATTCTCAGTATCCTGAGTCCACTAAAGCTTCTCTTAGGTAGGTATGTCCTTCTACTTGAATTTCTTGATCCAATTTCAAATACCGTGATTTTCTTAACGGTGGTGTCTCTTTCTGAGAAAGGTCTGAGGTGACTCCCAAGACTAAACCTTCCTTGCACTCTGGGGATTTTAGTTTTGTCTCAACCTTTTTGGCAACAGTGTTATCATGAACACGCCAGGAATATTTCTCAGTTTTTTTTGCGTGTTCCCCTTCGTTCTGCTAAACGATGATCCAATCTCAAAACGAGGTTTATCAGATCTTGACAATCTGTAGGCTGCGGGTCTTTTAGCTCCTCTTTGAGTCCCTTGTAGAACAAGGCCACTTGCTTTTCTTCAGGCCAGGATGTCTCGGCTACCAGCTGATTAAAATTGGCTAAATATGACACTAAATCCTGGTTACCTTGTCGCAAGTCTAATAATTCACGATCTGCCGACAATGTCACAGTTCTACGATCAAATACTCGTTCAAACTCACGAACAACATTTCTCCAATTGTAAAGCAGGGAACTGTCTTTACACACAAGAGGAATTGCCCAGGTGGCTGCGCCCCCCGTCAGGTATGATAACAAGAAGGCCACCCTGGATTGGGCATCAGGGAAAACACTTGGTCGACAGGTAAAGTGCAATTCTACTTGCATCAGAAAGGATTGCGCTTTCAAGGGATCACCTGAGAACCGTTCTGGAGGAGCCAGAGGAATGGCTGAGGGAACGTTAAGAGAAATGTTATTTGGAGGGTGACCTCTTGTACCTTGAGGAGGAGGACCTGGCCAACCCGCATCCAAAGGACCCTGCTCAATTTTTCCCTACTCTTTCCTGCAACTGACTCAATCTCTCAGCTAAGTTGGTTGGCTGTTATGTCCCTTGATGACACTACTTCTGCTTGGAGCTGCGTAATAACCTTGACTAGCTCATACAGAGTAGCTATGTTGAGAACACTCGCAAACCAGGAGGATAATAATTCGTAAGCTCACTATTCTGTCAGAGTCACCAGATCCTCGGTGTAGGAAGTTGGCTCGGTATGCACTATTTCAAAGTAAGAAATAGCATGCACAGAGTCAAAGGATTCCCCTTAGAGGTAAGATAGTGGCAAAAATAGATAATTCTAATGCTCTATTTTGTGGTAGTGTGGTCAAGCAGTAGGCTTATCAGAGGAGTAGTGTTAAGCATTTGTTGTACACACACAGGCAATAGATGAGGAACACACATTCAAAGACAATTCCAGGCCAATAGGTTTTTATATAGAAAAATATATTTTCTTAGTTTATTTTAAGAACCACAGGTTCAGGATTTACAAACAATACTTTAAATTAAAGGTATTTCACTCGGGTATCTTAGGAACTTTGAATCATCACAATAGCATGTACAGTTTTGGCAAAAATGGCAATAAGCTATTTTAAAAATGGACACTGCATAAATCAAAAGTTCCTGGGGGAGATAAGTATGTGTTAGTTTCACAGGTAAGAAAAACACTTACAGGGTTCAAAGTTGGGTCCAAGGTAGCCCACCGTTGGGGGTTCAACGCAACCCCAAAGTTACCACACTAGCAGCTCAGGGCCGGTCAGGTGCAGAGGTCAAAGAGGTGCCCAAAACACATACGCTTCAATGGAAATAGGGGCGCCCCGGTTCCAGTCTGCCAGCAGGTAAGTACCCACGACTTCGGAGGGCAGACCAGGGGGGTTCTGTAGGGCACCGGGGGGACACAAGCAGGCACAGAAAGTACACCCTCAGCGGCACAGGGGCGGCCGGGTGCAGAGTGCAAACAGGCGTCGGGTTTGCAATAGGATTCAGTGGGAGACCCAGGGGTCCCTTCAGCGATGCAGGCAGGCAAAGGGGGGGCTCCTCATGGTAGCCACCACCTGGGCTAGGAAGAGGCCCACCTGGGGTCGCTCCTGCACTGGAGATCGGATCCTTCAGGTCCTTGGGGGCTGCGGGTGCAGTGTGTCTCCCAGGCGTCGGGTTCTTTGAAACAGGCAGTCGTGGTCAGGGGGAGCGTCTGGATTCCCTCTGCAGACGTCGCTGTGGGGGCTCAACTCTGGCTACTCACGGGCTAGCAGTCGCCGGGGAGTCCTCCCTGTAGAGTTAGTTTTCCGCAGGTCGAGCCGGGGGCGTCGGGTGCAGAGTGGAAAGTCTCACGCTTCCGGCGGGAAACGTGTGGTCTTTAAAAGTTGCTTCTTTGTTGCAAAGTTGCAGTCTTTGTGGAACAGGGCCGCAGTCCTCGGGAGTTTCTTGGTCCTTTTAGATGCAGGGTAGTCCTCTGAGGCTTCAGAGGTCGCTGGACCCTGGGGGACGCGTCGCTGTTGCAGTTGTTCTTGAAGTGGGGAGACAGGCCGGTAGGGGTGGGGCCAAAGCAGTTGGTGTCTCTGTCTTCTCTGCAGGGCTTCAGGTCAGCAGTCCTTCTTTGTCTTCAGGTTGCAGGAATCTGTCTTCCTAGGTTCTGGGGGCCCCTAAATACTCAATTTAGGGGTGTGTTTAGGTCTGGGAGGTTAGTAGCCAATGGCTACTAGCGCTGAGGATGGCTACACCCTCTTTGTGCCTCCTCCATGTGGGGAGGGGGTCACATCCCTAATCCTATTGGGGGAATCCTCAATCTGCAAGACGGAGGATTTCGAAAAGACAGAGTCACCTCAGCTCAGGACACCTTAGGGGTTGTCCTGACTGGCCAGTGACTCCTCCTTGTTTTTCTCCTTATCTCCTCCGGACTTGCCGCCAAAAGTGGGGGCTGTGGCCGGAGGGGCGGGCATCTCCACTAGCTGGGATGCCCTGTGGCGCTGTAACAAAGAGGTGAGCCTTTGAGGCTCACCGCCAGGTGTTACAGTTCCTGCAGGGGGAGGTGAGAAGCACCTCCACCCAGTACAGGCTTTGTTCCTGGCCACAGAGTGACAAAGGCATTCTCCCCATGTGGCCAGCAACATGTCTGGTGTGTGGCAGGCTGGTAAAACTAGTCAGCCCACACTGGAAGTCGGGTATGTTTTCAGGGGGCATCTCTAAGATGCCCTCTGGGTGTATTTCACAATAAAATGTACACTGGCATCAGTGTGTGTTGGACCTGGCTTTTTGACAGCGACATCCCCAAACTTTTTGCCTCCTTCCTCCTATTTTTTCTGACCTGTTGTTGTTGGCTTTTGACCTCTGAGCACTTTACCACTGCAATCCAGTGCTAAAGTGCATATGCTCTCTGTGTAAATTGTACTATTGATTGGTTTATCCATGATTGACTATTTAATTTACTTGTAAATCCCTAGTAGAGTGCACTACATGTGCCTAGGGCATGTAGAATAAATGCTACTAGTGGGCCTGCAGCACTGGTTGTGCCACCCACTTCAGTAGCCCCTTAACCTTGACTCAGGCCTGCCATTGCAAGGCCTGTGTGTGCAGTTTCACTGCCACTTCGACTTGGCATTTAAAGGTACTTGCCAAGCCTAGAACTCCCCTTTTTCTATGCATAAGTCACCCCTAATGTGTGCCCTAGGTAACCCCTAGAGCAGGGTGCTGTGTGGGTAAAAGGCAGGACATGTACTTGTGTGGTTATATGTCCTGGTAGTGTAAAACTCCTAAATTCGTTTTTACCCTACTGTGAGGCCTGCTCCCTTCATAGGCTAACATTGGGGCTGCCCTCATACATTGTTGAAGTGGCAGCTGCTGATCTGAAAGGAGCAGGAAGGTCATATTTAGTATGGCCAGAATGGTAATGTAAAATCCTGCTGACTGGTGAAGTCGGATTTAATATTACTATTCTAGAAATGCCACTTTTAGAAAGTGAGCATTTCTTTGCACTAAAACCTTGTTGTGCCCTTCAATCCACGTCTGGCTAGGTTTAGTTGACAGCTCCTTGTACATTCACTCAGACACACCCCAAACACAGGGTACTCAGCCTCACTTGCATACATCTGCATTTTGAATGGGTCTTCCTGGGCTGGGAGGGTGGAGGGCCTGCCCTCACACAAAGGACTGCCACACCCCCTACTGGGACTCTGGCAGACAGGATTGAACTGAAAGGGGGCTTGGTGCATTTCTTAGACACTCTTTGAAGTCACCTCCACTTCAAAGGCACAACTTAGTATAAAACAGGGCCTCTGCCCTACCTCATCAGACACTTGCTGGAGAAGAAACCTGAACCAGAAACTACATCCTGCCAAGAAGAACTGCCTGGCTGCTCAAAGGACTCACCTGTCTGCTTTTCTACAGAGGACTGCTGCCTTGCTGTTGGCCTGCTCCCTTGCTGAACTCTTGTCTGGCTGTAAGAGTGCTCTCCAAGGGCTTGGATAGAGCTTGCCTCCTGTTCCCTGAAATCTCAGGACCAAAAAGACTTCTCGCTTTCACTTGGACGCTCCGTGCGCCGAAATTTTCGACGCACTGCTTGCTCCGCGGCAAGAAAAACGCCGCACACCGACGCTGATCGACGCCTTCGGGACGACCGAAACTTTGACGCACGGCCTCGCAAGGACAATGCCGCCCGACTTCTAAAGAGAAATCGACGCGACGCCTACCGTGAGCTCGAAACTTTGACGCACGGCCTCGCAAGGACAACGCCGCACGACTTCCAAGGAGAAATCGACGCGACGCCTGCCATGAGACCAAAACTTCGACGCACGGCCTCGCAAGGACAACGCCGCCCGACTTCTAAGGAGAAATCGACGCGACGTGAGATCGAAACTTCGACGCACAGCCCCGCAGAACGACGCGCAGCCGAAAAACAAGCAGGAAAATCCACGCACAGACCCGCGCCATCTGGTAATCCCCGCGATCCACAGAAAGAGACTGTCCGCGCGCCAGAAAACAATGCCCGACTTCCCCGCGTGAAAAATAACTACGCAAGTCGGGGTGTGCTGGGGAGAAATCGACGCACACACCATTTTTCCACGTATCTCTTCTCCTGTGGCCCTCTGAGGAGATTTCCCACCAGAAACCAGGTACTTTGTGCTTGAAAGACACTTTGTTTGCTTCTTAAAGACTTAAGACACTTTATATCACTTTTCAGTGATATCCTTACAAATTCATATTGCATCTTTGATCGTTTTGACCTGCAAATACCCAGATAAATATTATATATTTTTCTAAACACTGTGTGGTGTATTTTTGTGGTGTTATATTATGGTATTGTATGATTTATTGCACAAATGCTTTACACATTACCTTCTAAGTTAAGCCTGACTGCTCGTGCCAAGCTACCGGAGGGTGGGCACAGGCTGATTTTGGATTGTGTGTGACATACCCTGACTAGAGTGAGGGTTCTTGCTTGGACAGAGGGCAACCTGACTGCCAACCAAAAACCCCATTTCTAACAGTGTGCATTTATTGTGCTGAGACGTTTGATACCAAACTTCCCAGTTTTCAGTGTTGCCATTATGGTGCTGTGGAGTTCGTGTTTGACAGACTCCCAGACCATATACTCTTATGGCTACCCTGCACTTACAATGTCTAAGGTTTTGCTTAGACACTGTAGGGGCATAGTGCTCATGCACCTATGCCCTCACCTGTGGTATAGTGCACCCTGCCTTAGGGCTGTAAGGCCTGCTAGAGGGGTGACTTATCTATGCCATAGGCAGTGTGAGGTTGGCATGGCACCCTGAGGGGAGTGCCATGTTGACTTAGTCATTTTCTCCCCACCAGCCCACACAAGCTGGCAAGCAGTGTGCATGTGCTGAGTGTGGGGGCCCCGGGGTGGCATAAGACATGCTGCAGCCCTTAGAGACCTTCCCTGGCATCAGGGCCCTTGGTACCAGGAGTACCAGTTACAAGGGACTTACCTGGGTGCCAGGGTTGTGCCAATTGTGGAGACAAAGGTACAGTTTAGGGAAAGAACACTGGTGCTGGGGCCTGGTTGGCAGGCCTCAGCACACTTTCAAATCATAACTTGACATCAGCAAAGGCATAAAGGCAGAGGGTAACCATACCAAGGAGGCATTTCCTTACACTCGGGGTCTGCGCGCGTTCCCAACACGTCCACCACAAGACAGCTCCAATACTCTGATTAGAATGTCACAGAGTCTTAAGAGAGTCCAAGTGGGGAAAAGGGAATTAGGAAGGGAACAGCGGGGAAGGAGACCTGTGGGAAGCAAAAGAATAAACAACACAACATCAGATTCAAAACCACATTTAGATTCATAAAAACTCTCTGTTGAATCTAGGGTTCAATGATACTTGGAACATGAAATAACACTCTATTGAGTCCAGAGTTCTATGACACTCAGGACATGAAACGACACTCTGTTGAGTCTTGAGTTCAGTGATACTTAAAACATGAAATAACACACTGTTGAGTCTAGAGTTCAGTGATACTTTAAACATGAAATAACTCTCTGTTGAATCTAGAGTTCAGATATACTCAGAACATGAAATAACACTCTGTTGAGTCTAGGGTTCAGTGATACTCGGAACATGAAATAATACCTAGACTAAGGAAACATGTATGGCCTTGAACTAGACTCTAATTAGGCCTCACTAAATCTAGGTACCTGGAAAAGAATCAAAAATGGTTAGTACAATGTTTCATATGGAATTTTCATGAATTGAAACATACTGTTTTAGGAATACAAGAACCTTCCTGAACAATGCCCCAGAACAAACACCGCCATATTACATGAGGATAAAGGCCATCCAAACATTCCTTGGAAAACAATATGAATTGTACTAAAGACCTTACATGCACATAGAATATAACATCCAGAATTCTAACACCTTAGATGATTCTTAGAGTGCAAGAACATGAATTGCGCACATTGCGGATTTCCACAAGAGTTTGTAAATATCATGAAATAGTTGCGCACAATGAATAACATGAATTAAACACAAGAAATGCAATGCGTGTCTTGCCGATTCGAATGCCACCAAGTGAATGCCGTAAAATGGTAGCGCACTATGAATAACATGAATTAAGCACAAGGAATGAATCGCGTGTCTTGCTGATTCAAAGGCCATCAAGTGAATGCCAAGAAATGGTAGCGCACAATAAATAACATGGATTAAGCACAGGAAATTAATGCTGGGTCTTGCCGATTCGCAGGCCACCGTGTGAAATGCCAAGAAATGGTAGCGCACACTGAATATCATGAATTAAGCACAGGAAATGAATTGCGCGTCTTGCCAATTCGAATACCACCATGTGAATGCCATGAAATGGTAACGCACAACGAATATTATGAATTAGACACAAGAAATGAATCGTGCTTCTTGCCGATTCGAAGGCCACCATGTGAATGCCAAGAAATGGTAGCACGCACAGTGAATATCATGAATTAGACACAAGAAATGAATTGCGCGTCTTGCCGATTCGAAGGCCACCATGTGAATGCCAAGAAATGGTAGCGTACAATGAGTAACATGAATTAAGCACAGGAAACTAATCGTGCGTCTTGCCGATTCAAATGCAACCTTGTAAATGCCATAAAATGGTTGCGCACAATGAATATCTAGATTTGTACTCGAGTAAAGAATCACGCGTCTTGCCGATTCAAATGCAACCTTGTAAATGCAAAAAAATGGTTGCGCACAATGAATATCTAGATTTGTACTCGAGTAAAGAATCACACGTCTTGCCGATTCTAATGCAACCTTGTAAATGCCATAAAGTGGTTGCGCACAATGAACATCAAGATTTGTATACGAGGAAAGAATCGCGCGTCTAGCCGATTTGAATGCCAGCAAGTAAATGCCATTAAACATCAAGCCCACTTTCACACACACAAGAGCAAAAAAGATTTATCATGCTAATAAGGCCCAAGAACTCGAAATCCTTCGAGACCGGGATCGGGGGCTCAGCCCGACCTCCGTCTGACCGCCCTGATCAAGAATCACCCAGCAAAGTGAAAGGGCGAGGCCTGGAAGATCAAAGTAGGCCTCCGGAACAGGAGCTCAGGAAGTTGCTGCTACTCTGCACTGTGACCTCTGAATAGTGAGCACGTGGAGCTGGGCTGGCTCCCTTATATAGAGTCTTGGCCCAGCCCACAAACCACACCCAGGCATGCTGCAGGGAAAGCTTCTAGAAGGCCGTGGAAAGGGACCACACCCTGACACACTCTGAAAGCCTGCAGCAATACATTGCAAATTAACAGTTTTTAAAGGCACCTTGAACATAAGTCCTCAGGATTAAGCTCTGCAATGCAAAAGGTTAAACAACAGCATATCAGCACAATGCATAAATTACGTTATCTTGAGAGTGCTGAATTTTTCATTCCAGTCGCCCGTGCGCCCACTGCCCAGATGTTGACACACTGGGACCCAGCTCCTGTGTTCCAGAGATCACGCTTGTCAGGATGAGAGGGGACCCAGAGGACCGGTGATGTAGAAGTTTGGTGCGTTAGCCGGGGGAAGATTCCGTCGACCCACAGGAGATTTCTTCTTGGTTTCCAGTGCATGGTGAAGGCAGACAGCCCTTAGAGCATGCACCACCAGGAAACAGTCGAGAAAGCCGGCAGGATGAGGCGCTACAGTGTTGCTGGTAGTCTTCTTGCTACTTTGTTGCAGTTATGCAGGCGTCCTGGAGCAGTCAGCGGTCGATTCTATGTCAGGACCGGAGGCTTCGGATTATTCTTTCTCTTCACTTTACTGACAAACACAGCAGCCAATGAAAGTATAAACAATTTAAACTACATTTCCCATGAGCCCCAGTCCACCAATCATGTCTCTACACCGTCCATAAATAGCCTGGAAGCTACAGTCCTTCCTCTTTCTTTTCTGCTCCAGCAGCCAGTTAAGTGATGCGTCGCTCATGCGAAAGTATTTTGCTGTATTTAATGTTGAGCGCGCGCATTGTATTACACGGCCGCGCTTTACTCCCGATTGTTTGCCGGGTTATTGCGGTCTTTTTTCTAGGGATTTCACCCTCTTTTAGACCGGTGTGGAGCGGGAGCAAGCCGTCATATGAGCGGTCGCTCGTATTGAAGAGGACGTAGTCCTCTTTCTCTGTCCTTGCTCGCGCATGCGCGTTGAGCTGCATCGGAGATTCCGACCGGCTTAACACGTGCATTCAGAGCCGAGGACAGAAGGCACAATACGGCTGCATTTCGCCCGACGGGGCTGTATTAATACATTCAGGGCACTGCCCAGGGGGAGAAAATATATAAAATATATAAAATAAATTTATATAAGCAGGTGGCTCCCTCCACATTCGAATTTTGCCGGCATATCAGCTTTGAGCTGTAAATCTCTCAAGCATCTCACCTGCTTCAGGGTGTTTCCCCCCCCCGCCAACTCCTCCAACTATATCAATCTTACTATGGCGTACTACGCCGATGAAGATGAACAGTTCCAAGAACTGCAGGAAATTCCTGTCGAACAACAAATGGAGGAACGTCTTGTGGAGGCACTGGGCTACCATGTGCAAGACTCCGTGAACTGGGCACTGATTCAAGCCTTAAAACCTTTTACAAAGCCCTTAACTAATTTTGGGCGTAGAGAATTTCTAGGCGAAAGCAGCCAGCAGCCTCGGTTGCATTCTGGGGATCCTAGAGGGATTTCAGGCCTCTCTCTCCAACGCCCCGGAGGTTCTTCCTCCGCAGAAATACTGGCGCAAATGGCAGCCTCGGTGCTGCGTGATCACGAATATGGGGCTCCCTCACCCCAAGAGGCATCTTTTCCATCGACCCAGGCAGGCTTCCATGAATCCTCTTCATCCAAATCAGAATCTGAGGACTCGCAAGCGGATTCCGTTCCGCATAAGAAACTGCGAAAAACACGACATTCCACACCGGACGCAAATGCTCCGACTGGTAAAAATCTCTTGTTTTCCCCTGAAGATATTATACACCCACGTTCCACTGACTGGGTTCCCTCAGAAGAGGTAGGCCTTTACGTGCAAGATAGGCTACGCAAGAGTTTTGAAAAGGACGTGCGCAACACCCTCAGGTCGGAATGCCCTCGGCCTTCCCTGTCGGGGAAAGAGGCCAAGATGCCTGAGCTGGACCCCAGCATGGCTACCTTTTTACGTAAATTCGCTAAAGACCCCAAAAAAGGTCTAGATCGCGCCTGGTGAGGCTGCCAGGACATATTATTGGACGTCTCTGGCCCCTTAACTAAAATACTAGACCTGGCAGTACAATCTAAAGAGGCTAACACCCCTTTAGACCCAGAAATGGTGTTACAATAGACACATAGAGCGATTTGTCTTTTAGGCAACGCAAACTGCACCATGTCTACCGAACGTAGGCGATCTTTTCTCATTTGGCTGGACCCTAAACTTGCTGAGCTGGCAACTAATGAAGCAGGACCTGCGGCCAATGGGTTACTTTTTGGTGACAAATTCATAAAAATTTGGGCAAATATGTCGCTACCTTCACAGCTTTGGACAAAGCCCAACATCAAAAAAGTTTTCAATAACGCTCTTTTTACACGGGCCGGGCGCTTCAGAGGCCGAGCTCCAGGCCGTGCTCACCAGGCCTCCAGATTCTCCTATCAGAAAAACGGAGGAGGTGCCACAGATCACCAAAACCTCTACCCTAACCGCTATAGAGGCCGGGGGCGCTCCTCCAGAGGCTATCGTGGAGGTGGTTCCAATCAAGAAACCTCCAATTCAGGTGAGGATTATTCCTTCATCAGAGGTGATCTTGGGGGTCAGACTGCAATTTTTAATCCCAGCCTGGCAGAATATTACACAAGACCCTTGGGTCCTTCAAACAGTTCAGGGTTTCCGATTAGAATTCTACACCCCTCCGAAACAAAGAACTCCCCCCTCTCCTCTCCTTTTTTCCCTCGCAAATCGCGAGTTCATCACAGAGGAAATCTCCTCTCTCATTCGGAAAGGAGCGGTCGTGCAATCCAAACCGCACCCTCAAGGGTTCGTCAGCACAATCTTCTTAGTGCAAAAGAAAGGCGGCAGCTCCAGGTTAGTGTTAAACCTCAAATCCTTCAACTCTTGGATGGTATATCGCCATTTCAAGATGGAGGGTATACATCTTCTCCGAGACCTGTTAAGAGACGGATATTGGATGACACGTTTGGACCTCAAAGACACCTACCTTTCGGTTCCAATTTTCGCACCACACAGACGTTTTCTCCAATTCCAATGGGATTCCCAATGGTTCGAATTCAACGTCCTCCCCTTCGGCCTGTCCTCAGCCCCTTGGTGTTTCACCAAGCTGCTGCGTCCTGTAGTCCAATTCTTAAGAGAGCGGGAATGTAAGAGGCTGGCCTGGCTTGTAGTGGGTACCAAGGGGTACTTACACTCTGTACCAGGTCCAGTTATCCCTTATTAGTGTAGAAGAGGTGTTTCTAGCAGCTTAGGCTGATAGAAGATAGCTATGGCAAAGCAGTTTAGGGTAAACTAGGAGACATGCAAAGCTCCTACTATACCACTGGTGTCATATGCACAATATCATAAGAAAACACAATACACAGATATACTAAAAATATAGGTACTTTATTTTTATGACAATATGCCAAAAGTATCTCAGTGAGTACCCTCAGTATGAGGATGCCAAATATACACAAGATATAAGTACACAATACCAAATTTATGCAATAATAGCAAAAGGAAGTAATGCAAGCAGTGTAAAGTTACAATAGATTGCAATAGAAGCACATAGGTATAGGGGCAACACAAACCATATACTCCAAAAGTGGAATGCGAACCACGAATGGACCCCAAACCTATGTGAGCTTGTAGAGGGTCGCTGGGACTGTAAGAAAACAGTGAGGGTTAGAAAAACAATGTCGAGAGTGGGCAGATGCCCAGGAAATGCCAGCTGAGGGTGCAAAGGAGCTGCCACCGGATGGAAGAAGCTTGGTGTTTTTCAAGAATGAAGAGGACTAGGAACTTCCCCTTTGGAGGATGGATGTCCCACGTCGTGAAGAAGCTTGCAGAGGTGTTCCCACGCAGAAAGACCGCAAACAAGCCTTGCTAGCTGCAAGGGTCGCGGTTAGGGTTTTTGGATGCTGCTGTGGCCCAGGAGGGACCAGGATGTCGCCACTTGGATGAGGAGACAGAGGGGATGCCCAGCAAGTCAGGGAGCCCTCACAGAAGCAGGCAGCACCCGCAGAAGTACCGGAACAGGCACTTAGAAGAGGAGTGAACCCGAGTCCACTGAAGTTGTGCATTGCAGGTTAGAGTGTCGGGACCCAGGCTTGGCTGTGCACGAAGGAAATTCTGGAAGAGTGCACAGGAGCCGGAGCAGCTGCAAATCACTCGGTACCCAGCAATGCAGTCTAGCGTGGGGAGGCAAGGACTTACCTCCACCAAACTTGGACTGAAGAGTCACTGGACTGTGGAAGTCACTTGGACAGAGTTGCTGAGTTCCAGGGACCACGCTCGTCGTGCTGAGAGGGGACCCAGAGGACCGGTGATGGAGTCTTTTGTTGCCTGCGATTGCAGGGGGAAGATTCCGTCAACCCACAGGAGATTTCTTCAGAGCTCCTGGTGCAAGAAGGAGGCAGGCTACCCCCAGAGCATGCACCACCAGGAAACAGTTGAGAAAGCCAGAAGGATGAAGTGATGCAAGGTTGCAGTAGTCGTCTTTGCTACTTTGTTGTGGTTTTGCAGGCGTCCTGAGCAGTCAGCGTTCGATCCTTTGGCAGAAGGTAAAGAGGGAGATGCAGAGGAACTCTGGTGAGCCCTTGCATTCGGTATCTAAAGGATTCCCCAAAGCAGAGACCCTAAATAGCCAGAAAAGGAGGTTTGGCTACCTAGGAAGGAGGATAGGCTAGTAAGAAAGGTAAGAGCCTATCAGAAGGAGTCTCTGACATCACCTGCTGGCCCTGGCCACTCAGAGCAGTCCAGTGTGCCAGCACACCTCTGAATCCAAGATGGCAGAGGTCTGGGACACACTGGAGGAGCTCTGGGCACCTCCCCTGGGAGGTACTGGTCAGGGGAGTAGTCACTCCCCTTTCCTTTGTCCAATTTCACGCCTTAGCAGGGCTGGGGGGATCCCTGAACCGGTGTAGACTGTCTTATGCAAGGAGGGCACCATCTGTGCCCTTCAAAGCATTTCCAGAGGCCAGGAGAGGTTACTCCTCCCAGGCCCTTCACACCTATTTCCAAAAGGGAGAGGGTGTAACACCCTCTCTCAGAGGAAATCCTTTGTTCTGCCTTTCTGGGACCGGGCTACCCAGGCCCCAGGGGGGCAGAGGAGACCCCGGAAAGTTAGTTTGGCAGTACCCGGGCTCTATCAATCAATCAATCATTCGCATTTATAAAGCGCGCTACTCACCCATAAAGGGTCTCAAGGCACTGGGGGGGGGGGTCAGTGCTTGAAGAGCCAGGTCTTGAGCTGCCTTCTGAAGGAGAGGTGTTCAGGTATGGCGCGAAGGTGGCTGGGCAGAGAGTTCCAGGTCTTCGCTGCCAGGAAAGAGAAGGATCTTCCTCCGGCGGTGGCTTTGCGGATGCGGGGTACGGCTGCCAGGGCCTGTCCGGCGGATCGTAGAGTGCGCGGAGGAGTGTAGAAGGAGACGCGGTTGTTGATGAGTTTGGGTCCGAGGTTGTGAAGGGCTTTGTGTGCGTGGGTGAGGAGTCGGAAGGTGATCCTCTTGTTGACGGGGAGCCGATGGAGTTTTTTCAAGTGTCCTGAGATGTGGTGGTGGCGAGGGATGTCCAGGATAAGTCTTGCGGCAGCGTTCTGGATCCGTTGGAGTTTCCTCAGCAGCTTGGTGGTGATGCCCGCGTACAGGGTGCTCCCTTAGTCCAAGCGACTGGTGACGAGGGCGTGGGTGACAGTCTTCCTGGTGTCGGTGGGGATCCAGCGGAAGATCTTGCGGAGAATGCGTAGGGTGTTGAAGCATGCTGAGGTCACCGAGTTCACCTGTCTGGTCATGGTGAGGGATGAGTCCAGGATGAAGCCGAGGTTGCGTGCGTGGTCGGTGGGTTGGGGAGTGCTGCCTAGGGCGGGGGGCCACCAGGAGTCGTCCCATGCGGTGGGGGTGGGGCCGAGGATGAGGACCTCCGTCTTGTCGGCGTTCAGTTTCAGGCGGCTGTCTGTCATCCAGTTCGCCACTTCCTTCATTCCTTCATGAAATCTGGTCCTAGCTGAGGTGGGGTTGTTTGTGAGGGATAAGATGAGCTGGGTGTCGTCGGCGTATGATATTAGGTCGAGTCCCTGTTTGCGTGCGATGTTCGCCAGGGGGGTCATGTAGATGTTGAAGAGAGTGGGGCTGAGGGAGGATCCTTGAGGTACGCCGCAGATGATCTCCGTGGCTGTGGATCTGAAGGGGGGCAGGCGGACTCTCTGAGTCCTTCCGGAGAGGAAGGAGATGATCCATTCGAGGGCCTTGCCTCTGATGCCGGCGTTGCTGAGGCGTCGTATCAGGGTGCGGTGGCAGACCGTGTCGAAGGCTGCGGAGAGGTCCAGGAGTACGAGGGCCGCGGTCTCACCCTTGTCGGTCAGGGCTCTGATGTTGTCCGTGGCTGCGATGAGGGCGGTTTCGGTGCTGTGGTTGGTCCTGAAACCGAACTGTGTGGGATCGAGGGAGTCGTTGGTTTCCAGGGCGTTGGTGAGTTGAGTGTTGACAATTTTCTCAATCACTTTGGCGGGGAACGGCAGGAGAGAGATGGGCCGGACGTTTTTGAGTTCGGTGGGGTCTGCTGTGGGTTTCTTTAAGAGGGCGTTGAGCTCTGCGTGTTTCCAGCTCTCCGGGAAGGTGGCGGTGGTGAGGGAGGCGTTGATGACATCTCGGAGGTGTGGTGCGATGATGTCGTCGGCTTTGTTGTAGATGTGGTGCGGGCAGGGGTCCGATGGGGATCCGGAGTGGATCGAGTTCATGACGCGGGTGGTCTCCTCGGTGGTGGTTGGGCTCCAGGTGAGGATGGTGGCGATGTCGGTAGCGGGTTCCGGGATGGGGGGGTCGCGTCGGTGGTCGGGAAGCTGTTGTATATGTCGGTGATCTTGTGGTGGAAGAAGGTCGAGAGGGAGTCGCAGAGGTCCTGTGATGGAGGGATGGAGTTGTTTTCTGCGTCCGGGTTGGAGAGCTCTTTGACGATGCCAAATAGTTCCTTGCTGTTGTGGCCGTTGTTGTCAAGTCTGATCCGGTAGGCTGTTTTTCGTGCGGCGCGGAGGCGTTGGTGGTGTTGGCGGGTGGCGTCCTTGAGAGCTGACATGTTCTCTTCAGTCTGGTTGAGGCGCCACGTCTTCTCGCCTGCGCGGCATTCTTTCTTGGAGTCCTTGAGGTCGGGGGTGAACCAGGAGTTTTTCTTGTGGTTGTTGGTGCTGGCTTGAGTTTTCAGGGGGGCCAGGAGGTTGGCGCAGTCGGAGATCCAGTTGGTGAGGTTGTTGGCGGCTTCGTTTGGGTCGGTGGTGCTGGTGGGTCGGTTCTGGGAGAGGGTTGATGCGAGCTGATCCGTGGTGATAAGATTCCAGTGTCTTCTTGGTGGTTGCTGGGTGTGGTGGTGCACAGTGGTCTTCTTGAAGATGAAGTGGACGCAGCTGTGGTCCGACCAGGTGAGTTCGGTGGTGTGGCTGAAGGTGATGTGTTTGCTGGAGGAGAAGATGGGGTCGAGCGTGTGTCCGGCGTAGTGGGTGGGGGTGTTGACTAGCTGATTCAGTCCCAGGTTGGTGAGATTGTCCAGTAAGGCGGTGGTGTTGTTGTCGGTGAGGTTCTCCAGGTGAAAGTTGAGGTCTCCTAGGAGGATGTAGTTGGTGGACGAGAGTGCGTGAGGGTTGACGAAGTCTGCAATGTCCTCGCTGAACTTGGTGCGGGGTCCTGGTGGTCTGTACATGAGGGTGCCTCTGAGGGTGGTCTTGGGGTCGCTGTGGATCGTGAAGTGGAGATGTTCGGCGTCGGGGAGTGAGTTGTCGGTGTCGGTTGAGATGCGGATGGAGTTTTTGTGTGCGATGGCGATGCCTCCTCCGATGCGGTTGGTGCGGTCTTTCCGGATGATTTTGTAGCCGTCGGGGATGGCTATGGCGATGTCGGGTGCCGAGGAGGGATTCATCCAGGTCTCGGTGAGGAAGGCGATGTCCGGGTTCGTAGAGTTGATGAGGTTCCACAGTTCGATGGCGTGCCTGTGGACGGATCGGGTGTTGACCAGGATGCAGTGGAGATTGCTTCCGGGGGAGTCGTTCTTGACGGGAGCGGTGTTGGTCCGTAGGCAGGTGAAGTGACAGTTGCTGCAGGTGAAGGGTCCGTGGGTCCGCTTGGGGGGGGCGCGGTAGCAGCCCGGAGTACGGCCGGGGTTGAGGTTGACAAGGGTGGCGGAGTCGTAGGTCAGACGGGGGGCGCGGGGGCCAGGGGTTCGGGCGCTGTGCGCGGTCCAGGCGCGGACGGGCGCAGACGGGCTTGCCTTAGGCGCGCCTTTGGCGCGCCAGCGGCGCGCCCGCTGCGCGCCTCCGCTGCACGGCCTTGCAGCGGCTGCCATTTAAGGGGTAGCCGGGGTCAGCTGGGAGGCGGGAGGAGGGCGGGTAGGGTGAAAAAAGCAGCAAAAAAGCGGCGGGAAAAAGGCTCCGAAGGCGAGGAGGCCTAGAAAAATGGCGAAGTGCCGAAAGGCGCAGAAAAACAGGAAAAACAAGGGGGAGACGGCGGGAGGGCAAGGGGGACGGCACTCAGAAGATGCAGGCACTCGGGGATACAGAAGAAAACCAGGGGAGCGCGATCACACAACACAGGCACTCGGGGATACAGAAGGAAAAAAGGGGAGCGCGATCACACAGCACAGGCACTCGGGGATACAGAAGGAAAAAAAGGGGAGCGCGAACGCAGACACACGGCAACACAGACACTCGGGGCACAGGCAGCGATGCAGGCAAAAGAGAAGGCAGAACAGGGGATCTGGATCTGGTGGCGCTGTGAGGACAGGGGAGCGACCTACCCTGGGGTCAAGGGTCGCTACTACTGCCTCGCAGCGGCCGCCATTTAAGGGGTAGCCGGGGAGGCGGGGTCAGCTGGGAGGCGGGAGGAGGGCGGGTAGGGCGAAAAAAGCGGCAAAAAAGCGGCGGGAAAAAGGCTCCGAAGGCGAGGAGGCCTAGAAAAATGGCGAAGTGCCGAAAGGCGCAGAAAAACAGGAAAAACAAGGGGGAGACGGCGGGAGGGCAAGGGGGACGGCACTCAGAAGATGCAGGCACTCGGGGATACAGAAGAAAACCAGGGGAGCGCGATCACACAACACAGGCACTCGGGGATACAGAAGGAAAAAAGGGGAGCGCGATCACACAGCACAGGCACTCGGGGATACAGAAGGAAAAAAAGGGGAGCGCGAACGCAGACACACGGCAACACAGACACTCGGGGCACAGGCAGCGATGCAGGCAAAAGAGAAGGCAGAACAGGGGATCTGGATCTGGTGGCGCTGTGAGGACAGGGGAGCGACCTACCCTGGGGTCAAGGGTCGCTACTACTGCCTCGCAGCGGCCGCCATTTAAGGGGTAGCCGGGGAGGCGGGGTCAGCTGGGAGGCGGGAGGAGGGCGGGTAGGGCGAAAAAAGCGGCAAAAAAGCGGCGGGAAAAAGGCTCCGAAGGCGAGGAGGCCTAGAAAAATGGCGAAGTGCCGAAAGGCGCAGAAAAACAGGAAAAACAAGGGGGAGACGGCGGGAGGGCAAGGGGGACGGCACTCAGAAGATGCAGGCACTCGGGGATACAGAAGAAAACCAGGGGAGCGCGATCACACAACACAGGCACTCGGGGATACAGAAGGAAAAAAGGGGAGCGCGATCACACAGCACAGGCACTCGGGGATACAGAAGGAAAAAAAGGGGAGCGCGAACGCAGACACACGGCAACACAGACACTCGGGGCACAGGCAGTGATGCAGGCAAAAGAGAAGGCAGAACAGGGGATCTGGATCTGGTGGCGCTGTGAGGACAGGGGAGCGACCTACCCTGGGGTCAAGGGTCGCTACTACTGCCTCGCAGCGGCCGCCATTTAAGGGGTAGCCGGGGAGGCGGGGTCAGCTGGGAGGCGGGAGGAGGGCGGGTAGGGCGAAAAAAGCGGCAAAAAAGCGGCCGGAAAAAGGCTCCGAAGGCGAGGAGGCCTAGAAAAATGGGCTCTATGCTGGAGACCCGGGGATGCATGGAATTGTCACCCCAATACCAGAATGGTATTGGGGTGACAATTCCATGATCCTAGACATGTTACATGGCCATGTTCGGAGTTACTATGGTGACGCTACATATAGGTATTGACCTATATGTAGTGCACACGTGTAATGGTGTCCCCACACTCACAGAGTCCGGGGAAATTGCCCTGAACAATGTGGGGGCACCTTGGCTAGTGCCAGGGCGCCCTCACACTAAGTAACTTTGCACCTAACCTTCACTAAGTGAGGGTTAGACATATAGGTGACTTATAAGTTACTTAAGTGCAGTGTAAAATGGCTGTGAAATAACGTGGACGTTATTTCGCTCAGGCTGCAGTGGCAGTCCGGTGTAAGATTTGTCTGAGCTCCCTATGGGTGGCAAAATAAATTCTGCAGCCCATAGGGATCTCCTAGAACCCCAATACCCTGGGTACCTAGGTACCATATACTAGGGAATTATAAGGGTGTTCCAGTGTGCCAATAAGAATTGGTACAATTTGTCACTAGCCTGCAGTGACAATTTTAAAAGCAGAGAGAGCATAAACACTGAGGTTCTGGTTAGCAGAGCCTCAGTGATACAGTTGGGCACCTCACAGGGAACACATATAGGCCACAAACCTATGAGCATTGGGGTCCTGGCTAGCAGGAGCCCAGTGAGACAGTAAGAACACCCTGGCATATACTCACAAACAGGCCAAAAGCGGGGGGAACAAGGCTAGAAAGAGGCTACCTTCCTACAGAGGGGGAGAGCCACCACCACCGGGATATGGGGTGCTTTCCTACGCATCAAAGCAGGCAGTGCTTCATGAATAAAGTGCTCTTTGTGCGCTATAACAAACAGGTGGAGCGCTCTCCATGCTTCTGCCTAGTACACAAAGTGCTTCCCTCGAGCTGGGAAAATAAATGATCAAGCGCCCTTCCTACTCTTGAGTAAAGGTAATTGCAGGGGAAAAGGTGGGGGAACCACCCAGCCCCTGGAGACAGCAGTGGGGGCACAGGGCTGCAAGGTCCCAGCAAGCAGGCAAGCAGAAGGGTTCAAAGGCAGTGGCAGTCACAGGTCAGCACAACAGCAGAGCAGTCCCAAGGCGGTTCCTGGTGAGTCCTTCCAGCAACATCCAGTGTCCTGGTTCATTAGTCCAAAATGGGGAACAATAATTATACTCATTTTCCGCAACTTCCACAAAGAGGGAGAAGGGGTTCCAACCAGCACTAGCCGCTTCCAGAAATGTCCCCTTTCTCCTCCAGCGCTGGCTCCAGACATCAGTAGGGGGTAAACAAGCCCTTTGTGTGAGGCCTGGGCACAGCATTTACAAATGCAGGTGTGCCCCGCTGCTACCTCTCCCAGCCCAGGAAGACCATTCAATATGTAGATGCACTCTTGTAACACCTCCACCCTCACTGTGTACAGGCTGTCTGAGAAGTATGCACAAAGCTCTGCTGTCACCCTGCCCCAGACGTGGATTGGAGTCAAGCTGCAAAGCACCAGAGTCTTAAGCTCAATTTCTAAAAGTGTCATTTCTGCAATGGTAATGAAAAACCCACCTACACCAGTAAGCAGCATTTCACACTGCCATTGCACCATATCAAACATGCCTACACCACCCCTCATAGACCAGACAATACCATTAGACGTATGAAAGGACATTTCCAATGTAGTCTTATGAGAGATTCAGCACTGTACATGTAGTACATAAAGATATAGTCCTACATTTTACATACACAGCATCCTGCCCATAGGGTCCTACCTTAGGGGTGACTTATATGTAGTAAGAGGGGAGTTCCAGGCCTGGCAAGTAAATTTAGATGTCAGGTCCCTGTGCAGTAAACTGCGCACGTAGGCTCTGCGTTAGCAGGCCTGAGACAAGTTTGAAAGGCTACTTCTGTGCGTGGCACAATCACTGCTGCAGGCCCACCAGTAGCGTTTAAATTACAGGCCCTGGGTATAGAGCTACCACTGTACAAGGGACTTACAGGTAAATTAAATGTGCCAATTAGGGGTAAGCCAATCATACTAACTTTAGAAGGGAGAGCCCATGCACTTTAGCACTGATCAGCAGTGATAAAGTGCTCAGAGTCCTAAAGCCAACAAAAAAAGGTCAAAAAATAGGAGGAGGAAGGCAAAAAGTTTGGGGTTAACCCGGTGAAAAGGGCCAGGTCCAACACCAGTCCATCTCAATATTCCCAAACTTCACTGTAGCAGTTCAGAGGGCGCAATGGAAGTATCAGCGGTTGAAAAGAAGCTGCAGCAGGGAGGGATTGCCCATGCTAAATTATAACCTGATAGACAGAAACTCCTGATGCTCAGTAAACAAAACGTCTCCTAAAATCCGAAGCAATCCTATTCCTTTCTGAACAGTATAGGGTCTGCTACAGACTGACTGCACCAAGAACACTGAAGCCCCATCTATCTCATCGCCACTGAGTGACACCGAATAACACTTGCTGAATGCAATCATCAGGAGTGCAGTTGGTGGTTTTACGCATGGCAAGGCCTCGAGGATGATCAGGGGTGTCAGATGGTTTCTGTTTACGATCAATAGCACGGCCCTCTGCTTAGGGGCTGTGCTGGGTATTACTATCTTTGCAATACATTCATATTTCATCTTCAATTCTACATTTAAGGTTGCTAGTGATATCGGTTTGGCTTCAGTATACATAGTTAGCTGCTTCAATCACTGTACTTTTCCAACCACCACCACCACTCTTGGGTGGACGAGTAGGTCTGTTGCATGTGGCGCGCCCCTGTGGACACTCTCCATGCCTGAAGTTATAATGGGTGTAGCCTGTTGGAATGTTTGGTTTTAGATGGCTCAGTTTCAGGTAGTTCCAATGGGTGCTGGCAGTGTTGCGTTGCTGGTGTGGGCGGGTTACCAAGGTTAAACTACTGCTGTTTGGGAGTTGCACATACAAAGGCAAAACAAGGCACTTTCACACCACAAGACTCATGCATGGTCGCAGCTCTTTGATGCTTAGGAGGCCAGCTCTACAAGATTATATGAGTGGTCCCTGTGTGTGTTACATCAATCCTGTTCCTTACTTGGAATGTGACAGGGCTGGGTAATCATCCTAAAGTGCATCGGATACAAGCGTACCTTGACATTCAGGAGGTTGGGGTTGCCATGCTGCCAAGAGCTCACCTATTCAGCACCTAGCTAAAACACTCACACAACACTCCATTCTGGATAATTTTCAGGTACACTTTGCCCTCCTTTCTCATAGAGGCTGCATCAAGATGCACTCTCAAAACCAGTATTCTGCAAATAACTTTTACAAGCATGTTTGTGCCTGTACATTCAGGATGGGGAGTACACTGTAGGCGTACATGCCGGAGGATCCCGAGAGAAGAATAGGTCAGGATAGGACCCCTTGCTGCTGGCCGCAGCCTATGGGGTAGTCACTAGCATGTTCAAAGATTACTGGCACAAACACACTTGTAAAAGAGATCAAGTTATACGAAAATAATGACGATCTGTCAGTTAATGTACTTACCTTAGCACAGTATCTGTCAATTATATGAACATGGATCTGATCTGTAAGGTCCTGATGAAGGCCAACAGACCTATAGGGGCATATATGGCTGAAACATGTTGACCACTTTGCTTTGATACTGAGGTCTGGTACTACATCCGAACAACATTGTTTTGTTCTTTTTAATCTTACCTCTGTCCGACTTTCGATATTAAAAATATATTTCTATAGGTATGGGAGGTCATTTTAATTGTTTTTTATTGCACAGATCCCACCAGTATCTTTTACCAGGCATCCCCCCTCCAAGTGGACGCACTACTCACCTGAAGAAGTGAGTATCCTGGAGCGGTACCTGATTATGACACTATCCACTATATCACTTCAGTGGAGATTATATACATCACTAATAGTTATTAGTGGTTGGGGGTTTCCTGGAAAACACTCGGAAGACTCCGGTATCAAGATCAGTGTGGTTCACGCTACTGTTGATTTGTGAAGTATGGCATTTCTAGCTGAGTGAACCCCCTTCCCTTTTTTTGCTCCTCTTCCCGCTCCTCCCCCACGGCTTTTGGTTTTGATGGGTGTAGGAAGCTGGCTGGGTGTGTGGTGGACACCTATGGTGTTGGCACCTTATACCAGGTCTAGGCAACCCCTATTAATTAGTGGAACAGTGTCTAGAAAGGCTCATGCCATACCACAGTAGTCACACAGTAACTTATCTCACATGAAAGGAAACACACAGTGTTGCAAAAATAAAGAACTAGATTACTTATAGGCTGTCCCCCAACTAGAGGTAAGTACAAACTATATATACATGGCAGGGGTGTGGAATTTATTAAAATATCTACTTGTCCAGGGGACAGGTTGCTTCTCAAATCTACTTGTCCTGTAAAAAGATCTACTTGTCCCTCTGGTGCCATATAGTGTGGCGACAAATTTTGGCAGCAATCTCTTTATGTAAGAGCTCTGATAATAGCCTCTCTGATTATGCCAGGGCTACTACCATAGTAGGACTTGAATACTTGCAGTTTCAATCCCTACTGTAGCAATTTCCTTATTTTGCCACCTTTCTGCAGATCTGCATACTGGGGCTGGAGGACGAAGTAAGCAATAGTTCCAGAGCTGGAATGCCTTTGAGTCTGCAAACCTACTAACCTGCATGTTTTAAAGATTTTCACCACCTTCTCTCTAATATTTTCCCATAATAAGAAAGGTTGGACATTTACTCCTGACAATGGCAGAATTAGAACTTCTTCCAGGGTTGGGAAGAAAGTGGCTGGAGGGAAAATGAACTTTAAAATGCTCAATAGATTTTCACATGAGCAAATCTACACATCGTATTTACCCATGCTAAAATACAGTTCACAAATATTTTATAGGGGTACGACATATACCATGGGTGCACTTTTGTGACTTTAAGAATTTGGGGTCGCATGTAGGTAGGTTCAGATTTGCGACCCGCAAATTGCGAGTCAGAGCGACTCGCAATTTCGCAAATCCGAATGTAGGATGGTGTCCCTGACACCATCTGTGATTCGCGAGGGCTTCACAAATGCCCAACTCATGAATAATCATGAGGTGGGTTGCAATTTGCGACCCCCCTTGCGAATGGCGGCCCTCACAGGGATGGTGGCCTGCTGGAGACAGCAGACCACCATGTCTGTGACTGCTTTTCAATAAAGCAGTTTTTTTTTTGTAATGCAGCCCGTTTTCCTTAAAGGAAAACGAGATGCATTACAAAAACGAAAAATGAAACGTTTTCGTTTCATTTTTTCAGAGCAGGCAGTGGTCCGTAGGACCACTGCCTGCTCTGAAAAAATGTTTAGTGACATTCACAATGGGGAAGGGGTCCCATGGGGATCCCTTCCCTTTTGCGAAAGTGTTAGCACCCATTTGAAATGGGTGCAAACTGCGATTGGTTTGCGCCCGCGTTCGCGGTCACAAAACAATCCTACATTGCACTGCGAGTCGCAATTAGGAAGGGAACACCCCTTCCTAATTGCGAGTCGCAAACCCGTTTTGCGATTCGGTAACCAGGTTACTGAATCGCAAAACTGGGTTTGTGCATCTCAATGTGCTTTTGCACGTCGCAAACAGCGAAAGTCGCTGTTTGCGACATGCAAAAAGCTACTTACATGTAGGTCTTGGTCCCTAATTAGGTCTGGCGTTAACAAAGACATTTTGTTTTTATTAACCTTCTATTTCTCTCTTTCGGCTGGCTTTACTGTGAGTGCTCGCATTCTGCTCTTCCACAAGGAGCATATTGGCACACAAAGTAGTTTTGTTCAGTGTCAGGAACTACAGTGGCAATCAGTGACGTAACGAAACTGGAGGGTGCCCCTTTGCAAAGAACATGGAGGAGCCCCCTCTCCAGACTCACTCAGGGCAGGTGCTGTGCTGAAGGGGACCCCTGGAGGGCGGCTGCGGGTCCTTTGTTATGCCACTGGTGGCAACGTGTGCTTTTAGAGTTCAAAACCTTTTGGGGGGGTTTTTGCCAGTGTTTGTTACAATGTTGAGGGCCTGGTAGCTCCCACAACAATAAAGTGTTACAAAAACCATGTCAAAACAAGACACGCATTGATAAAACTAAAAGACTTATATAAATATAAGTCAGATCAGTTGGCTTTGTCAGTGTTTGTTTATTTTCATGCTTCCCATAATCGTGTTGAAAATGGTTACACTGATTTTCCATTAAAATATTTTTGGGAAATACTAGCATGCATCAACACATTTTACTAAATGACACTTCATTTGCATCTAATCAGAGAGCATTCTGGGAGCATTATACTTAGCCTCATAGCCTAAACTTTTCAAATATGTGTATACACGTTTTTTTTGTTTTTGTACTGGAACCAACGTCAGTAGTGAAGTGTGACCTTAAAACATTTATTTACAGCACTCACCCTAATAATGAAGACTTTCAAATAATGAACCATAAATATAAGTTCGCACAGCATTATCTTTTGGAAACACATTACCTCAACTGCAGAGAGTTCCACTCTCTGTAAACAGGCAGCCAAAGGGTTTGTGCTGCAGAGGGTTGGGCCTACTTGTCCCAAGGACAAAGTAAACATAAAAACTTGTTTCCCTTGACCCCAAACAAGATGTTCAGGGCAATAGGAATTCCACATCCCTGCATGGTATTAGGAATTAGCATAGAAAAATAACAAGCATTGACAATGAGAGAGCGAGCATAATCTAAACATTACCTATTTTAGATGTGAAATACTTATACTTAACAATGCTGCAATAATAATCATAAAGTATTATTCATTTGAATGTATTCTAAAACATACTCATAAGAGTGAAGTTATTATTGTACATATATACTAATGTCGACTATAAGAAATAATTGCTTGCATTATGATTAATTGAATACATTAACATCTACGAAGATTGCATTTATTAGAATCCATAAGCTTTAAGTTAGCGTGAGTCGAAGAATTAGCTGTGTAGCTCTCATATTAAAGCATATTTTTTGTTGTTTCTCCAGTGTGCTGACTCGCAAAAGGCCATGACCCAGCATGTGTTCTTTTCTTTGTTTTATGTAGCAAACTTAGGTTTGTTCCCATCCGCACGCTAGCTGCTTTAGTATAAGTTTTATACGTTTTTGCAACATTATTCGAAACATCCAAGGACCATCGACCATGGAAAAGAGAACTTTTGACCTGAAGAACGTGCCAGAAAATGAAGTAATCCCGGATGTGCCACCTACGAAAAACGTCAATTATGAAGACCAATCAAAGTGTTATAATTTATTGTAGGGTGACAAGTGCATTACTTAATGTATAATTTGATAGGTTAAAGACAGTGGGGTGTAGCGACTATGCAATAGAATTTTGGGGGAAGGTATTACGAAAAAGGGATAAAAACTCATGACACAGGAGACTCAAGAGAACTAGGTAGGGAATTATATCAATTGCATCCAGAAACTCTGTCACTCTGTTTGGTGACTTGAGACTTAATAAAACCATCCTCACCCTTAGTTTGCCCCATTACACTTTTCCTCCTTATGAGGGAAGTGCCCCTGCCTTTAGATGAGATAGACTGACGGCGATCTAACTGATGTCCTGAAGATGAAGACTGATCCTGTATGCTGACTCATTCCGAGGAGGGTAATTATGACAATTGCTATTGTAATTTGTCTATCTGCTTTTCCTTTCTAGGTACCAACTGCTGTATTTTTGGCTAGAGACCTTAGTTAGATGTTTCTAAATTGATGTTCTAAATTGTTTTGCATGAAGTCCAACATGCTAATGCTAATTAGTGGACAGACTAGGGGTTCACCTTAACTGACGCAACGAACGTGACTGACATTGTGCTATGCCGAACTGAGATGTATATGATGTTCTATGTACTCTGATCCGTGTATATCTTATATTAGTGTTTTAATGTTTATAATTTTCGCACTGTCAAAATCTTATCACAGTTGCCATATCGTGGCTATGCTCTTTTGCTTCTTGGTTTTGAGATTGATATTCTTGCTACTAGATTGTAATCAATAGGGAATAAAATCACAAACTTCAATAAAGGTGTGGTTATTCATGACTGAAAGGTCATGGTTGCGCCGTCAGTTTAATCAATGTCCAAAGTAAAGTATATTGTGGTGACATATGTTGATAATATAATTGATATATTGCTTGACATATTGATCAGTTATCTTGTTCTGCGGTGTCTCACCACTGGGTCAAAAGATTCATCGGTCTAAAACGAGTCCTAATGTGTATAAATTGACATAAAGGGACGCGTTAACAGTTCTGGTAGCAGAGCGACAGTTTGGCCCTTGGGGGCCCTACGACAGAGATTCATTGTTTAATTAGTTTTTCTGTGATAATGCAATTCGGAGGTATGATGGGTTTCTAAGCTCACCATGGCTTTCCCGGGATCTCGGAGCCTGCCTAAATGAGTTGGGAATGTTCTCGGCGTCATAATGTATGTGGTTAGGGTCTTTGCGCTTGCCTAAGCTTATGCAATTTGCAGATGATTGTGGAAAATCTGGGTGTATTTAGGCCAAATTAAGTGTCGTTTAGTAGGAGTAGGCGTACTCCACAGTATGAGAGTAGGGAAGTCGATGTACTTCATGTGAATGTAGCGCTTGTTGCTCAAAATTATCCACGTGGTTGGTTGTTGTGTACGGACCTGTCGAGGTCTAAGACTCCGGAGTATGAAGATAAATGTGGTCTTTGTTGTAATCTGTGCGGTTTAATAGGTCAATCGGGCATGGTTGACAAGTCAAGTTTGAGTTATAATGTGCGTATGAAACCTTCAATGGAGATTCGACAAACTCTAAAGTGCACTAGAGGGAGTCATTGACAAGTTGAGAGTAGAATTTGTGGGTCGAATTCTGCTTGCCTATGTGGGAACTGATAAGGAGAGAGTAGCAGCCGAGGCTTCAAGTGAAATCTCTGTAAAGCTCTGAAGCGAATGTGTTACCCTTCCTATAGTAAACCAACAGATTTGTGTTGTCATTTTAAGGTGCTCGCAATAATTTGCATTAGTTTGTATGATTGTAAGGGTCAGTGAGGAGCGGACAAGCCGCAAGACTTTGTCAGCTGCAGTGTGTGTGAGTGTGACGTCAGTGGTACCGCGGTGAGATAGGTCAGATGTCGAGAGGGGTCACGCACGGATTGGCTGCCGTCCGTGAGAGTGTCCTGGGAACTAAGCCATTTCTGATTAAATACGCAATAAGGGAATCGCAAAAATGAATTTTGTCAAAGCATTCAAGAGCGCTCTAAAAGGAGATGTATATATTGTAGCAACCGATGGGGAACCTACACCACCTGAGGGTACACCAGCTTATACGGTTATGGAAGAGAAAGGTGTCGCGCCTTATTTATGGATGAAACAGTGGCACAAATTAACAGAGAAAGAAGGGTGTCTAGTGTTCCCAGAACATGTGACGTTTAATCCAAAGGTACTAGAAAATCTGAGGTGGATGTTAAGTACACAAAAACCACCTCCGAGACCGGCACAATATGAGGCTTTAGCGATTTGGGACTTGATGGCTCTTAAACATAGACAAGAAAGGTTTCAGAGAAGACTGAGAAGAGCAGAAAAATCTTATGCAGAGGCTAGATGGGATAATGAGAGCAAAATGTGGAGACGGGGAATTGTGGACGGGTTAAAATTATTCCCAGCAATAACTCAGGGAGAAGAAACACAGGGAAAGAAAGCCTCTTGTAAAACCGACAAAGACTCAGGCAAATCTACAGAAAATAAGAGATCTTGGGAAGAGAACGATGATTCAGACGATGAAGAATTCATGGATAGACTGTTACATGATCGTCCGCCACCATATGCGGTGAGCAACAGTGCTCCAAGCACTAGCTTAGATCCTGGGAACTAGACGCGGGAAAAGTGAGTTACTGATACGGTACAGACTAGCGATACAGCTTTGATACAAAATGGTGTCAGTGTACCCACTGCACCCGACATGCTGATACAATTACAACCTCCACCACAGATAAAGAGAATCTATCCTGATGTCCCAGTGCTTGAAACTACTACGAATTTAATAGTACCGCCAGACCCGATATACACGAAGCCAAAGCTAATACAGATTGAATTGACTCCGAAATTAACGTCTCAACCACCACAATTAATACCAGGATATAACCCTGTAGCGGGACCACCGTTAGTACCTGTTCCGGGTACATTGGAACAGACCTATGGTGTCGAGGCTCCAAGAGGTCTGGGTCCAGGTCAGACACCTGCCGCTATATCATTACCCATTACTGTTGGTCCCCCAGTACCATTGTATGCACAAGGTAAAGCAGGGGTATGTGATCAAGGAGGGATGACTCAGGAAGTGATAAGAGGAGGGCCTATGGGAACTCCACAGATAATGGCCCCTGGAGAGCAAGTAAATGAGCCTCCAAGACCCTTAATGGACCTTAGTCCAGTGGGGGCACCTCTCGAAGCAATGCGTCAAGCAGGCTTGGGAGTTTTGACTCCCCAAACCATGAGTACGAATACCTCACATTCTCCAATGATATATGCAGGGAATATTTCACTGCAGGGTTTTACGGTACAGCAGTTAAATGAATGGTTAGAAAAAACCTATACTTCACAAAAGACTACAGTGACTACAGTTGAACCTGAGAAAGAAAAACAAGACGAATACCTGAACCTTGTACGATTAGGGGCAGAAGCTGCCGAATTAGTGGAAGGGACAATGGGAGTAAATAGATTGGAGTCATACACAGAAGCAGAATTAAGATACTTGTGTCCTAAAATTACCAAGGAAGTAGGCAAAGTACATCAGAGATTGGCAAACTTAGCAGACAAATACAATATCGATATCGGAGCACTAAACATTTGAAAAGGAGTTACAGATTAGATTTCGATTCAAAAGATTTTGAACACATGAGATCTGCAGGCATGAAAGCACATTTGAGAGAATTGCTGCAAAGTGCACATATTTGGGGTGCATTGGAAAAGTGGGAAGGCAGATGGGCAAAGAAAAGAGATAAGGGAAAGGGTGATAGCCCAGGGTCTAATCAAGCTAGGACCTCACCTGAATTGGATTCTGTAAAAATATTACCTATGAGAGAGACAGCTGGTGGTGTTTTAGTACATGTGCCATGGACTAGAGGAGACATTTTATCTTTAACTAATGATTATCCCAGACTGAGGGAGAAGCCGATTTAGTGGTACCAACAAACGGACAGGTTTGTGAAACATGCAAAATGTCTCTGGGAAGACTTGAACACCTTGTTCGAGATCATTGTTCCGCCTGATTTGTGGCTCGAGTGCAAGAGAGGGGTAGATTGGCCGACGAAGGAGCCGGCGAGGGACAAGGTGACCGGAGCACCTTCAGAAGAGGTGATGAAATATTATCATAAAGTGATTGAGTTTTTGAAACAGAAGGTGTCGCCGAAGGTGACTGATTGGCAGAAAATCGACCGGACATCTCAAAAGGTTAAGGAGTCAATACATGCTTATTATGAGAGATTGTTGAAAGCGTTTAAGCATTACAGTGGTACTGAAACAATTGAACCAAAAGACACGAATCACCTTGTGTTTAGATTTGTCGAAGGGTTGAGACCGGAAGTTAGTCAAATGATTAAGAATCATTTGATTTGTTGGCAGGCTAAACCGATTGATGACGTATTGCAGTATGCAAAATACTGTAGTGATGAGATCGAGTTGAAGCAGAAAAAGTTAAAGGAAAAGGTGATGGTGATGCAGATAAGGGCTGCACAAGCTGGAATACAGGGAAATGGAGTCCAGCAGATGATACAACAACAACCGCAAATGAATGGTGTGTTTCAGGCACAACCAAGAGGCAAAGGTCGAGGGTTTGTGAACTGCGGTTCGGACATGAATAATGTTGTTATCCAAAATGATGTTCAAGGGGTGAAAAAGATGTCACCATGTCACACGTGCGGGGACGTGGTACACTGGAAACGGGAATGTCCAAATATGGTGCAGGATGGTTCAGTTCAGCAGAGCACTAATGTTGGTACATTACAAAATTCACGAGGTCCAAAGGTGAGACATCAAAACCCGAATTTTCAGAATAATTTGGTACAAATGCAAGGGGTACAGCCCATGCAGCAGATGCAAATGCCGCGTTTTCAGTCAATACAAATGCAACCAGTGCAACAGCAGATTCCTATGGTGCCTAGACAGCAAATGCAATTACCAATGGCTCAGATGGGACAGCAACAGGTGATGCTTCCTCAGCAGGTCACAGGTCAGGTAACAAATCAAAACAACGCTGTACAACAGTTTCCATTACGAGGAGAAAATGTCATGAATGAGGACTGGTCAGATGATAGCTCAGACAGTGAAGAGTGCAGGCTTGCAGCATCCCTAGAGGTGGACCAGAGAGGCCCATATGTAGAGGGAAAGGTGATGGGCTATAAGGTTTCATTTTTGGTTGACACAGGAGCTACACGCTCTACAGTCCGAAGTGCAGAAGTCCCAAGATTACCTCTCTCAGGGCGTACTATATGAGTGGTTGGAGTAGCCAATCAGTATCTGACTAACCCGATTACTGATCCGGTACAAGTTAAAATTGGCAATTTTCAAGGGCTGCATAGATTTGTTGTATGCGACTCAAGTCCGGTATCCCTACTGGGAAGGGACTTACTGTGCAAAACAAAATGTTCAATTACCTGCTCCAACGATGGAATTGAAGTGCAGACAAATAGTGACGACGAGGGAGAGGAGAGTCAATTTATAGAGGAAGAAGCAGGAACAAATGAAGACTACCCTTTGATTACTTTATTCCCGATGCATACTTTGATTGACTTACCTGTCGAATTACAAGGAACAGTGACAGAGAAAGTGTGGGATTTGACTGGGAAGGAAGTAGGATTGATAAAAGGAGTAGAACCAGTCAAAGTTCAGATAAAACCAAATGCAGTATTCCCACAAGTGCCACAATATCACATGACCCAAGACGTCCTTATTGAGGTGTCACAAATAATCGCAGATTTTCTCAGACAGGTAGTCCTGAAAGAAGTTTTGAGCAGTCCATGTAACTCTCCCATAATGGGTTTAAAGAAGCCCTGTGGAAAAGTTCGAATTGTGCAAGACTTACGGAAAATAAATGAAATTGTGATAAAATGCTGCCCTGTGGTACCTAACCCAGCGGTAATAATGTTCCAGGTCCCCTGTGATGCTGAATGGTTTACTGTAGTAGACCTATCACAAGCTTTCTTTTCAATACCTCTTCACGAGGACAGCCAATTCTTATTCAGTTTCAAATTCCTGGATAAGGTGTACAGTTGGTGCAGAATTCCTCAAGGGTTCTCAGAGTCACCATCCATCTTCAATCAGATATTGAAGAAGGATTTAGAACCTCTTGTGCTGCCTTTTAATTCAACTCTTGTGCAGTACATCGATGATTTGCTAATTGCATCCAAAACCAGAGACAGTTGTAAATACGACACCATTGCATTACTGAATCATCTGGGAAAGAATGAACACAAGGTGTCACCCAGAAAGTTACAATATTGTCAGAAAGAAGTAAAATACTTGGGACATTTGATTGAGAAAGGATCCAGAAGAATATCAAAGGAAAGAATAACAGCTGTTTTGCAGATGAATCCCCCAACAACAAAAAGAGATGTCAGGATGTTTTTGGGAATGGTGGGCTACTGTTGTCAGTGGATACCCAACTTCTCAATCATCTCAAAGCCGTTAATAAAATTGACAGGAAAGGAAGTCAAAGATGAGCCATATACTATAACTTTGTCAAAAGAGGAGCTTGAATCATTCGTAGAATTAAAAGAATGCATGTGCAGAGCACCAGCATTGGGAATGCTAGACTACGAGAAACCTTTTCTGTTGTTTTGTCATGAACGTGATGCTTGTTCTTTGTCTGTCTTGACACAGGTCCACGGAGATGCAAATCGCCCTGTAGCATATTTTTTCAGCTACCTTGGACCCTGTTGCAGCAGCCTTGCCAGGTTGTTTGCGTGCAGTCGCAGCAGTTGGTCAGAGCCTTTTACAATGTGAAGGCATAGTCATGGGATACCCTCTGACAGTAATGGTTCCACATTCAGATGAAATTCTGTTGACACAAACTAAGACTCAACACATGACAAATGCACGTCTCACTAGGTATGAGACGATCATACTGGGGTCACCGAATGTCACTCTTAAGAGATGCACTGTACTGAACCCGGCAACTTTACTTCCTAATGAAAATGCTGAAATCAAAGATGGGGAAGAATTTGAACATGATTGTCTTGAAGTGACTGAACTCTGTACCAAACTTCGCCCAGACATACAGGATACCCAGTTAAAAGAAAATGATTGCATTATGTTTGTTGATGGGTCCTGTCTAAGAGAGTCTGCAGGGACATTGAGAGACGGTTACGCGGTATGTACCATAACTGGCATTGTCGAAGCCTCCTGGCTCGAGAGAGTGTTTTCTGCACAAGTAGCAGAATTAATTGCCCTTACTAAGGCATGCCACGCAGCTGTAAATTTGAAAGTCACTATCTATACTGACAGCAGATACGGATTCGGAATTGTGCATGATTTTGGCCAACTTTGGTCACAGAGGGGTTTTATGACCTCCTCTGGTTCTCCTGTGAAAAACGGTGAACAATTAAGAGATTTGTTACACGCGATTCAGTTACCTCAAGAAATTGCCGTGGTGAAGTGCAGTGCTCACATCAGGTCACAAGATTTTGTGTCTATGGGAAACGGTTATGCAGATCAAGTTGCAAGATTTTGTGCATTGAACTGTATATCGTTTAAAGAGCAATGGGAATTGTTACCACAATCTGAAAATGATACATGTTTAAATCTAGCATTACGAGTGGTTGACACCTTAGACGAACTAAAAACGTTACAAGGTCGTGCCAGCAAAGAAGAAAAACGCTCTTGGCAAAGAATGCAATGTGTACAAAGAGCTGATGACCTATGGGTTTCAGAGGAGGGAAAAATGGTCTTGCCAAATAGCCTTTTGTCACAGTTTGCCCGGCTCTACCATGGGCAGGCACATCTGGGAAGAGATGCCATGATCAGGTCCTTTAAGATTGATTGGTTCAATCCAAAATTTAGACATGCCGTAGAAATAACCTGTCACAGATGCGTCATCTGTCAACAGATGAATGCTGGAAAAGGGACTGTGGTAACTTTGAGCCACATTGGGAGAGCTGGAGGTCCATTCAACAAAATGCAAATGGATTTTATCGAAATGCCTGTTTGTGGAGGATTGAAGTACATGTTGGTGATTGTGTGTGTTTTCAGTCATTGGATTGAGGCATATCCCACACGTAGGAATGACAGTCTTACAGTTGCAAAACTACTACTTAGGGAACTGATACCAAGATTCGGGTTTCCGGTTTCTATAGAATCAGATAGGGGAAGACACTTCGACAATGAGGTGATTACAATTCTGTGTGCCGCACTCAACATTGAACAAAAGCTGCATTGTAGCTATCGCCCTGAAGCATCAGGACTAGTTGAGCAGATGAATGGTACTTTGAAATCAAGGATGGCAAAAATGTTTGCAGCAACAAATATGAAGTGGCCAGATGCCTTACCTCTAGTACGGATGTCAATGAGAAACACCCCAGACAAGAAAACGGGATTGTGCCCCCATGAAATCCTCAGGGGCAGAGCTATGAGATTACCAGCAGTACCTGCAAATGCACTAGTGAATATTACAGATGATATGGTGTTGGATTACTGCAAAGGTTTCGCTGACGTGATTCGCTCTTTTTCTCACCAGGTGGAAGCTAACACGTTACCACCGATTGGCGATCCAGGTCACTCTCTACAAGCCAGTGATTGGGTGGTTGTCAAGAAGCACGTGAGAAAATCGTGTCTAGAACCACATTGGAAAGGGCCGTATCAAGTAATACTAACGACTACTACTGCTGTGAAGTGTGCCGGGGTTCCCAACTGGATACATGCCAGTCATACAAAAAAGGTAATGTGTCCCGTTGAAGAGGAACTTGAAGTTTCCGGCACAGCAACTTTAGAAAGGGAAGTCTCAGGGCCAGAGAACAGTCAAGAAGAAACTGAGACTACCGGAGAGCCCACTGAGAACAGCCTTGTCCCTCAAACAGTCAATGAGTTCGAGAGAGGAGACAGAGTGCCTATCTCAGTAGAGGCAGCAGGAGAACTAAGCCAAGGAGAGGTTCTCCCAGAAGTAGACGAATACGGATTAGAATCTGAACCCAACATAGAACCGGAAGAAGAGAGAGAAGAAGAAATTGTAGAAAGGAATCAAAACGCATCAGAGTCCCCTGAACCAGTTGCAGGTCCGTCAAGAAAAAACACCATATCACAAGAGGAGGGTGCTGTCCAATGTTCTGAAGGGAAACATTGAGTAAAGACACATAGAGGTGATAATTGGCCAGACAAATCGCATCCTAAGATAAGAGAGGCATCAAATGACACAATAATAGAAGAGAGTGATACCTCACAAGCAAATGATCTAAGTGAAGGAGAACAACAAGGTGAACGAAGATTAAAAATAAAAAGAATCGCAAACAGAAGATATACAGGTCCTGAATGGGCGTACGCTACAACCTCTGAATGGCAACAAGAATTCCTAGCATTTTGTTTTGATCGAGAAGTACCAGGCCAATATTACGGTACCTGAACAAAGTTCAAGGAAGACTTGGCTAAGTTTGAAATTTGGAGACTGAAAGAGAGACTTTATAAACTACTGGAAGTGACACTAAAACCGGATTTGACTTTAAAGAAACTGATTATGACAAGTGTAGGAAGTTGGCTCTGTATGTGCTATTTCAAAGTAAGGAATAGCATGCACAGGGTCCAAGGGTTCCCCTTAGAGGTAAAATAGTGGTAAAAATAGATAATACTAATGCTCTATTTTGTGGTAGTGTGGTCGAGCAGTAGGCTTATCCAAGGAGTAGTGTTAAGCATTTGTTGTACATACACATAGACAATAAATGAGGTACACACACTCAGAGACAAATCCAGCCAATAGGTTTTGTTATAGAAAAATATATTTTCTTAGTTTATTTTAAGAACCACAGGTTCAAATTCTACATGTAATAGCTCATTCGAAAGGTATTGCAGGTAAGTACTTTAGGAACTTCAAATCATCAAAATTGCATGTATACTTTTCAAGTTATTCACAAATAGCTGTTTTAAAAGTGGACACTTAGTGCAATTTTCACAGTTCCTAGGGGAGGTAAGTAATTGTTAGGTTAACCAGGTAAGTAAGACACTTACAGGGCTTAGTTCTTGGTCCAAGGTAGCCCACCGTTGGGGGTTCAGAGCAACCCCAAAGTCACCACACCAGCAGCTCAGGGCCGGTCAGGTGCAGAGTTCAAAGTGGTGCCCAAAACACATAGGCTAGAATGGAGAGAAGGGGGTGCCCCGGTTCCGGTCTGCTTGCAGGTAAGTACCCGCGTCTTCGGAGGGCAGACCAGAGGGGTTTTGTAGGGCACCGGGGGGGACACAAGCCCACACAGAAATCTCACCCTCAGCAGCACGGGGGCGGCCGGGTGCAGTGTAGAAACAAGCGTCGGGTTCGCAATGTTAATCTATGAGAGATCTCGGGATCTCTTCAGCGCTGCAGGCAGGCAAGGGGGGGATTCCTCGGGGAAACCTCCACTTGGGCAAGGGAGAGGGACTCCTGGGGGTCACTTCTCCAGTGAAAGTCCGGTCCTTCAGGTCCTGGGGGCTGCGGGTGCAGGGTCTCTCCCAGGCGTCGGGACTTTAGGTTCAAAGAGTCGCGGTCAGGGGGAAGCCTCGGGATTCCCTCTGCAGGCGGCGCTGTGGGGGCTCAGGGGGGACAGGTTTTGGTACTCACAGTATCAGAGTAGTCCTGGGGTCCCTCCTGAGGCGTCGGATCTCCACCAGCCGAGTCGGGGTCGCCGGGTGCAGTGTTGCAAGTCTCACGCTTCTTGCGGGGAGCTTGCAGGGTTCTTTCAAAGCTGCTGGAAACAAAGTTGCAGCTTTTCTTGGAGCAGGTCCGCTGTCCTCGGGAGTTTCTTGTCTTTTCGAAGCAGGGGCAGTCCTCAGAGGATGTCGAGGTCGCTGGTCCCTTCGGAAGGCGTCGCTGGAGCAGGATCTTTGGAAGGCAGGAGACAGGCCGGTGAGTTTCTGGAGCCAAGGCAGTTGTCGTCTTCTGGTCTTCCGCTGCAGGGGTTTTCAGCTGGGCAGTCCTTCTTCTTGTAGTTGCAGGAATCTAATTTTCTAGGGTTCAGGGTAGCCCTTAAATACTAAATTTAAGGGCGTGTTTTAGGTCTGGGGGGTTAGTAGCCAATGGCTACTAGCCCTGAGGGTGGGTACACCCTCTTTGTGCCTCCTCCCAAGGGGAGGGGGTCACAATCCTAACCCTATTGGGGGAATCCTCCATCTGCAAGATGGAGGATTTCTAAAAGTCAGAGTCACCTCAGCTCAGGACACCTTAGGGGCTGTCCTGACTGGCCAGTGACTCCTCCTTGTTGCTTGCTTTGTTCCCTCCAGCCTTGCCGCCAAAAGTGGGGGCCGTGGCCGGAGGGGGCGGGCAACTCCACTAAGCTGGAGTGCCCTGCTGGGCTGTGACAAAGGGGTGAGCCTTTGAGGCTCACCGCCAGGTGTCACAGCTCCTGCCTGGGGGAGGTGTTAGCATCTCCACCCAGTGCAGGCTTTGTTACTGGCCTCAGAGTGACAAAGGCACTCTCCCCATGGGGCCAGCAACATGTCTCTGGTGTGGCAGGCTGCTGGAACTAGTCAGCCTACACAGACAGTCGGTTAAGTTTCAGGGGGCACCTCTAAGGTGCCCTCTGTGGTGTATTTTACAATAAAATGTACACTGGCATCAGTGTGCATTTATTGTGCTGAGAAGTTTGATACCAAACTTCCCAGTTTTCAGTGTAGCCATTATGGTGCTGTGGAGTTCGTGTAAAACAGACTCCCAGACCATATACTCTTATGGCTACCCTGCACTTACAATGTCTAAGGTTTTGCTTAGACACTGTAGGGGCATAGTGCTCATGCACTGGTACCCTCACCTATGGTATAGTGCACCCTGCCTTAGGGCTGTAAGGCCTGCTAGAGGGGTGTCTTACCTATACTGCATAGGCAGTGAGAGGCTGGCATGGCACCCTGAGGGGAGTGCCATGTCGACTTACTCATTTTGTTCTCACCAGCACACACAGGCTTGTAAGCAGTGTGCCTGTGCTGAGTGAGGGGTCTCTAGGGTGGCATAATACATGCTACAGCCCTTAGAGACCTTCCCTGGCATCAGGGCCCTTGGTACCAGAGGTACCAGTTACAAGGGACTTATCTGGATGCCAGGGTGTGCCAATTGTGGAAACAATGGTACATTTTAGGTGAAAGAACACTGGTGCTGGGGCCTGGTTAGCAGGGTCCCAGCACACTTCTCTGTCAAGTCAGCATCAGTATCAGGCAAAAAGTGGGGGGGTAACTGCAACAGGGAGCCATTTCTTTACACAAGCCCCCCCCAGCCCACAGGCCAGGAGACTCAGCCAACGCTGGAAGAGTCTTCCTAGTCTGTCAGGCGAGGAAGAGTAGAGGAAATGGCTGGTTTGTTGCAGGGCCTACTCTGCCTTACATCCTCCTGTTCAGGTCATTCCCTCTGGGGAACTGACCCACTTCCACAGTGATAGGACCTAGTCTGAACTGCCTCTTGTCTGTGCTTTTTATGTCTTCACCCATTCTCTCTATTTTGAGGTCAGAGGTATCCACCTCTGCTAATCTGATCTTAGCCAGGGTCACCCCTAGCTTACCCAAAGAGGTTACCCAGAGCTGGAGTAACCCCACCATGACCAACAGGGTCAGGGGGCCTAACTTGTTATTTGGCATGGGGTCAGACCACCATGCCAGGGATAGTGCAGCCATAAAGGCTAACACCCAGCAGAGGCCACTGACAGCTGTCAGTGCCCAGAACCACACCTTTAGCTCTTCACCTACAAGGGAAGGGGCTAAGTTACAGGCTTCTTTGGGTTCAGGGTGCCTGTCTGCTGTATTAGAGTGGGGGGTTACCACATCTTGTAGTAAACACCCTTCTTCCACTCTTTCTTCTGTTAGCTGAGGAGCCACCCACCCAGGCTTAACAGTTGCCTGACTAGCCAGGACTTCTTGTGGGTCAGGTTGGACTTTATCAGAGCCATTTTTGGAGTTCTCCCCTACTGGAGCAGAATCTCCTTGGCTTGCTGGAACCTTGGCTAAAGGTTGTCCACCTTTCCTACTCTGTTTCCTTTTCTTTTTCCTCTGGGGCCTACTTGCATTTACTGCAGAGGCAGGCACTCCAGAATCCTTGGGAGAGGACTGGCACTGGACCAGTTCCTCTCTTGGGCTCTGACTAACCTCTGGGTAGTCATTTCCAAGGAGACAATCAAGGGGGAGGTCTGTACTGACTACTACCCTTCTCCAGCTAAGAGTGCCACCCACTTCTATGGGCACTAAAGCCACAGGCCTCTTAGTGACCCTGTCTAGGCTAACTCTTACCCTGGCAGTCTCACCTGGGATGTACTGGTTTGAGAGCACCAGCCTGTCATGCACAATAGTGTGACTGGCACAAGTGTCTCTCAGGGCAGTGGTTGGGATTCCATTCACCAGTAGGTGGTGGAAGTGTCTACTTCCCTCTGGAATCTCCAACTCACCTGTTGGGCCCTGTTTCCAGTTGAAGGCTATGAAGACCTCCTCGTCTGAGGAGTCATCTCCCATGGCTACACTGGTTACCCCTGGAATTTTGTTCTGGGGTTTGTTTTTGGGACAAGAAGTGTCCTTGGTGTGGTGCCCAGACTGTTTACAGTTGTGGCACCATGCCTTAGTGGCATCCCAGTTCTTACCCTGGTACCCACCTTTGTTTTGGGTTGTGTCTTGGGGCCCACCCACCTGTTCTGGTTTTTGGGGGCCTACAGAGGACTCTTTTTCTTTGTTTCTAGTGTCACCCACTTTCTCCTGGGGAGTTTTTGTAACCCCTTTCTTTTGGTCACCCCCAGTGGAAGTTTTGGTTACCCTAGTCTTGACCCAGTGGTCTGCCTTCTTTCCCAATTCTTGGGGAGAAATTGGACCTAGGTCTACCAGATACTGATGCAACTTTTCATTGAAGCAGTTACTTAAAATGTGTTCTTTCATAAACAAATTATAAAGCCCAACATAGTCACACACTTCATTTCCAGTTAACCAACCATCTAGTGTTTTTACTGAGTAGTCTACAAAATCAACCCAGGTCTGGCTCGAGGATTTTTGAGCCCCCCTGAATCTAATTCTATACTCCTCAGTGGAGAATCCAAAGCCCTCAATCAGGGTACCCTTCATGAGGTCATAAGATTCTGCATCTTTTCCAGAGAGTGTGAGGAGTCTATCCCTACACTTTCCAGTGAACATTTCCCAAAGGAGAGCACCCCAGTGAGATCTGTTTACTTTTCTGGTTACACAAACCCTCTCAAAAGCTGTGAACCATTTGGTGATGTCATCACCATCTTCATATTTTGTTACAATCCCTTTGGGGATTTTTAGGATGTCAGGAGAATCTCTGACCCTATTTAAGTTGCTGCCACCATCGATGGGACCTAGGCCCATCTCTTTTCTTTCCCTTTCTATGGCTAGGAGCTGCTTTTCCAAAGCCAATCTTTTGACCATCCTGGCTAACAGGGGGTCATCTTCACTGGAGTTATCCTCAGTGATTTCAGAGGTGTTGGTCTCTCCTGTGAGGGAACCAGCATCTCTGACTATTATTTTTGGAGTCAGGGTTTGAGGGACCCTGTTCTCCCTAGATAGGACTGGTAGGGGGGAATTTTCCTCCAAGTCACTATCCTCTTCCTCTGAGTTGCCACCCTCAGAGGGGTTGGCCTTTTCAAACTCTGCCAAAAGCTCCTGGAGCTGTATTTTGGTAGGTTTGGGGCCCATTGTTATTTTCTTTATTTTACAGAGTGACCTTAGCTCCCTCAACTTAAGATGGAGGTAAGGTGTGGTGTCGAGTTCCACCACAGTCACATCTGTGCTAGACATTTTGCTTCTAAAAGTTGGAATACTTTTTAAGAATCTACAACTGGTTCTAGAATCTAATTCAAACTTTTACAAACTTTTAAACTCTAAAAGAAATGCTAAACAGGATCTAACACAAGGCCCTAGCAGGACTTTTAAGAATTTAGAAAACTTTTCAAATTGCAAAAATCAATTTCTAATGACAATTTTGGAATTTGTCGTGTGATCAGGTATTGGCTGAGTAGTCCAGCAAATGCAAAGTCTTGTACCCCACCGCTGATCCACCAATGTAGGAAGTTGGCTCTGTATGTGCTATTTCAAAGTAAGGAATAGCATGCACAGGGTCCAAGGGTTCCCCTTAGAGGTAAAATAGTGGTAAAAATAGATAATACTAATGCTCTATTTTGTGGTAGTGTGGTCGAGCAGTAGGCTTATCCAAGGAGTAGTGTTAAGCATTTGTTGTACATACACATAGACAATAAATGAGGTACACACACTCAGAGACAAATCCAGCCAATAGGTTTTGTTATAGAAAAATATCTTTTCTTAGTTTATTTTAAGAACCACAGGTTCAAATTCTACATGTAATAGCTCATTCGAAAGGTATTGCAGGTAAGTACTTTAGGAACTTCAAATCATCAAAATTGCATGTATACTTTTCAAGTTATTCACAAATAGCTGTTTTAAAAGTGGACACTTAGTGCAATTTTCACAGTTCCTAGGGGAGGTAAGTAATTGTTAGGTTAACCAGGTAAGTAAGACACTTACAGGGCTTAGTTCTTGGTCCAAGGTAGCCCACCGTTGGGGGTTCAGAGCAACCCCAAAGTCACCACACCAGCAGCTCAGGGCCGGTCAGGTGCAGAGTTCAAAGTGGTGCCCAAAACACATAGGCTAGAATGGAGAGAAGGGGGTGCCCCGGTTCCGGTCTGCTTGCAGGTAAGTACCCGCGTCTTCGGAGGGCAGACCAGAGGGGTTTTGTAGGGCACCGGGGGGGACACAAGCCCACACAGAAATCTCACCCTCAGCAGCACGGGGGCGGCCGGGTGCAGTGTAGAAACAAGCGTCGGGTTCGCAATGTTAATCTATGAGAGATCTCGGGATCTCTTCAGCGCTGCAGGCAGGCAAGGGGGGGATTCCTCGGGGAAACCTCCACTTGGGCAAGGGAGAGGGACTCCTGGGGGTCACTTCTCCAGTGAAAGTCCGGTCCTTCAGGTCCTGGGGGCTGCGGGTGCAGGGTCTCTCCCAGGCGTCGGGACTTTAGGTTCAAAGAGTCGCGGTCAGGGGGAAGCCTCGGGATTCCCTCTGCAGGCGGCGCTGTGGGGGCTCAGGGGGACAGGTTTTGGTACTCACAGTATCAGAGTAGTCCTGGGGTCCCTCCTGAGGCGTCGGATCTCCACCAGCCGAGTCGGGGTCGCCGGGTGCAGTGTTGCAAGTCTCACGCTTCTTGCGGGGAGCTTGCAGGGTTCTTTCAAAGCTGCTGGAAACAAAGTTGCAGCTTTTCTTGGAGCAGGTCCGCTGTCCTCGGGAGTTTCTTGTCTTTTCGAAGCAGGGGCAGTCCTCAGAGGATGTCGAGGTCGCTGGTCCCTTCGGAAGGCGTCGCTGGAGCAGGATCTTTGGAAGGCAGGAGACAGGCCGGTGAGTTTCTGGAGCCAAGGCAGTTGTCGTCTTCTGGTCTTCCGCTGCAGGGGTTTTCAGCTGGGCAGTCCTTCTTCTTGTAGTTGCAGGAATCTAATTTTCTAGGGTTCAGGGTAGCCCTTAAATACTAAATTTAAGGGCGTGTTTTAGGTCTGGGGGGTTAGTAGCCAATGGCTACTAGCCCTGAGGGTGGGTACACCCTCTTTGTGCCTCCTCCCAAGGGGAGGGGGTCACAATCCTAACCCTATTGGGGGAATCCTCCATCTGCAAGATGGAGGATTTCTAAAAGTCAGAGTCACCTCAGCTCAGGACACCTTAGGGGCTGTCCTGACTGGCCAGTGACTCCTCCTTGTTGCTTGCTTTGTTCCCTCCAGCCTTGCCGCCAAAAGTGGGGGCCGTGGCCGGAGGGGGCGGGCAACTCCACTAAGCTGGAGTGCCCTGCTGGGCTGTGACAAAGGGGTGAGCCTTTGAGGCTCACCGCCAGGTGTCACAGCTCCTGCCTGGGGGAGGTGTTAGCATCTCCACCCAGTGCAGGCTTTGTTACTGGCCTCAGAGTGACAAAGGCACTCTCCCCATGGGGCCAGCAACATGTCTCTGGTGTGGCAGGCTGCTGGAACTAGTCAGCCTACACAGACAGTCGGTTAAGTTTCAGGGGGCACCTCTAAGGTGCCCTCTGTGGTGTATTTTACAATAAAATGTACACTGGCATCAGTGTGCATTTATTGTGCTGAGAAGTTTGATACCAAACTTCCCAGTTTTCAGTGTAGCCATTATGGTGCTGTGGAGTTCGTGTAAAACAGACTCCCAGACCATATACTCTTATGGCTACCCTGCACTTACAATGTCTAAGGTTTTGCTTAGACACTGTAGGGGCATAGTGCTCATGCACTGGTACCCTCACCTATGGTATAGTGCACCCTGCCTTAGGGCTGTAAGGCCTGCTAGAGGGGTGTCTTACCTATACTGCATAGGCAGTGAGAGGCTGGCATGGCACCCTGAGGGGAGTGCCATGTCGACTTACTCATTTTGTTCTCACCAGCACACACAGGCTTGTAAGCAGTGTGCCTGTGCTGAGTGAGGGGTCTCTAGGGTGGCATAATACATGCTACAGCCCTTAGAGACCTTCCCTGGCATCAGGGCCCTTGGTACCAGAGGTACCAGTTACAAGGGACTTATCTGGATGCCAGGGTGTGCCAATTGTGGAAACAATGGTACATTTTAGGTGAAAGAACACTGGTGCTGGGGCCTGGTTAGCAGGGTCCCAGCACACTTCTCTGTCAAGTCAGCATCAGTATCAGGCAAAAAGTGGGGGGGTAACTGCAACAGGGAGCCATTTCTTTACAACAAGCTGCTAACCTGATTTGACAAAAGGGGTCTTGGAGTGAGTGAAGACGCTGTAAAATACGCAGAAAAAAAAGAAGTTGATTCTCAAGTTGATTGTCAATCTGCTATTCTGATTCTATACAAACATGGCTCATAATAAAAATAGTAGCAAGGGAAGTAAGGTGTGTGGTTGGTTAGGTCTTATAATAGGTGTTGTGTGTGCAGTGATGATTGTAGGAGTGATCGTGGGAATGCCATGGAGAGAGAGAGAAACTATTAACGCAACTTCAAAACCTGAAACTACTACTAAACTAACACCGTGGGAGAGATTTGAGCAGGATGCAAGACATATGCATGAGGGAACTAATGCAAAAGGGGAACTTTCTACTAATGTCTTTTATTACTTACTAAACGAATATGTGGAAACCATGGATGCGAAAGATTGTTATGTATGTACTAAAATTCCTTCGTCTGTACAGGAGGGAGTTACCTATCATAGTCTCCCTCTCACTTATGGAATTAGTTGCAGCTTGCTACTAACAAGATTCTATAATCAAGAGCATGTGCAATACTTTTATTCTAATTTGGATGTTGTGTTTTCTTTTGTGCCTGTGATTGAATTTTTTAATAAATTAGCTAAAGAACATGATATAAAAATAGTTAGAGGATTCTTTGAGCCAACACTTACATTTGGGACTGCTTATGCACATCGCAATAATTTGACTTGCTTATTGTCACCTGTAGAGAAAAGCTTTTTAGATCATACAGATGATAGACGCAAAGCACTGAAAGAAAGGTTAGAAAAAGGATTAGAGAAACGTACCTATGCAAATGATTATGCTTATACTGCAATTAAGACACAAGGCAAACTAGCTATAGATGCATTACACGTAGGTAGACTCTGTGTATATAGACCAAAATCTGATCAAGACAATTTGTTTGTGGGTACGAGTGAGTGTAGGCATGTGTTTTTGTTTCAGAGTAAATGGACCTTTATGCTGAATGGACAGGATCCAGCGATCCCTGGAATCTATTACATCTGTGGGCTAAATGCTTATTACCGTCTCCCTAAGGGATGGTATGGAACATGTTATTTGGAGATAGTATTCCCAAAGATATACCAGATTGATGACTTAAAACAAATACCTAAAACATCTGAATTACAACATCCTAGACAAAAACGAGAATCAGTGGCGGCTGTCATTGGTGATATATTTGGAGCTATAATCCCATCAGTAGGGGTTATCTTGAATTCTATGAAAATTCAAACTTTGTCTACTATAGTGGATAACATGTTGACAAATTTTACAGGAGCCATACTCCTGATGGATACTGAACTTGCTGCAGAAAGAGCTATGACTCTTCAAAATCGGCTTGCTTTAGACATTCTTTTAGCAAAAAGTGGTGGAGTCTGCAAAATGCTTAATGAGCGTCATTGTTGCTCATTCATACCTGATAACAGTAAGAAAATTAGAAGCATGCTTACTAACCTTACTAGAGATAGTACAGACTTGAAAGATCTGAAAGAACTTGGTGTTTGGGAGAAATTTGGGAAAGGAATTGCCCGAGTTGGAAGCTGGTTTACCAACATTTGGAATGGAGTACTTGCAAAAATACTAATGGGTCTATTAATTTTTTTGGTTTGTCTATTAGGATTATGGGGGGCATGTAAAATTAATGACAAAATAAAAAGAAATTGGACCAAAAGAACCAGAAGAAATGAAGAAAGTGAAAGAGAGAAAATGTTCAATGAGATATGGGAAAGCTCACATAAAGGGCAAGATGTTGAAATGCGTATTATGCGCAAGGTGAAAAATTAGAAATGAAAGATCAAAGAAAGATTTGTGTGATGACGAGCGTCATCAGAGGAGGGACTGAGAGAGCGTAGTCTAAACATTACCTATTTTAGATGTGAAATACTTATACTTAACAATGCTGCAATAATAATCATAAAGTATTATTCATTTGAATGTATTCTAAAACATACTTATAAGAGTGAAGTTATTATTGTACATATATACTAATGTCGACTATAAGAAATAATTGCTTGCATTATGATTAATTGAATACATTAACATCTACGAAGATTGCATTTATTAGAATCCATAAGCTTTAAGTTAGCGTGAGTCGAAGAATTAGCTGTGTAGCTCTCATATTAAAGCATATTTTTTGTTGTTTCTCCAGTGTGCTGACTCGCAAAAGGCCATGACCCAGCATGTGTTCTTTTCTTTGTTTTATGTAGCAAACTTAGGTTTGTTCCCATCCGCAGGCTAGCTGCTTTAGTATAAGTTTTATACGTTTTTGCAACATTATTCGAAACATCCAAGGACCATCGACCATGGAAAAGAGAACCTTTGACCTGAAGAACGTGCCAGAAAATGAAGTAACCCCGGATGTGCCACCTACGAAAAACGTCAATTATGAAGACCAATCAAAGTGTTATAATTTATCGTAGGGTGACAAGTGCATTACTTAATGTATAATTTGATAGGTTAAAGATAGTGGGGTGTAGAGACTATCCAATAGAATTTTGGGGGAAGGTATTACGAAAAAGGGATAAAAACTCATGACACAGGAGACTCAAGAGAACTAGGTAGGGAATGATATCAGTTGCATCCAGAAACTTGGTCACTCTGTTTGGTGACTTGAGACTTAATAAAACCATCCTCACCCTTAGTTTGCCCCATTACACTTTTCCTCCTTATGAGGGAAGTGCCCCTGCCTTTAGATGAGATAGACTGACGGCGATCTAACTGATGTCCTGAAGATGAAGACTGATCCTGTATGCTGACTCATTCCGAGGAGGGTAATTATGACAATTGCTATTGTAATTTGTCTATCTGCTTTTCCTTTCTAGGTACCAACTGCTGTATTTTTGGCTAGAGACCTTAGTTAGATGTTTCTAAATTGATGTTCTAAATTGTTTTGCATGAAGTTCAACATGCTAATGCTAATTAGTGGACAGACTAGGGGTTCACCTTAACTGACGCAACAAACGTGACTGACATTGTGCTATGCTGAACTGAGACGTATATGATGTTCTATGTACTCTGATCCGTGTATATCTTATATTAGTGTTTTAATGTTTATCATTTTCGCATTGTCAAAATCTTATCACAGTTGCCATATCGTGGCTATGCTCTTTTGCTAATTGGTTTTGAGATTGATATTCTTGCTACTAGATTGTAATCAATAGGGAATAAAATCACAAAGCTTCAATAAAGGTGTGGTTATTCATGACTGAAAGGTCATGGTTGCGCCAACAGTTTAATCAATATCCAAAGTAAAATATATTGTGGTGATATATGTTGATAATATCATTGATATATTGCTTGACATATTGATCAGTTATCTAGTCTTATGGTGTCTCACTACTGGGTCAAAAAATTCATCGGCCTAAAACGAGTCCTAATGTGTAAAAATTGACATAAAGGGACGCGTTAACAACAAGAAATAGCAGAAAATAGCTAGGACCCTATAGGGAGGCCAACCATATACTAAAATAGTGGAATGTGAAGTTAGGTTCCCCACCCAAGGATGTGGAATAGCTAGGGGGGAGCTGTGAGAACTTGGGACCCCTGAAGGTGAGTACCTAGATGACCCCCAGCGACCAGGAGAGCAGAGGTAAGTTACCTTGTCTCCCCGAAGACTAACAGTGGGACCTGGAAAAGGAACTTAGCAAGAACAGGACCAGTCCAGTGGAACAGTGGATTCCGGAAAAAGAGGACCTGCAAAAGAAGGGGACAGAGTCCAGTCCATGCAGGAGTGTCCAGATGGGGCAGGAGCCACTGCCCACCCTTCTGTGGGTGAAAATCCGGGTCGACAGTGGAAGATGAACATCAGCTGTGGAGCCCAGGAGCTGCAGAGAGATCCTTGAAGTTGTGCAGAAGATGTCCCACACCGGTCACCAGTCAGGTGCACATTGATTCTGTCCTGCAAGGAGAGGCAAGGGCTCACCGTCTCCAAAGTTGGGCAGCAGGCGTAGGGGACCAAGAGGACCACTCAGAACCACCACCTGTGTTGGAGGACCAACGCACTTCTTGTGGAGAGCAGATCCCAGCAGGGTGTTCTGCATTCTGTTTTCCATGCGTCACCTGATCCGATCCAGATCTGGTGGTAAAGATCTTGATAATAAACCTCACCTTATATCTTTGGAAGCATTGACGATGGGTTTGAAAGTAAAACCAACCTGGCAGGTAGATCTAAAAAGGCCTTTAACTTCTTTGGAGTGGCATCAGATTTGATCTTTGTTAAGCCAGCCAGATGAGGATCCAGGTTGCCTTGTTGTAAAGTGTCCAGTGACTGATGAAGCCAAACATTTTCCGTGGTCAGGTTTTAGACATGTTGCATTAGGTTGTTAACCGAAATTCTTGAATTAGAGGTACTTCTTGGACCTGATCCATTTGCGGAAGGTGTCCACTTTGCAACATGACAAGTTTGGGTTTTTGTGTGAATCTGGGAGTCTCTTCCTGGTTTGAAGAAAAGGTCTCTTTCCTCCGAGGCAATGCCAGATTTAAACAGGTAGTCTAGCAGAAAAATATTCCAGCAAGAAGGAGAAAACTGGAAAACAGAATTTTTTTTCTAGCTGACCAGGCCAAGCAACACAGTGACTAGTGGAGAAATAAAAATAGGAACTGGAGAGACGTGGAGTCCACAAAGTCCAGTGAACAAGCAATGATTCAGGAGCAACTGCAACACAACTGAACTATCAATGGAGTTCCTTTTATAGTAAGAAACAGGACATGACAAAATTCCAAAAAGATGTCAGCCATCTCGGATTGGGAAAGACTATTTAAACAGAAAAAATATATTTGTATGTACAAACACATTAACATAATTCCTAGTAATACATTTTATGTGGAAAAAACATGTATGTTTTCTTCTTTCATGCTGCATTTTCTTTAGCAGTTTGCAGAGAGACTCTCCCCATAAATTGATAACGTAGTCGCATTTTCACTGCTGGAGAAGTGCTGCGCTGCCTGAGACCCTGAATGAAAAGCCACTGTGCAGAGCCCGCTTGTCTCAGGAAGGTCAGGAGAAATTCTTTACACATTCACCTTACCTTGAGGCTTACATAGGAATGACTTACTAATATTTCAAATGGACGTTTACACTGCAACAGCCAACCTACATGGAGTAGACATGAAGTCATGTTTGTACTGACATTATAGTGGATGACAACATAGGTGGTGCAGTCCACAAGTGGCATATAACTTCCAGGCCCTGGGTGTACGTTTTTAGAGCATATACTAGTGACGTACAGGCAAGTTAAATGTTCAATTAGGAATAAACCTATTTAAGAATGGTAAAAGGGGAAGCACAGTCGCTTTACTGCTGGTTAGCAGGGGTAAAGTGCACAGGGTTCTAAAGCCATCAAAAATGTAGGGTTCAGCAAAGGCAAAAAATCTGGGGTGACTATGCAGAACACGTGCATTTCCTACGTGTACTAAGTGGAAAAATAAATAAATAAAGATTTTTGCCCCAACTGGGACATAAAAATACTGATTATGTCGGTAAAAATAAAATGATCAGGTGGCAACCCTATCTTTAATCTGTGGAGAACAGGGTGAGACTTTAATAAAGGTACCTTTGTGACCAATTAACAATGTTAATACATCTTGACATGAAGATTTAGTTGAAGGCTTTGCAGAAAGGTGAAGCACGAAACATAAAATGATACCTAAAAATGTAATGACTTAATATTAGCCTATGTTTTATTTACTATTTCCTGAATGTTATTCTGCTCTGTCCTTGTTGAGTATTTCCTTATGTGCATCATATTATTTGGGTACTGTTTTGTTTTTCTCATGATTCTTATGCATTTTGTAAAGTGGGATGATGTGTGGTGGGGGCCACTGGGTGTGGGTTGTAGAACATGCTAGTTATGGATGTGTGAGTTATGGAATGTTGGCTTGAGATGGGTGGAATATTTGGAGGCTGGAATGTGGTGATTGTTTTGAAGTGCGACAGTTGGTGGATGTTAGGAGAGCGTGAGGTGCAAAACAGATCAAGGACCCTTGTACAGATATGGAGAGCAGTTACCAGGGGAAATAGAACATTACACGTCAATAAATACTGCATCTCCTGAACAGTTTTAACTCAAATGTGTTTTCCTCATAAGTAAATACACTGAGCATGAGCTGCAGCCAGCAGGTCACCAGAAGTGGGCATGTACATTATGTTCTCTAAATAGGGTGACCAGGCGTCTCAAATTTGCAGGAACAGGTCTAGTTTTTCATCAGCTTTCCCAGCACATTTCTGCAAATTTAGCTCATGTTCCACCTTTCAGAGAGAATTGTCTAAAAACAGAGGGAGGTGCGTTTTCATGTGTTACAAGGCGGGACTAGTTAGGAGCTCTTGTCAGAAAACAAGTTAATTGTCACAAGTTAGTAAGATTAAAAGTTATGTTTAATTTATCCCCTTAGTGTCTTGTCTGTGTTGCTGAGCTCTGTCACATAGCTGTCAAGTTCCCCAGGTCCATGTGTGATGTGCAACCCAAAATCCAAGTTTTTTTAATTTGAATTCTGGGTCATGTAGTCCTGTTTTATAACTGAATAAACAAGACTGCAAGTCCCAGAATTCAACGAGCCTGGGCTGGAGCAGCGCATCACACATGGACCCTGCATGCCTGCTTTCATTTAAATCAATTTTTTATCTCTCTTTTAAGGAAAAAGTGTAGTCCTCTCATGGTCACAAAATGGCCCAGTTTTTGGATTTCAAAAATCTGGTCGCTTTATTTTTCAAAGCCTTCGTTGATTGTATGCTTGCCCCCCAGAGTGACAATAAAGCGAACCAATGGTAAGCAATGGGCGGGGCTAAGCCTGTTCTAACTTAACATTAGGTCACCCCAACATATGTGGTGAGCCAGACCTAAAATTAAATGCCCAAGACGTGTAGTCCTTCTTCAATGTTTATGCCGAAATCGGGCCGTGTTTGCGGGCGGGCGAGAGTCTCTCTTCCCTTGCCACTCTCTGACGCCTGAGGCGCTCGGGCGGCGCGTGGCCCGTCGCCATGGTAACCACGGGCCCGCGTTCTACTTCCCTCTTCCCGGGCGGCGGGCTGCGAATCAGGGCGGCGGAGCGGGGTCACGGGGCGCGAGGGGGCCAATGGCAGGTCAGCGGGGCGGGGTCACGGGGTCCTGGGGACCAATGGCAGGAGGCGCAGCCGCGTCCCGGAAGCCGTGCCCGCCGGGCTTCGGGAGGTTGGCCTGGTACATCCTGCACGGGGGCTTCGGGGCCCCGGAGAGCGAGAGCGGCCGGGGGCGGAGGTGAGAGGGGGCTGGAGCATGGCGGGGGGCTCAACCGTGGAGACCGGGTCACGGGGGGATGCAGCAGGAGACTGTCAGGAGGGTGGGGGTGTCTGCACCAGCGGGACCCGAGGAGCACAACCGGAAGAGGGTCTCAACCATTATAGGAGATTGGGGGGGTAACAGGAGGAACCATTATAAGGAGGAGGGGAGGGGTCTGCACCACTGGGACCTGGGGGAGGATAACAGGAGGAACCATTATAGGAGGAGGGGGGGGTCTGCACCACTGGGACCTGGGGGAGGATAACAGGAGGAACCATTATAGGAGGAGGGGGGGGTCTGCACCACTGGGACCTGGGGGAGGATAACAGGAGGAACCATTATAGGAGGAGGGGAGGGGTCTGCACCACTGGGACCTGGGGGAGGATAACAGGAAGAAACCTTATAGGAGGAGGGGAGGGGTCTGCACCACTGGGACCTGGGGGAGGATAACAGGAAGAAACCTTATAGGAGGAGGGGAGGGTGGGGGTCTGCACCACTGGGACCTGAGGGGGGAGGATAACAGGAAGAACCATTATAGGAGGAGGGGAGGGGAGGGGTCTGCACCACTGGGACCTGGGGAGGGATAACAGGAAGAAACCTTATAGGAGGAGGGGGAGGTCTGCACCACTGGGACCTGGGGAGGGGGCTAACAGGAAGAACCATTATAGGAGGAGGGGGGGGTCTGCACCACTGGGACCTGGGGGAGGATAACAGGAAGAACCATTATAGGAGGAGGGGAGGGGTCTGCACCACTGGGACCTGGGGAGGGGGATAACAGGAGGAACCATTATAGGAGGAGGGGAGGGGTCTGCACCACTGGGACCTGGGGGAGGATAACAGGAAGAACCATTATAGGAGGGAGGAGGGGAGGGGTCTGCACCACTGGGACCTGGGGAGGGATAACAGGAAGAACCATTATAGGAGGAGGGGAGGGGTCTGCACCACTGGGACCTGGGGGAGGATAACAGGAAGAACCATTATAGGAGGAGGGGAGGGGTCTGCACCACTGGGACCTGGGGGAGGATAACAGGAAGAACCATTATAGGAGGGGGGAGGGTCTGCACCACTGGGACATGGGGGAGGATAACACAAAGAACCATTATAGGAGGAGGGGAGGGGTCTGCACCACTGGGACCTGGGGGAGGATAACAGGAAGAACCATTATAGGAGGAGGGGAGGGGTCTGCACCACTGGGACCTGGGGGGGGATAACAGGAAGAAACCTTATAGGAGGAGGGGAGGGGTCTGCACCACTGGGACCTGGGGGAGGATAACAGGAAGAACCATTATATGAGGAGGGGTCTGCACCACTGGGACCTGAGGGGGGAGGATAACAAGAAGAACCATTATAGGAGGGGGGGGGTCTGCACCACTGGGACCTGGGGGAGGATAACAGGAAGAACCATTATATGAGGAGGGGTCTGCACCACTGGGACCTGAGGGGGGAGGATAACAGGAAGAACCATTATAGGAGGGGGGGGGGTCTGCACCACTGGGACCTGGGGGAGGATAACAGGAAGAACCATTATAGGAGGGAGGAGGGGAGGGGTCTGCACCACTGGGACCTGGGGAGGGATAACAGGAAGAACCATTATAGGAGGGAGGAGGGGAGGGGTCTGCACCACTGGGACCTGGGGAGGGATAACAGGAAGAACCATTATAGGAGGAGGGGAGGGGTCTGCACCACTGGGACCTGGGGGAGGATAACAGGAAGAACCATTATAGGAGGGGGGGGGGTCTGCACCACTGGGACCTGGGGGAGGATAACAGGAAGAACCATTATAGGAGGAGGGGAGGGGTCTGCACCACTGGGACCTGGGGGAGGATAACAGGAAGAACCATTATAGGAGGAGGGGAGGGGTCTGCACCATTGGGACCTGGGGGAGGATAACAGGAAGAACCATTATAGGAGGGGGGGGGGTCTGCACCACTGGGACATGGGGGAGGATAACACAAAGAACCATTATAGGAGGAGGGGAGGGGTCTGCACCACTGGGACCTGGGGGAGGATAACAGGAAGAACCATTATAGGAGGAGGGGAGGGGTCTGCACCACTGGGACCTGGGGGGGGATAACAGGAAGAAACCTTATAGGAGGAGGGGAGGGGTCTGCACCACTGGGACCTGGGGGAGGATAACAGGAAGAACCATTATATGAGGAGGGGTCTGCACCACTGGGACCTGAGGGGGGAGGATAACAAGAAGAACCATTATAGGAGGGGGGGGGGTCTGCACCACTGGGACCTGGGGGAGGATAACAGGAAGAACCATTATATGAGGAGGGGTCTGCACCACTGGGACCTGAGGGGGGAGGATAACAGGAAGAACCATTATAGGAGGGGGGGGGGGGTCTGCACCACTGGGACCTGGGGGAGGATAACAGGAAGAACCATTATAGGAGGAGGGGAGGGGTCTGCACCACTGGGACCTGGGGGAGGATAACACAAAGAACCATTATAGGAGGAGGGGAGGGGTCTGCACCACTGGGACCTGAGGGGGGAGGATAACAGGAAGAACCATTATAGGAGGGGGGGGGGGTCTGCACCACTGGGACCTGGGGGAGGGGATAATAGGAAGAACTGTTATAGGAGGAGGGGGAGGTGTGCACCACTGGGACCTGGGGAGGGGATAACAGGAAGAAAACTTATAGGAGGAGGGGAGGGGTCTGCACCACTGGGACCTGGGGGAGGATAAGAGGAAGAACCATTGTAGGAGGAGGGGAGGGGTCTGCACCACTGTGACCTGGGGGAGGATAACAGGAAGAACCATTGTAGGAGGAGGGGAGGGGTCTGTACCACTGGGACCTGGGGAGGGGATAACAAGAAGAAACCTTATAGGAGGAGGGGAGGGGTCTGCACCACTGGGACCTGGGGAGGGGGATAACAGGAAGAACCCTTATAGGAGGAGGGGAGGGGTCTGCACCACTGGGACCTGGGGAGGGGATAACAGGAAGAAACCTTATAGGAGGAGGGGAGGGTGGGGGTCTGCACCACTGGGACCTGGGGGAGGATAACAGGAAGAACCATTGTAGGAGGAGGGGAGGGGTCTGCACCACTGGGACCTGGGGAGGGGATAACAGGAAGAAACCTTATAGGAGGAGGGGAAGGGTCTGCACCACTGGGACCTGGGGAGGGGGATACCAAGAAGAAACCTTATAGGAGGAGGGGAGGGGTCTGCACCACTGGGACCTGGGGGAGGATAACAGGAAGAACCATTGGCGGAGGATGGGAGGGGTCTGGACCACTGGGACCTGGGGAGGTGGATAACAGGAAGAACCCTTATAGGAGGAGGGGAGGGGTCTGCACCACTGGGACCTGGGGAGGGGATAACAGGAAGAAACCTTATAGGAGGAGGGGAGGGGTCTGCACCACTGGGACCTGGGGGAGGATAACAGGAAGAACCATTGTAGGAGGAGGGGAGGGGTCTGCACCACTGGGACCTGGGGAGGGGATAACAGGAAGAAACCTTATAGGAGGAGGGGAGGGGTCTGCACCACTGGGACCTGGGGAGGAGGATAACAGGAAGAACCATTGTAGGAGGAGGGGAGGGGTCTGCACCACTGGGACCTGGGGAGGGGATAACAGGAAGAAACCTTATAGGAGGAGGGGAGGGGTCTGCACCACTGGGACCTGGGGGAGGATAACAGGAAGAACCATTGTAGGAGGAGGGGAGGGGTCTGCACCACTGGGACCTGGGGAGGGGATAACAGGAAGAAACCTTATAGGAGGAGGGGAGGGGTCTGCACCAAATCAAATCAAATCATAAACATTTATAAAGCGTGCTACTCACCCGTGCGGGTCTCAAGGCGCTAGGGGGAAGGGGTTACTGCTGCTCGAAGAGCCAGGTCTTGAGTTGCCTCCGGAATGCGGAGTGGTCCTGGGTGGTCCTGAGGTTGGTGGGGAGGGAATTCCATGTTTTGGCCGCCAGGTAGGAGAAGGATTTCCCACCTGCCGTGGTGCGGCGGATGCGAGGGACGGCAGCGAGAGCGAGGTTGGTGGAGCAAAGTTGACGGGTGGGTGTGTAGAAACTGAGGCGACGGTTGAGGTATTCGGGTCCCTTGTTGTGGAGGGCTTTGTGTGCGTGGGTGAGGAGTCGGAAGGTGATCCTTTTGTTGACGGGAAGCCAGTGCAGGTGTCTCAGGTGGGCGGAGATGTGGCTGTTGCGGGGTAGGTTGAGGATGATGTGGGCGGAGGCGTTTTGAATTCGTTGCAGACGTTTCTGTAGTTTAGCAGTGGCTCCTGCGTATAGGGTGTTGCCGTAGTCCAGGCGGCTCGTGACGAGGGCGTGGGTCACGGTCTTTCTGGTGTCGGCAGGGATCCAACGGAAAATCTTTCGGAGCATGAGGAGGGTGAGGAAGCAGGAGGATGATACGGCGTTGACTTGTTTGGTCATGGTGAGAAGTGGGTCCAGGATGAAACCGAGGTTGCGTGCGTGGTCTGAGGGGGTTGGTGCGGTGCCAAGGGCCGTGGGCCACCAGGAGTCGTCCCAGGCGGTCAGGGTGTTTCCGAGGATGAGGACTTCCGTTTTGTCTAAGTTCAGTTTCAGACGGCTGAGTTTCATCCAATCTGCGACGTCTTTCATTCCATCTTGCAGGTTGTTCTTGGCGCTGGTGGGGTCCTTGGTGAGGGAAAGTATCAGTTGAGTGTCGTCGGCGTAGGAGGTGATGATGATGCAGTGTTTGCGTACGATGTCGGCGAGGGGGCTCATGTAGACATTGAAGAGAGTCGGGCTGAGCGAGGAGCCTTGTGGGGCGCCGCAGATGATCTCGGTGGGGTCTGAGCGGAAGGGTGGGAAGTAGACTCTTTGGGAGCAGTTGGAGAGGAAGGAGGTGATCCAGTCCAGGGCCAGTCCTTGGATCCCGGTGGAGCGGAGGCGGGATATTAGGGTTCGGTGGCAGACGGTGTCGAAGGCAGCCAAGAGGTCTAGGAGGATGAGGGCGACTGTTTCTCCGTTGTCCATCAAAGTTCTGATGTCGTCAGTGACTGAGATGAGGGCAGTTTCTGTGCTGTGGTTGGCTCGGAATCCGGACTGCAAGGGGTCGAGAAGGTTGTTGTCTTCAAGGAAGTTGGTAAGTTGCTTGTTGACGGTCTTCTCTATGACTTTGGCAGGGAAGGGGAGGAGCGAGATGGGGCGGAAGTTCTTCAGGTCCCTGGGGTCCGCCGTAGGTTTCTTCAGTAGGGCGTTGACTTCAGCGTGTTTCCAGCTCTCGGCGAAGGTGGCAGAAGAAAACGAGCTGTTGATGATGGTCTGGAGATGCGGGGCGATGATTTGTCTGCTTTGTTGAAGATGAAGTGTGGGCAGGGGTCCGATGGGGCACCGGAGTGGATGGAGTTCATGGTGGCTTTGGTCTCTTTCGTGTTGATGTGAGTCCAGGCGTTGAGGGTGATGGCTGGGGTTGTAGGTTCTGTGGTGGTTGGCTGGGTCTGGTGTCCGAAGCTGTCGTGTAGGTCGGTGATCTTACGATGGAAGAAGGTGGCGAGGGAGTTGCAGAGGTCTTGTGAGGGCGTGATGGCGTTGGCGTTGGGGTTGGAGAGCTCTTTGACGATGTTGAAGAGTTCTTTGCTGTTGTGAGTGTTTTTGTCCAGTCTGTCTGTGAAGAAATTTCTTTTGGTGGCGCGGATCAGTTGGTGGTGATCGCGGGTAGCGTTCTTGAGGGCAGTCAAGTTATCTTCGGTGTGGTCCTTGCGCCAGGCTTTCTCGAGGGTGCAGCAGTTTTTTTTTTTGATTCCTTGAGGGTATCAGTGAACCAGAGAGGTTTTTTGGTGTTGGTCTGACTTGGGAGGTGTCTGAGGGGAGCGGGGTTGTCTGCGCAGTTGGTGATCCAATGCGTGAGGCTGAGGGCTGCGTCGTTGGGGTCGGTGGAGAAGGTGGGTTGGTTGTCGCTGAGAGTGGAGAGAAGCTGTTCTGCGGGGATTTTGTTCCAATGTCGGCGTGGGATGGGTAGAGTGCGGAGGTGGCGAGTCTCGCGTCGGAAGGTGAAGTGGACACATCTGTGGTCAGTCCAGTGTATAGTGGAGGAGTGGCTGAAGGATACGTGGTTGCTGGCGGAGAAGTTGGGGTTGAGTGTGTGTCCGGCGAGCAGGGCGGTGGTGTTGGGGTCGTTGTTCTGCTCCAGGTGGAAGTTGAGGTCACCGAGGAGGATGTAGTCCGGCGAGGCAAGGGCGTGCGGGGAGATGAAGTCAGTGATAGAGTCGCTGAAGAGGGCGCGTGGTCCAGGGGGTCTGTAGATGAGAGTTCCTCTGAGGGTGGTCCTGGGGTCGGTTTGGATCTGGAAGTGCAGGTGTTCGGCAGCGAGGGGGGTGTCTTCGGTGGAGGTGGTGACGTTGATGGAGTCCTTGAAGACCATGGCGATTCCTCCCCCTACTTGGTTGGTGTGGTCTCTCCTGGAAATCTTGTAGCCGTTGGGGATGGCTATGGCGATGTCGGGGGCCGAGGAGGCGTTCATCCAGGTCTCAGTGATGAAGGCGACTTCCGGTGCGGTGGAGTCCAGGAGGTCCCAAAGTTCAACGGCGTGCTTGTGGACGGAGCGTGCGTTGATCAGGATGCATTTGAGGTGGTTGTTGGCGCGTGGGCTGGCGGGCGTGGTGGTTTCGTGGTGGAAGGTGAGTTTGCAGGTGTGACATACGAAGGGTCCGTGGGTACGTTTCGGGTTGGCTTGGAAGCAGGTGCTGGAGCTCCCCGTGTTGAGGGTGTGGAGGGTGATGGGGTCGTAGCGGTGCTGCGGGGTTTGGGAGTGCTGGGGGTCAGGGGTCGTGGCGCTGGGCGCGGACGGGCGCAGACGGGCTTGCCACTGGCGCGCCCGCTGCGTGGCCGCCGTAAGAGGGAGGAGGGGTCAGCGGGGGGCGGGAGGGGGGCGACGAATGGGAGCTGGGGGGGTGGAGCGAGCAGGAGGTGGCGGTGGGAAAGTGGAGGGTGGGGGGGTCAGGTAGAGGGGAGGGGAGAAAAGATAGGGGGGGGTGTTAAAGGTGGAGGGGAGTAAGGAAGAAAGATAGGGGAGGGGGGGTTACAGAGGTGGAGGGGAGTAAGGAAGGACAGAGAGAAGAGCCAGGAGCAGAAGAACAGAAGAGAGAAGAGCCAAGAAGAAGGTAAAGAAGAAGAGGAGTCAGGAGCAGAAGAGAGAAGAGCCAAGAAGAAAGGTAAAGAAGAAGAGGAGCGAGGAGTCAGGAATAGAAGAACAGAGGAGAGAAGAACCAAGAAGAAGGGTAAAGAAGAGGAGGAGAGAAGAGTCAAGGAAGAGGAGTCAGGCAGAAGAGGAGAGACCTGAGGAGCAGAGGATACGAAGAACACAGATGAAGAATACAGATGAAGAAAGAAGAAAGCACACGCAGGTCGCGGTGCAGAAGAGAAGGAAGAAACACAGAAGAAGTACACAGAAGAAGTACACAGAAGAAGTACACAGAAGAAGTACACAGAAGAAGTACACAGAAGAAGTACACAGAAGAAGAACACAGAAGAAGAACACAGAAGAAGAAAGAACACGCAGGACGGGGTGCAGGGAAGAAAGAAGAACATAGATGAGGAATACAGATGAAGAACACAGAAGAAGACCAAAGATGGGGAAAGAAGCAGGAAGAGAACGCGGTGAGGAAGAGGAGCGGGGCAGAGGAAGAGCAGAACACGCAGCAAGAGTGCTGCAGAAGAGGAGCAGAGAGCGAAGGGAAGAAGGACGGCAGAGGAGCGGAGAGAGGTAGGAGGTGAGAGTGGAAGGCAGAAGACCGAGGCACAGGAGAAGAGGTGAGTAGCGCGGGGCAGGGCGAGGGGCTGGTCGGGGGGGGAGTACTTACTGTATTTTCGCAGGACTTGCTTGGAGGTTTCAGGAGCCTGGGCTGGTGGAGCTGCAGTGGCAGGGGGAGCGACCTATCCTCGGGTCAAGGGTTGCTAACTCTGTCGCGCAGCGGCCGCCATAAGAGGGAGGAGGGGGGGAGGAGTGGTCAGCGGGGAGCGGGAGGGGGCGAGCAGGAGGTGGCGGCGCGAAAGCGGAGGGTGGGGGGGTCAGGTAGAGGGGAGGGGAGAAAAGATAGGGGAGGGGGGGTTAAAGGTGGAGGGGAGTAAGGAAGAAAGATAGGAAGATAGGGGAGGGGGGGTCACAGAGGTGGAGGGGAGTAAGGAAGGACAGAGAGAAGAGCCAGGAGCAGAAGAACAGAAGAGAGAAGAGCCAAGAAGAAGGTAAAGAAGAAGAGGAGCGAGAAGTCAGGAGCAGAAGAACAGAGGAGAGAGGAGCCAAGAAGAAGGGTAAAGAAGAGGAGGAGAGAAGAGTCAAGGAAGAGGAGTCAGGCAGAAGAGGAGAGACCTGAGAAGCAGAGGATACGAAGAACACAGATGAAGAATACAGATGAAGAAAGAAGAAAGCACACGCAGGTCGCGGTGCAGAAGAGAAGGAAGAACACAGAAGAAGAACACAGAAGAAGAACACAGAAGAAGAAAGAACACGCAGGACGGGGTGCAGGGAAGAAAGAAGAACACAGATGAAGAATACAGATGAAGAACACAGAAGAAGACCAAAGATGGGGAAAGAAGCAGGAAGAGAACGCGGTGAGGAAGAGAAGCGGGGCAGAGGAAGAGCAGAACACGCAGCAAGAGGGCTGCAGAAGAGGAGCAGAGAGAGAAGGGAAGAAGGACGGCGGAGGAGCGGAGAGAGGTAGGGGAGAGCGGAAGGCAGAAGACCGAGGCACAGGAGAAGAGGTGAGTAGCGTGGGGCAGGGCGAGGGGCTGGGCGGGGGGAGTACTTACTGTATATTCGCAGGACTTGCTTGGAGGTTTCAGGAGCCTGGGCTGGTGGAGCTGCAGCGCCAGGTCCCAAGGACCTACCTTTGGGACCTGGGGGAGGATAACAGGAAGAAACATTATAGGAGGAGGGGAGGGGTCTGCACCACTGGGACCTGGGGAGGGGGATAACAGGAAGAACCATTATATGAGGAGGGAGGGGTCTGCACCACCGGTACCTGGGGGGGATAACAGGAAGAACCATTATATGAGGAGGGGTCTGCACCACAGGGACCTGGGGGGAGGATAACAGGAAGAACCATTATAGGAGGAGGGAGGGGTCTGCACCACTGGGACCTGGAAGAACCATTATAGGAGGAAGGGAGGGGTCTGCACCACTGGGACCTGGGGAGAGGATAACAGGAAGAACCATTGTAGGAGGAGGGGGAGGTCTGCACCACTGGGACCTGGGGGAGAGGATAACAAGAAGAACCATTATAGGAGGAGGGAGGGGTCTGCACCACTGGGACCTGGGGGTGGATAACAGGAAGAACCATTATAGGAGGAGGGAGGGGTCTGCACCACTGGGACCTGGGGGAGAGGATAACAGGAGGAACCATTATAGGAGGAGGGAGGGGTCCCCACCACTGGGACCTGGGGAGGGGGATAACAGGAAGAAACCTTATAGGAGGAGGGGAGGGGTCTGCACCACTGGGACCTGGGGAGGGGATAACAGGAAGAACCATTATAGGAGGAGGGGAGGGGTCTGCACCACTGGGACCTGGGGAGGGGATAACAGGAAGAACCATTATAGGAGGAGGGGAGGGGTCTGCACCACTGGGACATGGGGGGAGGATAACAGGAAGAACCCTTATAGGAGGGGGTAGGGTGTGGGTCTGCACCACTGGGTCCTGGGGAGGGGATAACAGGAAGAACCATTGTAGGAGAAGGGGGAGGTCTGCACCACTGGTACCTGGGGGGAGGATAACAGGAAGAACCATTATAGGAGGGGGAGGGTGGGGGTCTGCACCACTGGGACCTGGGGGAGGGGATAATAGGAAGAACTGTTATAGGAGGAGGGGGGGTACGGGTAATACCACTGGCACCTGGGGTGGGGTTAATACCAGATGAAAAGTAGGATAGACCATTACAGCAGGAAGAGCTACATCAATGGTACCTCAGGGAGCTTAAGATAAGCAGCAGAGGACAAGCCTGTGTATCAGGAGTGGACCTTTACCACTGAGTCCTGAGGGAGGATAATTGAGAAAGAAAATAACCATTCTAGCAGGAGGGGTCTATACCACTGGGACCTGAGGGATGATAACGGAGGAAGAAGAGGATAATTCATTGCACCACGAGGAGGTCTCTACCACCTCGGCCGGAGGGGGGGGGGGGGGGGAATAATGGAAGAGGACAAACGATTATAACAACATGGGTCTTTACCAGTCTGGCTTAGTGAACACAGCAGCGGGGCGTAAACCACTCTCCTACGAGGAGGGCATAGCACTGGTACCTCAAGGAGGATAAGAAGATAAACCCTTGTAGCGTGATGGGATCTATACCACTGGGGCTTGGGGAGGATAATGGATGAATAAGAGGATAAACCCTTACAATAGAAAAGGGTCTACACCACTGAGGCCTGGGATAAACCATTATTGGAGGAGCACTGGTGCCACTGGGACTGGGGAATAACACATCAGCAGGGGGATCACGCATTGATGCAGCAGAAGAAGGGTTATAACAGCAGAAGACGACAGAGTATTGCGCAGAAGGGGCAGTCCCACTGGGACCTAGCAGTTATAGCAGGAGTAGAATGTACCAATGATCCGAGGGGTGTCTCCTATAACAGGAAGATAAATCCTTACATAGAAGGGGTAAGGAAGGACAATACTGCTGCAAGGGAGAGAAGGGTGAGCCAGAAAGACTATGGTAAACCCTTATACTGGAAGGTTTATACCACTGGGCCCCCCTCCCCAGGCCAAGTTCCAAGGGGTGCATTTATTTATAAAAAGTGCTCCTCTCCCCTTTTTAAATATGAAGTTGGTGGGCTCCAGGGCACCCACTATTTACTGGGCGGTCCCCAGGGGATGGTGGGGACCCTGGGGCCAGGTATGAGGGTGGGGGTGGGATGTGCCAAAAGAAAGAAATGAAAAAGGTGTCAGGCTATCGGGGATGGGATGTCTGGGGTCAAAATTGGCCCGGGGACATGGGCTGTTTGCACCTCACCCAGGTTGAGAGCCTTTGGCGGGTTGGCCACAGACCCTGGCCACTTCGGGTGTGTGTGGCATGGGGTTGGCTGCATGCAGGGGGCTGGCAGAAGAAACTATACCTCAAGCTTTAAATTAACTTTAGCCACAAATGATAGTTTTTTAACATAAGTATAACAATAGCTGCTGAATTTGCATGGTTTTGTGTGAGTAACGTGTGCGCCTAACTAGAACGTCCCTGTAACCTCTGTTTTTTTTTGTTTTTTGTTCAGTGTGTGCATATACACACACACACACACACACACACACACACCCCACCTCCTCCCCTCCCCCCCACTTTCAAAGTCACCTGTGAGGTGCAACTAACAATAACCATGGATTGGAAATAGAATGTTAATGGTTTGTTAGTTTTGTATGAGTAGAGTATTAATGAAACAGTAGGCAATGTTAAAGTTATTTTGGGCTGTCATTGGATGAGGAATCCAATATTTCTCATGAACCTTTAAATATTTTACCTATTTCATGGGTCCCCATGAAATGGGGCTTCCAACCCACTCTAAAGTGGTTGCCTATATCAGCTCATGTGTGCACATCCCAGGGAGGGAATCTTTGAATTTTTTTAAAAAAACTCTGTTACAAAAGCATTCAGATATCTGTTTGTGCGTACACATGCACTTGTACAGGCGTCCGTCTCTGGATGTTATTGTAAAACTTAAGCCTTCCAGTTTTGTGGTTGTCTGACCGGTTAAACATTTTTTCTAATAAAAAAAATTACAAAAACATTTATTTAAAGGTAAAAACATTGTTGGCAGCCAATGCCTGATCTATGGGCTTTGCTAATTCTTGTTTTCCTTGTTACTACCATTTGGTGTAGATTTTGTAACACCAAAGAAAGTTTTTTTCCAGTTTAAGTTTGACATAGCAAATTTTGTGCAATCTTTCCTGGGGAGGGGGTGTCTAATAAAGGGAAGTGAAATTAGCAGTGTTTCCAACTTTAACTCTCATCGGAAGCTTTGCTGTCAACTACAGCAAAAAAATCTTAACAACGACGCATCAAACTTGTTAATACCCTTTGGTGTAGATTTCGTAACACCAAAGAAAGTGTTTTCAGTTTAAGATTGACATGGCAGATTTTGTGCAATTTTTCCTTGGGAGGGGGTGTCTAATAAAGGGATGTGAAATAAGCAATGTTTACAACTTTTACTCTCAAAGGAAGCTTTGCTGTCCACTACAGGTAAACATTCTTAACAACACTACACCAAACTTTGGTATTCTTTTGGTTTAAGTTCATCCAGGAGTTTTTGAAAAAGTAGCATTAAAACACATGTTGGGTGACCTTGAAGGGTTTAAAGGTGAAGCTATCATGACATTTGAAAAGGTGTTTTTTGATTTACCCACAACTTTAGCACTGTCAGATGAATTTACCAAAAGTTCAGCAGATGCCTTGTAGTCTTTGCTTACTGTTAGTATTTGTACAGGTTCTTCGCAGGGTAGAATTAGAAGGAGGGACAAGGGGTTATAAAAGTTTTTATTTGCTAAAACAGTGGCATACTTTGACGCATCCACATTAAATTTGGCAGACATTTCACATGTGGAGTCTTCTGTGGGTATGACAGATTTTGTGCAGATTGTCAAGGAGCGGGAGCAAAATTAAAAGGGTGCCTGTAAGGAAATGCCTCCTTGGCATGGTTACTCCCTAACATTTTGCCTGTGCTGATGCTAAGTTATGATTTGAAAGTGTGCTGGGACCCTGCTAACCAGGCCCCAGCACCAGTGTTCTTTCCCTAAACTGTACCTTTGCTTCCACAATTGGCACAGCCCTGGCACCCAGATAAGTCCCTTGTAACTGATACCCCTGGTACCAAGGGCCCTGATGCCAGGGAAGGTCTCTAAGGGCTGCAGCATGTCTTATGCCACCCTGGGGATCCCTCACTCAGCACATGCACACTGCCTCTCAGCTTGTGTGTGCTGGTTGGGAGAAAATTACTAAGTTGACATGGCACTCCCCTCAGAGTGCCATGCCAACCTCACACTGCCTGTGGCATAGGTAAGCCACCCATCTAGCGGGCCTTACAGCCCTAAGGCAGGGTGCGCTATACCACAGCTGAGGGCATATGTGCATGAGCGCTATGCCCCTACAGTGTCTAAGCAAAACCTTAGACATTGTAAGCCATAAGAGTATATGGTCTGGGAGTTTGTCAAACACGAAGTCCACAGTTCCACAATGGCTACACTGAAATCTAGAAAGTTTGGTACCAAACTTCTCAGCACAATAAATGCACACTGATGCCAGTGTGCAATTTATTGTAAAATACACCCAGAGGGCATCTTAGAGATGCCCCCTGAATACCAATCTGACTTCTAGTGTTAAGCTGACCAATTTCTGCCAGCCTGTCACAACCAGACGAGTTGCTGGCCACATGGGGAGAGTGCCTTTGTCCCTCTGTGGCCAGGGTCAAAGCCTGCACTGGGTGGAGGTGCTTCACACCTCCCCCTGCAGGAACTGTAACACCTGGTGGTGAGCCTCCCACCAGTCAGGGCAGCCCCTAAGGTGCCCTGAGCTGAGGTGACCCCTGCCTTTAGAAATCCTCCATCATAGTTTTGGAGGATTCCCCCAATAGGATTAGGGATGTGCCCCCCCCCCCCCGCAGGGAGGAGGCACAAAGAGGGTGTAGCCACCCTCCAGGACAGTAGCCATTGGCTACTGCCCTCCCAGACCTAAACACACCCCTAAATTTAGTATTTATGGGCACCCCAGAACCCAGGAAATCAGATTCCTGCAACCTGAACTAAAGAAGGACTGCTGACCTACAAGCCTGCAGAGACGACGGAAGACGACAACTGCTTTGGCCCCAGCCCTACCGGCCTGTCTCCTGACTGGAAAACCTGCAACCAGCGACGCATCCAACAGGGACCAGTGACCTCTGAAGCCTCAGAGGACTGCCCTGAATCCCAGGACCAAGAAACTCTCGTGAGCAGCGGCTCTGCTCAACAACCTGCAACAAACTTGCAACTTTTCTACAACTTTAAAGACCTCACTCTTCCCGCCGGAAGCGTGAGACTTCACAATCTGCACCCGACTCCCCCGGCTCGAGATCCAGAGAACCAACACCACAGGCAGGACTCCCCGGCGACTGTGACCCCGTAAGTAGCCCGAGACGACCCCCCTGGATCCCCACAGCAACGCCTGCAGAGAGAATCCAGAGGCTCCCTCTGACCGCGACTGCCTGTAACAAGGGGCCCGATGCCTGGACCAAGCACTGCACCTGCAGCCCCCAGGACCTGAAGGAACCGAACCTCAGTGCAGGAGTGACCCCCAGGCCACCCTCTGCCTAGCCAGGTGGTGGCTGGCCCGAGAAGCCCCCGTGCCTGCGTGCACCTCTAGAGTGACCGCCGGGTACCTCCATTGAAACCAATACAAAACCCGATGCCTGCTTTGCACACTGCACCCAGCCACCCCTGTGCCGCTGAGGGTGTGTTTTGTGTGCCTACTTGTGTCTCCCCCACCCCTGTTCTCCATAGGCCCCTATGTGTTTTGGGCACCTCTTTGACCTCTAAACCTGACTGGCCCTGAGCTGCTGGTGTGGTAAGTTTGGCGTTGCCCTGAACCCCCAACGGTGGGCTGCGTATGCCCAGGAACTGAGACTTGTAAGTGTCTTAGTTACCTCAGAATCTAACTAATACCTACCTCCCCCAGAAACTGTAGATTTTTGCACTGTCTACTTTTAAAATAGCTTATTGCCATTTTAACAAAAACTGTATATGTTATTGCTCTAATTCGAAGTTCCTAACTTACCTGTGTGGAGTACCTTGCATTTTATGTATTTACTTCAAATCTTGAACTTGTGGTTCTAAAAATAAATTAAGAAAATATATTTTTCTATATAAAACCTATTGGCCTGGAATTGTCTTTGAGTTTTTGTTCCTCATTTATTGCCTGTGTGTGTACAACAAATGCTTAACACTACCCTCTGATAAGCCTACTGCTCGACCACACTACCACAACATAGAGCATTAGAATTAACTAATTTTGCCACTATCTTACCTCTAAGGGGAACCCTTGGACTCTGTGCACACTATCTCTTACTTTGAAATAGTACATGCAGAGCCAACTTCCTACAGTGCCGAAGCATTTTCATGAGCTAGTAACCTTGCTACAGTTCAGCGCTTGTGTGAGACATTTGACAGGTTGTCAACAAGGTACACTCCGTGCAAGAATCTCTGATTTTGTGCATATATAAAGGGTAGAGGTAAGTCTATGGGCAGGTGGGTCAAAAATGGATTGGTTTGATAATACCTTTGTCTTAGTTTCACGGTTCTGCACATCTCTCAGCAGAGAGCTTATTCTTTGTATTTTGTGGTGCATGAAAATACATCAAAGGGCACAGCTCGGGAGGATATCAAAATTTTTTCATTTGGTGATAAGTTTGTTGCTTTTAAATGAATCTTAAGGTTTGTGGCTGTTAGCAAGTAATGTTAAGTGTAGTGCTGGGATTCCAGGTTTAAATGAGATTAGATGAAGGAGCAGAGTTAAAGAGCAGCATGTAAAACATTTGATGTGTTTTAAACTTAGTACAAATTTATAGATCTGCACTGAATTTGGCAGACATTTGGCATGTTTAACTTATTTCTGATATGTGGACTTTCAGACGGGTGGGTTCGCGGTACATGATTAAAGAGGGTGCAAAGTAATGACTTGGACATCCTTTGACAATTCCTCACAAAGTCCATAAGGAATGTTCATGTTTCGATTTTTGTTGGTATGCCAAGTTAAGCCTAGTGTAGGGATTCAAGGTTTCATACAGAACTGGCAAGTGTGCTGAAGTTAAAGATGGGGGTGAAAAATCTTTGATTTGCTGATTACTTTGGCACCATTTGAGGAAATGCATGAAAGTTGAGATATCGGAATTGGTTCTCTTTGGCCAACTGTGTGTGCATCTGGCGGCTGAGCACATGGTAGTCTTGTTGCATGTGCCAGAACATCCCGTCCACACGTCCAAAGCCTATGTACGGTGATGGTTAAGCATCAAGATGATTAACATGTCCTGGTCTGTAAGCAAGCCCGGCGGTGATCCACCTTACACAAAGCTACGGACTGGGCCCAATGGGCGTGGGAGGTGTCTGCAACATGATAAAGAGGTATCACCATTTACTTTTGCGTACAGAAATTGATACAACCAGCACTAAAACACCATTATATTTCGATGTTAAAAAAACAAAATTAATATGAATGTATGGTTGGCTTAGGTCATAACACCTTCATATATGTGTTAAATAATAAATCTGAAATGCACTTAAAAAGAAAATAAAAGTGCAGTTCTGGTTACAAAAGCTGAAACTTAAAGGAATGAATGGGGAGGTACTATCAGGAGTGGAGACTGCGGCTTACCCAGCATGGGAAACCTCAACCTTCCCCAACACTGACAGAATTGTCGAAGCTGATGGCTCTTTCTCGTGTCGATATGTGGCTCTGCATGGCTGTTTTGTTTGGAAGAGCAATGTGACTGTTTAAATAATACCGGGAAGTATTGTTATCATTATTAATGTCTAACTATATGAGTTATTACCTTTTAAATAATTAATAAACTTTTCAAGGAATTCTATTTACTCTTGCATTTACAGGAAACATAGTATTTTGAGTTCTGCTGATTTCTCTGAGTGTACACAACTTTTGTTTAGTTCGATGTATTGATAGAGTGGTGGGCAACTGTATAGAACTAGTTGCATGAAAAGTTATAGTTAGGGTGGAGCGTGTCTGGCGTGAGATATTTTATAACATAGTCAGAAGTGGGAAAGAGTGGGGTGAAGATGTACGGAAAATCTGGTGAACAAAAGTGTGATTAGAGTTTTGTGTTGGGCGTTTCAGAGTCAGTGCTGCCAAATCTGTGACATGCACTTTTTGTTATTAGGCTGGTGCGCCCACAGCATCGAAGGCCGAGGCAGGATACAAAGGTTTTCATTACAGCTGTATATTGATGTAGTGCAGTTGTTATCCATCCAAGGCCATACTAGCCATACTGGGCTGTTCTCCGGGAGACTGGAAGAGTGCGGGCCTCTTTTGTTACTGGGGACGGGGGTCAGTTTTGTAGCAGGTCAGCATTTGTAAAAGCACTGCAGAGTTCCTTGTATAGCCAACAGTTTTCAGGCAACAATGAAAGTGCCAAGATAACTGGTGTGATTAATGTGCCTGCTGAAGAGAGATCCGTGTTCTGTCTAGGGACATATTTGACTCATCTTGGGTAGTGCAGAGGGTTAATATGCCGCGGCAAAGAACGTGTACTCTGCTGTTCTGCTATACTGCAGACTAAGAAGAAATACAGGAATACTGAAAGGAATTTCTAGCATGCAACCCTCTCAGTCCAAGAAACAGATTTATCAAGACACTCTGCAAGGTTTAAATAGAAAGGTCAATGGTGTACAACCTGGTGCACATTTGAAGAAATTTACAGTAGTGAAATGAAAGTGTACTGCTTTACTTTAACTGAGAGGAAACCTGAATAAAAGGAATTCCAACAATGCAGAGCTCTTAGTCTGAGTAATAAATGTATTAAAGTACTGATTAAGGTTCGAAAAGGTAAGTTATGTAGGTCAAATGCAACAACACAAATACACTTCCAAAAATGATTACAGCAGTAAAATAAGATTGCTTATCAAACACCGAAAATAAATTACTTTAATCGTGGATTATATATCTGCACATTCAGTGATTATATATTCATGCACAATGCAAAGCTAGAAATAATAAAAAGAATACCTCACCATGGGGCTTGCTAGCTTCATCTCTTGGCCAGCAGCAGGTTGTGAACCCTGTCAACTCAAGGGAGTGATGGCAGACAGAGTGTCCTCTCCTCCCCGTGTTCAATCTTTTTCCCATGCTCACCTGGTTTCGGCCTCTTAAATACTTTAAACAAGCAGGAGAGGAGAATTCTAGAATTCCCCCCCCCTTCGATTTTGAGTTGTTGATCAACCGTAGTCTACCTCAGGTCAGTTTAAAAAAAAAAAAAAAAAACACTTTGAGGCTTGCCACATCCCAAGGTGCGTGCTCAAGACCAAGCTGTTCCTTGCCGTACCATAAACATTCTCCTGGTACATCCTCATCTCCCTTTCGCTTCCCCATATTATGTCCTAGCCCTTGGTGAGAAGAGAACATGCAGAGTGAAAACATGAGCAAAAACACATTGCTTAACTTATGCGCGGAAAAAATACCTGCACATTCTGCAACACTAACGTGGCAGTGGCTAAAGCTAAGAACAAAATGGAGTTGGTGTTCAAGATGGAGCAGTGGTTAAATACAGATATCCTTACATATGCAGATCTCAGAACAGTATTTTATGTTCAGTGGGACACTCCTTTTGTCACAGAGATCCTTTCATTACTGTGCAGTTCAGAAGTTACAGTCATAATCTAGCACAGTGAGCTATGCACTGCCATCAAAGAGCTGCAAGCAAACTACGTGGTACAGGTTAGAAAGTCATGTTTTTTTTTCCCCCAGTCTTCCATTATCGTAATTTTGGTAAAAGGCTTTGTTTATGTAGTAATAAATTACTAGTAAAGTCAACCCTTGTTCTGAATCGTGAGTTTATGCTTCCCCAGAACAAGTAATCTTAAAAAATGCCACCAGTATGGGTGAGATGTGAATCCTACACCTTGTAGTCCCTTTTGTCTTGTATAACATTTACCAAACACTGATGTACACATACGAATTGTCTCTGTATATTTGAGATGTAAAGTGCTCCAGCACCCCACGCTCTTAAAACAGGCGCTATAAAACAAACTAAATACATGTGAGAGAGGGGCTGCGGAGAGGTGAGGCGCTGTTAGAGGGAGATGTTGAGGGGATAATAACCCCAATAAAGATTGCCATATCCTGGTGCCCTGTACGGTCATCATTTAGTATGCTTTATAAACTAATCCAATTGAATATATAATGAAAAATGTGTTGTAGAATGCACTGCTTTTGCCATTTTTTTTTTTACAAAGCTGCTTGAGAAGGGAGAACCCCCAAAGCCCTATTCTAGTGGTCAGCCTTGCTCACTATGCACCCGATGGGGCTGGTCTGACCAAATTTGCCAGGGCTGCTTTGAGTCCCCAGTCGGGCCCTGTATCCATCCAGTGGTGCACAACATTTCTGTCTCCCTTGATGTGTAGGTTAGAGGCAGTGGGATAGACAAAGTAGTATACAAAGGTTGTGATTAGTATGATGTGTTGGTGTAGTGGAGTGGAACGGAACCAGTGTGTACAAAGTTTGTGGCTGAGGTGATGTATAGGTGGTGGGTAGGATTGTGGCACCAGAAGTGTGCAAAGTTTGTGGTTTGTGGTAATATGTCTGCGGAATAGGGAGCACAGACTTATGTCTGATGCCGGGTGACATTGTTTTTTTCTGGACAGTGTCCTGAATTGTAGGCCTGCTTGCTGCCAGTGATTTGTTGCTCATGGGGTCGGATGGCTAGGCATATAGTGGTCCTGTAACACTACATCAGTGACTGTTCTTGTCCCCATTCAGGCCAGTCTGCAGAAACAGGAATGCAGCAACTTCAACCAGGAAACACAAGTTACAAAGACCCAATCCCGCACTCCAGGAAACGGTATGTGATTCTTTGGTATTCCAGAATATGAAAGGTGATCCCTTCCACACTCCAGAAGTGAGTATATAACCTCTCACTCTGCAGAGTAAGTTGTTAACCAACCCACACACCACCAAAAGGTGGATGCTCTCCGTTTATCCAGAACTCAGCAGATATTCTCTCACTCCAGAATGAGGTACTTGTCCTTTTCTGCACTCCAGAATCGGGTATCTAACACCCAGAAACCCTATACTCTCCAAAATAAAGTATTTGAAAGCTCTTTCTCGTTAACATAGGCTAGGTAATCTCCCTCAATTCAGAAAGCAGCGGATAATCCCTCTCACTCCCCAGAATACAGTAGATAATACATCCAGCAATTCACAGTATACTGGAAGAAAACTTGCATTAAGTCACAAAAATACAGTGACTGGCAGATCCATTCATAGCAACATGTTTTCCGATATTACATTGACGTCATTCCAGTTTTGAAATTCAGTCCTTCAGCGCTGCACAATGGTCTGGTGAAAGCTCTGAGAGAAACTTTGTAGTGCCTGAACCAAGCCTGCAGAAGCTGCACCATGTAAGGAGAGCATCAGTCGGACAACATGGGAAACGTCCCCAAGGGGGGCCTTGTATAGCAGTGTTCAAGAACAGAGTAAGATACATGATGCTGCTAGGAGAAGCTGGCATGAATACTGGCCCAAGAGAGGGGGTATATGGCACTGCCAGGAGCAGGCATAAATACTGAGGATTGTACCCATGGTAAGAACATAGTAAGACGCATGGCACTGCCAGAAGCAGGTGGCATGGATACTGGCCCAAGAGAGGTGGTATATGGCACTGCCAGGAGCAGGCATAGATACTGAGGATTGTACCCATGGTAAGAACATAGTAAGACGCATGGCACTGCCAGAAGCAGATGGCATGGATACTGGCCCAAGAGAGGGGGTACATGACACTGCCAAAAGCAGCTGGCATAAATACTGGCCCAAGAGAGGGGGTACATGACACTGCCAGGAGCAGGGATAGATACTGAGGATTGTACCCATGGTAAGAACATAGTAAGACGCATGGCACTGCCATAAGCAGGTGGCATGGATACTGGCCCAAGAGAGGGGATATATGACACTGCCAAAAGCAGCTGGCATAAATACTGGCCCAAGAGAAGGGGTACATGACACTGCCAGGAGCAGGCATAGATACTGTGCAATGTACCCATGGCAAGAGCGTAGTAAGACACATGACACTGCCAGAAGCAGGTTGCATGGATACTGGTGAATGAATTTATGCTCAAAAGCAAAGTAGGATTTGTGGCTCCTTCATGAGCAGGTGGCAGTAAGCCTGAGTAACTTGCATATGCTAGAATAAACTGTGACATGGAGTGCTACCAAGGAAAGTGTTCACAACAACCAAGGAAGGAGCCAAGAGAGCCTGCTTGCCCGGAAACCCCACAGGTAAAGACCTGCACAAGCCATCGAGTTTGCGAGTCCAGAGTGGCCATGTGCTGCAAGACCAGGCGATAGCTGGTGCTGATGGGTTGTTTGGGCAGGCAGAAAGCTGGTCTATACTCAGTGAGTTGAGTTGGGCACTAGTCGTGCCCTGTGTATGTGGTATGGTCTGGTGTTCTTGTGCATTTGTCTACATTAGAGAGGTGGTTGTGGCCTTTGTGTGTCCATTGTTAAGGTGTTTTGGGAGACAGTGATCCTCTTGCGTGTGTGGCTGGTAAGCTTGTCCTTGTGTGTTCATGAAGGTGAGCTGTATTAAGTGATTTTCTCTTTCTGTTTTTTGTGTCCTGGTGTTTCTGTCTATTTGGAAAGTATCACAGCCGCATGGAGTGTTTGTCCAGGTTTGTCTGTCTGGCTAGGGTGGGGGTGGTAATCATGACATGACTTGGGGATGCTGTTGGGTGGGTGGTTGAGGTTGGGGGGGTGTATATCTTCTTGGGTGAGGTGTGTTGCTGTGGCATGTCATATTTCTCCTTTAAATAGATGGATGTGGTTTGTTGGGATGAGACACCTTGTCACTGGTACTGATTACGTTGGTATATTTTGAGTGCATCTGTGTGCAAGTTGCAGGGGTTGCACTGACCCCATTTGCTAAGAGTACATCAGTAAACTGTGATGTGGTGGCCCAAGTCTGCATAAGTGAGTGAGCTGTGATGGGGTGCCGCAGTGATCCTGGACAGTGTATATGTCTGGGAGGTAGTGGTGGTCCAGGTCCATTGTCCTGGTCTGTGCTGGCATCAGGAGTTGTATATTTGGATTGAGTTGTGTCCGCGTTCCTCTCTGGTCCTGTTCTCGGCTTGTAGTTCAGTTACTTTGGGGAATAGCAGTTTTTCTTTTCTGTGTTTGTGTGAGCACAGTTGTGACCTGGCAAGGGTGCTTTCTTTGTGTGTACTTCATTGTGTTAAAGTTCTCATGAACTGCATTTATATAGGTGGGATTGTGGTCCTGGTCTCTTTCTACATTGGTGTGGCAGAAGCAGTGATCTGAGTTACTGTAGGCCAGTGGTCTCCAAACGTTTTAATGCTGCGCCCCCCAGTTGGAAAATAAAAATCCTTGGGGCCTCCCCTCAGAATTTTTCACAATTATTTTATAAAGATGGCAGTGTTTAAAGATATCTAGCCCTATTTAAAACTTTGCAGTTAAGTACTGTTACCTTTTTAAAAATGCAATGACACGATTCTGCTTAAAACTAAGGCATGTTATCTGTATAATGCTTCTTTTGGCCAGAGTCTGCACCTCCCCCGGGTCACTTGGGGCCCGCCCCCCAGTTTGCTAGGCTGATGGTCCTGTCCTCTCTGTACTTGTCAATGAACTATGTTGGAGTGTGGCAATGGTCTGTGTGTGTATGTGGATGAGGTATGCTGGGGTGGTACTGGTCTATCTAAATGTGGGAAAGGTGTGGTATGGTGAGGCATTGGTCCAGGCCTGTGCTTATGTGGATGAGGTGTGTGGATGTAGGGATGTGGAATTCCTATCTCCCAGGACATATTGTTTGAGGTCAAGGGGCAACAGGTTTTCTTGTTTATTTTGTCCTTGGGAGAAATAGGCAGAACCCCCTACATCACAAACCCTTTGGCTGCCAGTTTACAGAGCAGGAAAGTGTCTGAAGTTGAATGTTTTAAGGTCACACTGCACTACTGGCAGTGATACCAGTTTAAAAAAAAGAAAATCTACACACGTTTGAAACGTTTAACAATATGAGGCTAAGTATAATGCTCCCAGAATGCTCTCTGATTAGATGCAAATGTTTACAGAAGCTTGTAAGCAAAAGTTATGATTCTTTGCTTTCAAAATAAAATGTTCAGAAAATGCAGGTGGGAAATTTTGGGTGCTGTTTCTTTGAAGCGTCACTTAGTTTAATGTGTTGATGCATGCTAGTATTTCCCAAAAATATTTGTAATGGAAAAATCAGTGTAACCATTTTCAACAAGATCATGGGAAGCATAAAAATAAACAAGCAGTGGCAAAGCCAACCGATCCAACATTTTGTTTTGTGAGTCTTCAATCCTTTTCTTGTTTTGACATGGCTTTTATAACACTTTATTGTTGTGGGAGCTGCCAAGCCCTCACCATTGTAACAAACATACCCACCACCACCAGACCCCCAACTCCAACCATCGCATAGTAACTGGACAAGAATAACGGACGATCAGCTCACCGCCGCCGCCGCCACCACCATCGCACACAACGATGACCCAAACACCGCAGCACGCACCTTCCACAAATGGATCACTGGCTGGGCCAACACCATTGTCCCCCCTCAAAAAGAACAACAACACCCACGCAAAGAGAGCCAGCTGGTTCACCCACAAACTCATCAGAAACACCAGAAAGAAGGCTATACAAGACAGAATCTCCTCCTGAGCACACAACAGCAAGGAACTCTTCAGCATCATCAAGGAGTTCGCCCAACCCAACAATGAAACAACAGACATCCCACCCTCACAGGACCTCTGTGACAGACTCAACACCTACTTCCACCACAAAATCGAGACCATCTATGACAGTTTCAACAAGGAAACCTACACGCAGAAACCCCTCTACCAAACCCCGACACGAACAAACCAACAATCTCCACCTGGACACCCCTCTCCACTGAAGATATGCTGAAAACATTGAAGTCCATACATTCCTCCCCACGGACCCATGCCCCATCACATCTTCAACAGAGATGCAGACACCATCGCCCGAAGCTCCGCCTCACCCACAACGGCTCACTAGCTGCTGCCAACTTCCTCGACGACTGGAAACACGCAGAGATCAACCCCCTCCTGAAGAAACCCTCGGCAGACCCCACTGGCCTCAAAAACTTCAGGTTCATCTCCCTACTCCCATTTCCTGCGAAAGTCATTGAAAAAGCAGTCAGCAGCCAACTCATCGTGTTTATAGAAGATCACAACATCCTCAACATCTCCCAATCCGGATTCAGGGCAAACCACAACACCAAAACAGCCCTCCTGGCCGCAACAGACATCTGCTTCCTACTGGACAAGGAAGAGACGGCGGCACTCCTCCTACTAGACCTCTCGGCGGCTTTCAACACAGTCTCCCATCACACCATGGTAAGAAGACTCCATGAAGCCGGCATCAGAGACAAGGCCCTCGACTGGATCCAATCCTTCCTCTCCGGCAGAGCGCAACGAGTGAGACTCGCCCCCTTCCTCGCAGATCCCACAACCACCACCTGCTGAGTGCCCCAGGGATCTTCCCTCAGCCCCATGCTGTTCAATGTCTACATGGCCCCGCTAGCCACCCTCATCAGAAGCTATGGAATAAACATCATGTCCTACGCCGACAACACCCAACTCATCCTCTCCCTTTCCAGCGAACCTGACAAGGCCAGACACAACTTCCACGAAGGCATGGAAGCAGTCGCCAACTGGATGAGAAACAGCTGCCTTGAACTCAACACAAACAAGACAGACGTACTCATGATGGGTCCTCAACCCAATGCATGGAGTGACTCCTGGTGGCCACCCACCCTCGGAAACCCGCCCACCTCCCCCAGCCAAGCCTGCAACCTCGGAATCATCCTGGACCCCGACCTCGGCATGAACCGTCAAATCAACTCAGTCACCTCCACCTGCTTCCGCCCCCCCACCTCCTACGCAAGACCTTCAAATGGATCCACCCTTGAACATAGAAAGACCGTCACACCCACCCTCATCCTCATCACCATCACCAGCAGACTGGACTAGGGCAACGCACTGTACGCCGGAATCAATAAAAAACTCACCCGCAAATTGCAAAACATCCAGAACGCCACCCACGCTGATCCTCGACCTACCCCGACACTGCGACATCTTGCAACACCGACGTACACTGCACTGGCTCCCCATAGAGAAAAGAATCACTTTCAAGATCCTCACCCACGCACATACGCCCTCACAATACCGGACCAGCCTACCTGAACCAGCGACTCAACTTCCATGTACCCCACAGGACCCTACGCTCAGCCTAGCTCTCTCTCGCAGAAGTACCCCGCATCGGGAGAAGGAGCGTCCTCCTGTTCTGGTTTTCCTATCTCTCAGCCACCGCCTGAAACGCCTTACCCATCTACATCAGACAAACAACCTCCCTCATCAGCTTCACGAAGGAACTGAAGACATAGCTGTTTTAAACCCCCTCACCGGTATATGCTACACTCTCTTCCCGCCACCCCATAGCACCCCCCCCCCCACCAGGGCCGTGAGTAGCAGCACTTTTCAAGCATTGATTGATTGATTGATTGAACACTGGCAAAAATAAAAAAAAGTTTTTGGTCCAAAAAAGCACACATTGCCACCAATGGTGTAACAAAAGCCCCGCAGCCTCCCTCGAGGGTGCCCCCTCAGCAAAGCACCTGCCCTGAGTGAGTCTTGCAGGGGTGGCGAGGGTTATGAGGGGGCTTCTATGTTCTTTGCAGCAGGGGAACCCCCTCCAGTTTTGTTAGGACACTGATTGCCACAGTGGTTCCTGGCACTGAATAAAACTACTTTGTGTGCCAATATGCTCCTTGTGGAAGAGCGAATGCGATCACTCACAGTAAACCAGATGATAGATAGAGAAATAGAAGTTTAATGAAAACAAAGTTAACGCCAGGCCTAATTAGAGACCCTATTCTTAAAGAGAGTCACAAAAGTGCACCCCTGGTATATGCCTTTGAATTAGTGGCTTTCATGAATTCACAAAAACTTACAGAAGTAGACCTGGAAATCGGACTCCTAGAAAATATTTATGAACCATATTCTATTTTAGCACTAGCAGAGATCCATGTATAGATTTGCTCACGTGAAAATCTGTTGAGGATTTTACAAGTTCACTTTTCTGCCAACCACTTTTTTCCCCA